>NW_013531711.1:390992-748242 GCF_000836235.2 Papilio xuthus | reverse complement strand
ATATATATATATATATATATATATACAGACAGATAGATAGACAGACTCGTATTAAACAGTGTGATGTTCCTAGAAAAAATTGTTATCGATCTCAAAAATCAAATATTGATTTCAGAAACATATAAACTATAATTTATATCGTTGAGAACAAACATTGATTGTTGTCAAACATTACTATCAACGTCCGTTGGTTGGCGGTAATACGGGGTCCCCGTAAGCCCGGCTACGTGCTGCGAATGTTGCGCGGCGCATTACCACAGATTATACAACCGAAACAGATACACCAATCTTGCAGCAACACAACGTGTGTTGCATGCCAGCTATACGATACAAAACTTTCATATTTGCTCTGAACAATCTTATCATCGGACTGGCGACTGACTTATACCATCTTTTATATTTCTTTTATTATTAGTTATTCTATTTTTAAATTTCGATTTTTTATTAATATTTTTAATGTCGTACCATTCTAGTACACCAGTAACACTTTTTTAATCCGAATTCTACTCATATGTTCTTTGATAAAATGTTTCCAAATATCTGTATCAAAAAGTATTCTTCGATAAAGGACATAACAGTGGTAGAGCCCGCATTAACATCTTCGCACGAATTGGCCCGGCTCGCCCGGTAAAATACCACGACCACACAGAAGATAGGCGTCAAGTGGAAGCAATTCCACGTTTCGTCTGATCAATGTGCGTCCCGGAGACCAAATTTGGTCCTCTTTCCCGTCCCACCCTTTTCCTTATAAGGAAAGGATGGGAAGTGGAAGTGGACTTTCCGGATGAGAGGATGCATGGGAAGGGAAAATATTTTCTTTCTGTGCATCCTCTCCGTCGATTAAAGGTAGGCAACGAATATGCAATTGCGTATGTCTATGGGCAACGGTCGCTTCGCTATTTCAGGTGGCCGCTCGCTCGTTTGCCACCTTATGATATAAAAAAAAATATATATTTATTTGTAGATGGACCACCAACGCTCACGCACATTATTTAATACAGACAGAAATTACTTAGGAAAAATTCCATTACAATATTATGGGCAAATTTGATACACGTCAATAAAATAACTTTATGTCCCACATAAAATTCGCTGCATTCGCGGATCGTCCGCCATCTAATAACGGCCCTTTCTTCTCGCTATCTCAGGGCTGTCAACAAGGAAAAAGAATTAAATATTTTTAATTTTCATTAAAAATTTAATTTGTCTTTTCAAATCGATGGAAAGGAATATAATTGCCAATGTAAGTTAAATAAATACACTTAACAAAAACTAATCTTTCTTTTTAATGTAACTGTTAAGTAAATAAGTATAAGTATAATTTCAATTAAAAAAAAACATATTTTTGATATATACATTCAGTAAGTAAATAGTATAAATTCTGTTTAAAAATATAGACGAATTGAGAACCTCTTTAAAGTTGAATCACAATACCTCGAAAATACATCGTCAACCCTACACTACAATGTATTTTACTTTTAAAGGAAAATAAAGCAAACATTGAGAGAGTTTTATTAGAATTGCAGGTGCGCTATCGATTGTCGTCGGCAGCCCGAGTGGAAGTATTTACTCGTTACTCGAGCTTGTGAGCAGCTTCTGTATGCCTAGTAGCGCTGTGCTGGTATTACGATTTAAGTTCTCGACAATAATAACAATTACGTTTGTAATTTTAGACATTATTAGTTAGAATCCTTTGGCGCGAATGGCGCTCTTTCATTACCAAATCAAGTGTCAGAATGTTTAGTGAGAGGACATAAACGTCGACATTTTAGTAAGGCTAGTGTTGCACCAGTACACCGGCACAGTGTCGGATTTTCTTCCTAACAGTAATTATATGTCATATTGCAATGGCTTCAGGATATAAAATATTCATAGTTGTGATGAAATTCCTTATCTTACTTTCTTACTAATATTATAAATGCGAGTTTGGATGGATGGATGTTTGTTTGAAGGTATCTCCAGAACGGCTGAATGGATTTAGAACATAGTCTGGAAGAACACACAGGCTATTAATTATATTATGACGAAGTCGCGGGCGTAAGCTAGTACATAATAACATACACGCCAAAATTCATACACAAAAACATCAATGAATAATTTGAAATACATAATAAGTAATTTTATATACTCGATTATTTGTTTTTTTATTAACAAAACACAATAAAAACCTTTACATACAATAAAAAAGTACTCAACAATATCATCAATCTCGACTCAGTTCTGTTTCAAAAAAGTAATTCCACAGATAATGAAATTGACACAGAGTCTAATCAGTCACGCGCCGCCGACACGCAGTACAAACAAACGTAATTCAAACAACGTGTTGTGTCGAAAAAAGACACATCTGTTTAAATTAAATATTCGCGCCCGCCACCACTTTTCGATACGCGAAAATGAGGGGAAAAGAGATTTTGTGCGGTTGTCGCGATGTTGGTTGACAGGGAGCGAGGGCGTTCGCGGATTAAGATCGCTAAAGCCACCAGCTATAGATGTAAAATGCTATCAGTTCAATTTCACTTTTTTATTATTTTTTTTAAATGTACCGCATAAATTTGCCTCCACAACTTTACCTTCCAGGTCGCATATTCAAACGCAAACCCAGATGGAAAATGTGCAAGACATTGGCCACTATTAAAAGGTTTCAAATACTGATGTCTAAGATAGAGTGATGTAGAAGAAATTATCAAAGAAAACTAACCCAGTGGAATACCAGCTAGGAAGAGAGAGAGAGACATAGAGAGAGAGAGAGAGTAATTCTTTTATCTCTATAGAAAAATAAAAACAATTTTGACATTCCTTGTTATAATGCGCTTTCGTTTTCACTTCTTTCCGATTACGTAATAACTCTAGTAAAATGAATTTTAATTCAGCCAAGTAATTTAGGTGAAGTTGGGAACTTAACGTCCGAAAGTACACTTTACCTGGAAACTTTTGGATAATATTAAAGCGGATTTTCTATTTTTTAATGACACAACACGGCCACTGAGCCCTCGTCTCTGAGAGTGGCTGTAATTATTTTATTCTCGGATGAAATTTCTGCTTTCAGAGAATATCTTTGTGAAGTCGATCAGAGGAGCGGAATGAGTTCTAAATGCGGTGACCTGCGAAATATTGCCTTGATTAAATCAAATCATATACAGAGATAAAAGGAGAACTCTCCACTTTTAAGTTCGTTAAGCTGTATATGTATTTACAAGCTGTCGCCAGTGACTCCGTCCGCGCGGAATTGCAAAAAAAACTATTGGTCACAGCGTAATGTTATATAGCCTTCCTCTATAAATGGACTATCCAACAGAAAATAAATTTTTCAAATCGGGCCAGTAGTTCCTGAGATTAGCGCGTTTAAACAAAGTCTTCCGCTTTATAATATTAGTATAGATTTACAAGCTGTCGCCAGCGACTCCATCCGCGCGGAATTAAAAATAAAACACTTAAATAGTAGACTATGTGTTTTTCAGACTATGTTCTATGTAGGCCAAATTTCATCGAGATCCATTCAGCCGTTTTGGAGATACCTTCAAACATCCATCCGTCTATCCATCTAAACATTCGCATTTATAATATTAGTAAGATTTAAATCACAGATTATGAACAACATGATATAAATAAATTATTTCACTTTTCAATACTTATATATTATTCATTCCAGGATTTCAGTCTTTATCATTTGACTTACACTGCCTATGTTATTTCGAAGTAAATATTCTATACTCGTGTGTCTACACGAAAAAACCTTTCTTCTCTTTATGACGTCACATTAAAAGAGTCAGAACTTTACACAAAGCGCCGACGACGGAGCGACGAGGCGTGAAAAATTATTTTTATTTTCCCAACGCCTGAGCGAATTTTTATAAGTAAAACTAGTTTTAAATCTTCACAGATCTGCCCTGGGCGAAGGGCGGGATGAAGGCACAAAGGCTTGGTACCTAAGTCTTTGATGTCTTTGCGCCACAGGCTTTTATTTTGCAGACCTATTTTGTCTCCTTTAAATTTATGTATGACATATCTTCATATCTAATATTCATAACATCCATTCTTTGTGTAAAAATATATGTAAAATCACAATAAAAATATGTCTAAACTAGTGATTGGAACCTTATACAATAAAGAATTATATCGTGAGTAAATTTGCACATATCAGCGAAGTGATTCAAATGTGCGAAGTCATCATAACCGCACTGGACCAACGTTTTCTAATACCTAATAATCCAACTAATATTATAAATGCGAATGTTTAGATAGATGGACAGATGAATGTTTGTTTGAAGGTATCACCAGAACAGTTCAACGGATCTTGATGAAAATTGGCATAAATTTAGAGCATAGGATGAAAGAACACTAGGCTATTCACTACGTTTTTTTTTTAAGATTCCGCTGGAACGGAGTCGCGGTTGACAGCTAATTAGAGGCTCATATTGGCACGAGTCACTTAATAAAGACGAATATGACTCGATACAATTATTTTCATTATAAAAATAAACAAAGTACAAAACGAAACAACCATGTATTCCCAAGACAAGTCATATTACATCTCTAATGGTGGGTTTTTGAGACCAAAATTTTCGCTTAAAATATATTGTTTTTGTCAAAGATAATGACAAGGATGACGATATGGTTTATACAAAGACTTTAGACCCAGGAACCAATAGTAAGTAGCTTCTAACAACAAAAGCACTAAGACGATGCAACATTCGATGTAACACTCAGTAGATAACAGTCTGAATAAATTCAGCGCGGAACGGGCAACGCGGTCTCAGACAATAATATGGAAATTATACGCTCGTGCCAAAATGGAAAACAAGAGATGTTGCAAATAATAAGGAGAGAAATTGTTTGGGGGAAATAACATCGCCATAACGTTACTTGATGGAATGCTAAATGTTACGTTGAATTATTCTGTGTTTTTTGTATTCGTTAACAATTTAATAGTTAGTTTTATTGAATTAACATAGTGTTTTAATAACTACGTGAAAACATCTTAACTGAATTTCTTTAACAAATGAAGATTAGAATGTAATAATATTGATTATTACAAGTATCCCAAAAAGACACAAGTATGCGCCATTACCGCTAAAAAACAGCCCTTTGTCGTGGATCTTCGTTTCGAGGGCACTCCCCTGGTTGCCTCAGCCAGTATCAGTATTATCGGCGTTGGCGAATGACGTTCAGTTTCGCGGTCATTTGGAAGACAATGCCAAGCTGGCCTCCAAAAAACTGGGTGTGCTCAGCAGAGCGAAGCAGTAAAAAAAGTTAAATTATATTTTTAAATTCCTAAACAAAGTTTCCAAAGCCCTTTAATATTTGGGAGTTTCGACAAAATTCAAAGATATTTAGTTAATTGTAAGTCCGTAAAATATAATTCTAATTCGCAGCGGTATTACGATGAAAATAAAAATAAAAACTTCATTATTTATAGAACAGCAAAATAAAATATTTAAAAAGTTACGCCTGTGCGCGCTTTACAGCCACCCCTCTGTAGACGGGACTTTACGACTGACGAAAAGCAAATAGAATTATACGAAAATTGTGTTTTTCATTTTCGTTCTTTGACAACTAAACTACTGGCTTTTTATTTAAACAGAAATAAAGCTTAATTAGTAGCCTACGCGTTCATCCAGACGGTGTTCTGCATCCCAAATTTCATACAGATCCATGCAGCCGTACTGGAGATACCTTTTAACTTTTAGATGCATCCTAACATCATAGAAATTGCTTTGAAATATAGTAAAAACTAGAGTTTAAAAAAACGTATTGTTAAAGACAATTTACAATCAGTAAACATGTTTTATGCAAGTGTTTCGGCAGTCGAAACATGATTAGTTTCATTAATGTATCAGCGATGCAATTTGTAAGTTTAGCGGAGAAACTTAAGGTTTTGATATAATATTATCCGTTGCCCGCAACTCCATCTGCGTGGGATTCAAAAATAAATAGTAGTCGATTCTCAGACTTACTAAATATGTATATAAATTTTCATAAAAATCGGTCAAGTGCTTGATCCCTGAGCCACCGACGCTCTGAATTCTACGAAATCTATACGTTCACGTATTCTTGACCACGTATTGCAAAGATATCATTTCTAAATTAAGTGGAATACTTTAAACAATTTAGAATGTATGAACGATTCAAAGGATCGTAAATCATACGTATTCCCTCGTTGAACATTAATATGCTTCTCTCAAGGAACGAAATATTTCCATCTCTCTGAATGTTACTGTAAATATTTAATTTTGACTTTTATTATCTTTTAAAAATCATGAATACATAAATAATATTGATTGAAAAATAACAGAATATCTATATCTATATATTAGAATTACTAAAAATTATATGTGTTTATGTAACTATATATATATACAACTACAATGTAATCTTACTAATATTATAAATGCAAATGTTTGGATGTATGGATCTTGATGAAATTTGGCGTAGATGTAGGACATGGTCTGGAAGAACACACCAGCCTTACTTAATAAGTTATTTTTTAATCCGCGCGCAAGGAATCGCGTGCTGAAGCTAGTCGTTTTTATAAAAAGGAAAAGAAAATAGTTGAATATGTAATTTTCAATCTACATAGACGTATTGAGAAGTAAAAGCACGAACTTCGTCGGAGCGCTTCGGTTACATTGACGAGTTTTTAAAAAGGAAAAAGGATGAAAAGCAAATTTTACTTTTCCCTTTCGTCCGCATTAGCAGAGGTACCCAAAGCGCGTCTGACATGCACTTACAGCTTTTTTTTTATTTTCTCCACAAGCAACCGACTGTGCTTGTTGAAATGAACTGCAGTGTAAATAAAAACCATTCAACAGATATTTTACGTTACTAATTGAGAATTAAGATCTTATGTCTCATTAAATAAAATTAACAATTTAAGAAAATGCATAATTAAGAAGAAAAGAGTATAATATTTTAGATAAACTCATTGAAACATGGCACAAATATAATATATAATTAATGAATCCCACCTCCGTCTATTAAAGGTGGGCAACGCAATTACAATTGCGGACGTCTGAGCAGCGGTCGCTTCGCTATTTCGGCGAATTCAGGTGGCAGTATGCTCGTTTTCACCTTATGATATTTAAAAAAACGAATGTAATCCGCTGTAGCCATTCGTGGTGCTCATGATATTAATTGCTTACAGTTTTAATGGCCTTATAACAAACGAAATGAACATTCTACTTCATCATTCAACAGAGAGCAAGCGTGACGTCACAAGACAAAATAAATGATACAACGTATACAGCAAGAAGAAATAATGGAATTGGAAAAGCATGAATGCTTAATGCTCAAAGGGGACTAACAGAGGGAATTAATTTGGGCGCGGTGAGCCCTGTTCTTTTTCCCATCGGGTCTGTCTGAGCGAGGCTCCTATTACGTGACTTATAACTGGGATTCCCTTTAACGGAATTGCTTCTATTCCCAATCCGGGTGTTTCTCGCTCAGTAGGCGCTGCCTCATAGCTTTATTAAATTTGACGAGATCACGTATCCTATTTTACTATATACAAGACTTCATATTAAACCCGTTATTAATAATTGAATATGAGTTAAAACATATACTAAATTGTATTGGCGTTGTTTGATACAAATTAATTGACGATTTTAGGGATCAATTTTACAAATAAAAATACACAAAAACAAAGATATAGGCAGGTACAGAGAAACATCTCAGTCATTTTATAAAGACACTATAACAATTTGGCGATTCGTTGCTCGTTTGCCCCCTTCTCCTATAAAAAAAGAACAAATTAAGTGTAAATATTTTCATTGCTATGACCACATGTAATAAAAGACCCTATTCGACCTTGTGTATTGGTACCACAATATCATCAATTGTTATTAGCAAATACAGTATTCAAGGGGATTTCTTCTGAGCAAAGGAAGAACCGACGTATCCTCACATTAAGCGCCTGCCTCAGTAATAAAGATGGAATGAAAGAAAAATACGACCCTTTATAACTTGTTACGTGAGGGTAAGATATTCGTTTTTTTTTAATATAAGATCTCAGTTGTTATTTAATAAACAGAATAAAAACAAAATACTTAAGACAAAAATTAACACAAACGAATTAATCAGAATCATTTTATGGTTGCTTAAACGGTTTTTATGTTGAGTTTACACTGTTATTTGACTTGTTTCACAAAAACGTTGCAAATGATTACTAAGTGAACACTAACCGTTGGTTTCTGAGACCAAAATCCCTATTTAAAACATATTCTTACCTGTGAAAATAGAAGACAAAAGTCAAAGAAGAAAGACATGTCGACATGTTCTATACAGAATCTTTGTTTTCAGAAACCCACTGTAAGTGAGACTATGAGAGACATATAAAAACAATTATGATGAAGTAGTAAATAATAACAGATATAAAAAGATTAAGACAGTTATTGTAAGTATTGTAGATAGAACGTTGTCGAAGCGGACGTTTTATAAGATTGAACGTCGATACAATCAACGTGCCTGGAAAATTGTAGCCCCGCCGCCAACGTCGAGACAAAGCGCGAAATGGAAACAATTGGAGATGGCTTTTAGCAGTAATAGACGACCGGCCCTTAATCGAAAGTATCTGTTGTTACTTAGCGCAATTATTAAAGCTTAAAAGCCTTACTATTTGTACCTAGAGATAAACGTTAATGATTATTTTTGTAACTTTGTCTAAAACTAAGATGATATTATAACTACAAATCTATTCACATCTAAATAATGTTATACCAAGTTTCAAGAAAAAATATTCAAATAATATAACCATAGAAAATGACAAGACATATACATATGCTTCCAAATCTTACAACAAAAGTCCCGAGTCAAACTAACTCAACGGGACCCGACGAAAAAATTTAATACGACCCAAAAAAAAATCTATTCCTTTGAACTCATTTTACTAACGTCCCACTAAAATAACGTCGCATTTTTTACACACCTGCCAACAAAGGACCACTTTTCTGACGTACACTTTTCGCACACCGACATTGACTTAAAGTGTATTGTAAAATAATCTCTGCTACACTTGTAATAAGGGTAAGACTCGATTGCCTTGCTCTATTGAAGAATTTAAGGATAATTTTGTCCTTGGTGATGTATTAAAGGTGGGGAGACATCAAGATTCGTGATCGATTTCGCATAACGTAGTTACCTTTCGCCCCCTCTTGGGTGTACACTGATTTTATTCCAAAACAAACTCTCGAAAAGTTTACGTAAAATATACGATACAATGTTGCGAACTTCCGCGCCGACGGGGATCCTGCGGGAAGTTAGTAACGAGCATTTAAGTGCATATATTGTAACATAGTTGTGCACACTTCCACCTTCAATTTATAACAAATACCTGGTGACAATCTATTCTGAAAAAAAAAACATTTTTTTTTGTTTTATTAAGCTAGCGATCCCACCTGATGTTAGGTGATAATGTGGTTGAAGATGGTACGCGCTAAATAAATGCCTATTTATTCTACTGTTGAAGGCCCCAATGTTACCTTACTACGTACCAAATCTCTACTTAAAATTAACTGAATACGATTTAATTATTAATAAAAAAAATCCATGTACTTAGGTGTTCTGACTACGTTAACAGATCAACTTAATATTCTGTCATGTAGCGACTTCGTATTTGTCGTCTATCTCTAAGCAGTTACTTAATATTTGTGCCAATTAATAAAATATAAAGATAACAATATGCAACAGATTTTTAAAAAAAACTTGTATGGGTATGTATATCTATCCATCAGGGAGACAATTACGTCACTTACTACTTTAAAAACAATAATCGTAAAGTTTGTAACTGTAAGATAATCCCTTAACAGGAAATCTATTTCGGCGCTAGAGGTCGCCTCTGAGTGATATGCGCTCTGTATATTAAGAATGCAATGAGTTCTGTTACCTTTCTCTGCCACATTTTGAAAGTTAAAATATGACCCCTATTTTCACTCGGAACGTGGACCGCGTGAGATTTATCAAAAAGAAAAATGTTCAGTGTAGTGCTTCCTTTACGTGAGAGTTTCATGTAAATAGGGTTGTCACACTACAGAATAAAATATTATAATTTAATGCAAATTAAATTGCCTTTTTTCTAAAATTTATAACATATTTTCTTAATACTTGCATTTGTATATATTCTTCCGTAAACAATTTACAATAATTTTATTATTATTAAGTTTGAATAATTAAATAGTAGACAGTAAAAGAATATATTACATGTGACATTTGAAAGAATATTAAACTAAATTGTTGAAAAGAACTAAACTTAAATATTAAACGTAACTATACAATCGACAGCCCTACGTGCAAGAAAATTGCTACCATCGCGTATTCATTAATACTCAGTGTAGATTTTTTGTTACACTTCAGAGCAGGATTACATATTCAAATTCCAAAGATTATCTCGCACTCAAACAAAAAGCGTTAACAAAATCGAATTAATTTCTGTAAGACAAACTCGAAAATGTTTAGTATTCATTGAACTTTATTTAAGAAAGTTGCAGAGGAACTTATGTATTGTCAGAATAATATGTTGACTATAAACTTGAAAAGAATTGAAATATTATTGCATAGTTTGCAGATGGTTAAATAAAATCAGCTCTATTACGAATTATTTTTTCTTAACTCCTTAAATAAATTTATGCCAGTCATTATAAGCACTTCAAGGATACTTCTAATAGCTGTAAAATCAGCAAAGAAAATAAATAAATTTATAAACTTAGATTTCACATATGTGGACATGGCCGTCACTTAAGCCGATCCAAAGTCCACCTTTAGCAGACTTATTCAACACGCATCACGATCATAAAGGAGTCGGTAAGCCGGTACAAAGGCCTCAGTCAGCGAGGAGGAAAAACCTCAGTTATAAAGATTTACTATTACCAAGAGGGCCGATGATAATGGAATTTCAATCAGCCGCGGTTCAGACGACAGGGGGAAGGGGGAGGCTTATTGGCGGCAGGGTGCGGCGGGGGTGGCGGGGAGGCGTCCCGTTGAATATTCGGTGGGAAATAACTTTATTCCATGCAAATTCTCGAAGGTGAAATTCCGACGATTTAGATAGTAAATGTTATAGAGAGTGAAGGGAATATGTTTTGGTTATCGATTAAATAAATATATATATATAAACAATTTTATATCAAGTAATGTATTATATATTAACAGTGTTCGACTTTTCATCTCATATTTCAGATGCGATTTTAATAATTTATTAAAACAAGATTCATTTTGTGCAATTTTTTATAAATTGTTTATTCGTATTTTAGCCATTCCAGCCAACTATCTATAACAAATTTCAGCAAGAACTTGCAGCCGTTCTGGATATACCTCCAAACAAACATCCATCCAAACATTTGCATTTATAATATTTATTTTACAAATAAATTAATGCATGCCTGGTTTAGCTAGTAAAAAAAAATAAAAAAAAACGATTCCAATAAAGGCAAAGTATGAGCTACTTAATAATCTAGGTATTTCAAACTTGGGAAACCGACAATAACAACAAGAGGGAGCGGTAAATGAATCCGGGGATAAACTTTCTTATTACAATCGCGAATACGTTGAGGCGTCAAATAACACGGCCAAAGTCCTCCGCGACTGAATATTCCATTAGAAATCGCGACAAAGCGGATAAATTATCCCCACCCCCACCGACCTGGATTCACCTCCCCCCCACCACACCGGGTGGAAATTAGGTGAACGCTACTCCGAGGTGATTAAACGGGACGTCGGAAAATTGTAACTTTTAATCTGGATTTGCTTGTCGTGTCACGCTTACGTCCCAATCACATTGATTTACGAAAGCGAAGCGAAGAAACGCAACCGCCGTTCTACCTATGCGGTTCGACGAAATTAAACTATGTCTAGCAGATAGTTGCATAAATATTACAAGGATATAAGCAACGACAACACAATCTTTCTTACTAATATTATAAATGCGAATGTTTAGATGTATGGATGGATGTTTGTTTGAAGGTATCTCCGGAACGGCTCAACGGATTTTTATTAAATTTGGCACACACGTAGAACATAATCTGGAAAAACGCATAGGTTAATTATTAAGTTTCTTTTTTATTCTTTGCGGGCAGAGTCGCGGGTGACAGCTAGTTGTGTTTTTAATTTCGTCAACATCGAACTTGTCGCAAAACAAAAGGGGATCAACGGAAAATTCGAATTTGTTATGCTTTCATACGTCAATGTGGTCGGGGTGTGACTGTTGTGACGACTTTTCAATTTGATACCTAACTTGTAAAGCGGCCTGCGGCTTTGTCGTTCCTCACAAAACTTTATACGCCCTGTATACACATGGTGAGGTTACATTTATTTGAATAATTGTCTTAGGGCGTGACGCTGCCGCTCGCAGGGAAATCTTGATATTGAGTTAGTAAATTTTATCTGATTACATAATTATAATAGTTTAGTAATCAATTTATGGAAAAAAAATGATGTTACAACACTTATTCAACTGAATGACCTAAAATAAGAAAATAAGTTTCATTACATAGACGATATTAGAAATTTAAAGAAACGTTTGAAATTGTCGCTATTATGAATTTATTATGTAAAAAGAATGCCCCCATTTTGTTTAATTTAAAGTACATAGTTAAAACAATAATTAAAGATAACATAAAAAATTACTAATATTTTTAATGCGAATGTTTGGATGGATGGATATTTGTTGAAAGGCATCTCCAGAACGACTGCATGGATCGCGCTGAAATTTGTAGATGTAGAACATAATCTGGAAGAACACATAACCTACTTATTAAGTTTCTTTATAATTACGCGCGGACGGAGTCGCGGTCTAGTTCTATATAATGTGGATATATTATCATGTCGTTTTGATATTAATTTAATAGTAATTAAGATATAGGACAGAGATATGAATGTTAATTGAAAGCATTGTACAGCCGGGCCTCATTATATTGAAAGCTATTGACACGTTAATTACCTGCCCTTTGTTTACTTGACGCCTGCAGATATGCGGCAGAGTTAATAGAATCATTAATTAATAAATAATTTTTATGAAAGATAATAATTTATTAATTCAACTCGAAGGAAACCGATTGAGTGAAAAAACTAAAATGTTATAAGCATACTAGCTGTCGCCAGCGACGTCATCCGCGCGGATTTAAAAAAACTTTTAGTCTATGTATTCTTCCAGACTATGTTCTACATGTGTGCCAAATTGCATAAATATCTGTAGAAACGTTCCGGAGATACCTTGAAACAAATATGCATCAATCAATCCAAATCCAAAGTTTCGCATTTATAATATTTGACTATAAAAAATTAATTTTATGTTATTTTATTTCTTTTAACATCGATACTATTAATAAAAGTAATCTTTTATAGTACCAATTATTAAAAAAATGACAACAATGACATTACGTAATTTTCATATAAATTTTAAAATCACAATAGGATATTCGAATATGCAATATTCACAGGTAAATTACACCTTAAAGGTGTCCCGAACCATTCTCGAGTCATCCGGGCGGATCGTAAATCAAAGGTAGGGGTCCGGGGACAATAGTGGATACATGTGACTTCTTGCAATAACTTTCCCCTTTATAACATCCATCAATTAATGCGACCTTCTTTTGTTTCTTCCCTGTTCCCACTGCACTTACATAAATCACATTATGTATTATATTGCGCTTTATTACATATATTTTTAAAGTCGACTTTAGGTTACACAGAGGGGAGAGGGGAATATCTGAATGAATATAAAGTATCAAAATATATCAACTTTAGAGTGGACATTCGAAACAATTCTTTTTTTAAATTCCAAACTTTCAAATGTAAATAAGAGTTTCTGAGACCAAACTGGTTAAAACACGTTTATTATCTCTGTTTTGTCAAACATAATGACAGAGTAGACACTATCTTTTATATAAAGATTTTGGTCTCAGAAATTCACGGTAAATCGTCAGTTTCATCTTATAAGCGTAATACGTTGTAAACTAAGACAGAGTAATATCATCTAATCAGTTTCCTAGATTCCATTATCTGAATATAAATTTTTGATTTTCAACCTCATTACCCCACATCGCTGATTTAAAAAGGTCTGAATAAAAATGTCCGGCTCTAGCCACGGATTTTCTTAGAATCACAGATTATTATAAGCACAGAGATGTCACGAAGTACGAAAGTCTTAAGAATCGAAACAAAAAGTAATATGGGTTACGGGAATTTATTAATAGTTCGATATATGCAATTTTTTTTTTATTTATTTATTTTACAAAAACAAAACACAGCATATCGCATTACTCTTCGTTTTCACGTGTTATCATCCTGTTAATAATTCTGTTTGAAAAAAGGAGTACCTTATATTTTATATAGATGTTTCGGTAATGGAAATGCATGTTTATGTATTTGCAGGTATTTACATAATTGTGTTGTCAAAAGTAAAATAAAGTTGTCACCTCTGTCAGTTGGTTACTCTATGTTACTATTATACGCTTGCCTTTTTACCTGAGACGAATGCAATTTAGCGTGATTTCGAAGCAAAAATTATCTTAGCTCGCTTATTTCGTACCTCGGTATAACGAGGGCGGGTGAACGCCGTGGAATTTGTCAAAACAGAATCTCGCGAAGTTGTTTTTTTTAAGCAAAAATCTTTTATGAATATTTTGTGTTAAGAAAATATAGAGGTAATGAGATCGTATATAAAACACTGTTTAATAATTTTCTTGACAACTAGACTAAGTTTTTTTTATTCTTTAAAAAAATAGATATTTCCTGCCAAATATTTTCAGTAATCTTTTAGTCTATAATACTAAAGAAAGAGGCCAATGAATATGTTTTGCCTTGTAATGTAAATAAAACACTGTCATAGATTATACAACGCTAAATCTGACATTTTGGTCCCACAATTTTGATATGACCATATTCAAAATCGCAACAGCAAAAGAAAGTATATACTTCTAGACAATATTAGTTAGAATAATTTGGAGCGAATGGCGAACTTTCGTTACCAAGTCAAGTGTCAGATTGATTAGTGAGGGACATAAACGTTGATATTTTAATAAGGCTAGTGTGTCGCCAATACACCGGTACAGTGTCGGATTTTCTTTTTAACAATACAAACGAAGCTCAACATTGTATCAAGCCAGTTCGCACCGCTTGACGACGAGTCTTTGATTTTAATTGGAATATATTACTGGGATCAGTCGACGACGCAACGCGCACGACTTGTACTAGAACGATCTCAGATACGCTATCGTAACGTCCATTAGGCCGAACCAAACAAGGATCATTAAATTGTCGCTACATGTCTCTACGTATGCATTGACCTGATCCCTCAACCTTCGACTCTGAGTATAAGGTTAATAAACAGTTTTAAATCAGAACAAACTATGGTTACATAACTTATAAGGAAACTGAATCTAGCCAATAAAGTTTCATATAAAATATTTTTTTTTAATTTGCAAAGGATGTTGTTAATAAGTATTTATAATATTGACTAATTATTTAATCTTATGGATGGATGGACCGACCGATAGAAGTTTTTTAGAAAAATCTCCAGAACGGCTCAATGGCTTTGGATGAAATTTGGCACAGATGTAGAACAAAGTCTGGAAGAACACATAAGCTGAGGTTTTTTATTAATTCACTGCCACATCAGTTTGGTAAATTATCGACTAAAACCTCAGTGTCTTAACAAACAGAAGAGGCAGTGTAAATAAACATTCGATTATCTTTTTATGTTAATTAAAAGACCAACAAAATGACATGTAATTCTACCCCTGTACATTTTATGAACACGGTAACGTTGTTTTAAAATCAATTTATAATGTGAACATTTTCCATCCCCACCGCAAAGACTCGGCCTCGTTTCTCTGTCCCCATCCCTTGGGACCTCTAGTCGGATTTTAATGAAGGTCCATCTCTCTTCCCATCTCCAGGGTAAATTACTTGATCCCAGGAAAAATGGGGTAAAGTGCTTTCTAACATAATTATGAAAAAAATATATGCTTGCTTATTATCGAATTAAAAATATCAGTAAATAATAAGCTAGACAATAGTAATTGGAGAAATACTTACATATAACTGATAATGAATGAATTGAAGCAATTTAACACTTACCTGTAACAAGATAAAACATTTAAATAAAAATACATATATTATACATGGGTACGTAAAGTTGAATAGCTATAATACAAAAACATTATCTCGTATCATCTAAGTATAAAATCTCTTTTAATTTTTAATATTTCTATTATAATACTTTCTAAGGTTTAAAAATAAGCTATTAAAGAAGTATTTTACATAATTAATCGCAAAAGTTATTCAAGGCAATAACTAAGTGTTCGCGGTTGCATCCTCACAGTAATATATGTCCACTACAGACGTGAGGTTATTACGTGACTTGACATGGTGGTCATGACCGCATCTTATTGAAAACACTTAGTTACTTGTACAAAACCTCCTTAATTATTTTCTATCTTAATTACCGCGGGGAGGACGATCGCTTACAGGCCAACATATTATGTTACTCATATTTAAACGAACCGGTTCCTTAGCAGTTATAGTATCCAAGTTAATTAATTATTAATTAATGTAGTTACTTAATATCGCGGTCAGGCGATCATTATCAAACTTTCCAACGCCATTAGGTCGTAGCTGCGGCGTAGACGCGTAGCACATCACGTATGCGGACAAGCGTGAATCACAATTACACATAACAAACCACAAACACTAAAGTCTTGTAGATACAGATCTACATTGTAGAACTATAAGTGTTACTCTACATTTATCCATGCGTACATATTTTTTCATAAGACCACTCCGACCAAAAACAAATTTAGTATGGACTTTAACAAATAGCATCAAATTTGAACCATGCCACAATTTTAGTGGATCTAGAATCTGTATTTAAATCTAGATTCAGTGATGCGTGGAGAGCACGCGAGCGCACTCTGGTGGCGGCCACTCTGCTAATGAATGCCCACACAGATCTGGCATCACATCCGCAGAGGCGTTTGTATTAATCCTAGTTTTACTTCGTGTACACAAACATAGGCAATTCCTTTAATTTTTTTTGGTATTTGCACATTTTACGACCATGTCTACGCATCAATTTTTATTAAAAGATTCTATGATATTTATATACTAGTGTTTCTTTATTACTTTACTCAATTAAAAATGTTTTTAAAGCCTGTAACACATCATAGTAAAGCGGAATAGAAGCTAAGGCGTGACGTAAAATGAAAATTAAGTTTTTTCATTACATTTGGTTTCACCCTAGCTACTTAATGATTTACTGGAATTCCATGCTCGGTTCATTTAAAAAAAATTATTCGCTTATATTTCCGTTCGCTTTCGCGGCTGTGTGCTAGAGGTTTAGGTGAGTGTTATGGAGTCATTTGAGTGTACAGAGTTTGCATGCAGTTTGTTGCAAGATAGCGAGAGAGTCGTTATCGATACACCCCGTGTTCCCGTTTCCGTATTCCTTGAACCCGACTGTACGACGCCTCGTCAATTTTTATTTCCCTTTTATATCTACTTTATGTTCGCTTACCGATACAGTTTATCCTATGAATGTTTTCAGTAAACGATACTATACTATTGTAGTAATTACATATTACGTGCTTTTTATAATAACTCTGTTAATTTTTTGATATACAAACTGATAAAACTCAACTAAAGAGCACTGGCCGCACTGGGCCAGCGTGATAGGCTATGGCGTAATCACCCTGAATTAGGGTAGGCTCCGAGCCCCTCGGCGGGATGTATAGTGAGCTATTGATGATGTAAGAGTGAAATATAAAATATCAAATTCCTACATGCATTATACTATGACTATTTCAGACATATTATTGAATTTTAAAATATAGCGAAACCATTCTTCAATAGTAAACATGACGAGAGCTACTCATAGCTAGCTAACAGTACAGAAGCGCTTTTATTTCTAGACGAAATGTTTTTAGTGTTGCGCTGAAATTGAATTTACGAGTATGATAATGCGGCTGGCGGCGCGCTAAGTAATGTTACGTTTAGAATTAGAATAGCAAAGAGCTCTCAGCGTACTTGCAAACGTTGGGTTTGCACTAACGAAACATCTGTACAAAACATTGTTGTCTCTGTTTTTGCAAGGATAATGAGAGGGACGATATACGCGTGTCGGTTGTGGAATACAAGAGAAGCTTATACAACAATGTTAATGTATTTTGTAGGTAAAATTGCTAATTTTATTATTAAATTGACACCTTCACGTGTAAAACAAAACACAATACAGGATCCTTTATAACTAGAGCAGAAATTAGACATTATAAGTGCTATAATACTTAAAGAATAATCTTATAAATATTATAAATGCGAATGTTTAGATGGATGGATGTTTGTTAGAAGATATCTCCAAAACGGCTATAGAGATATTGATAAAATTTGGCACTGATGTAGAACATAGTCTGGAAGAACACATACGCTACTAATTAAGTTTTTTTAAATTCTTCGCGGACGGAGTCGCGGGCGACAGCTGGTCATTTAAATAAAAACCATTAAAATCTAGCTACTACTATCTAGCTACTATATTATCGATTTATACAAGAATCCTAAAGCCACTAAATAAGCGACAATTCTTCTAAAAACCCTAACATTGGATACAAAGTCCCTGGCGGTCTGCCAAGCCCGGTGCTGTGGTAACTTGCAAAGACCTAACTTAAAGTTTCATAGCCACCCAATGCTCAGAGAAATGTAAGCCAAATGTATTTACGTCTCATCGAAGAAATAACTACACTACTTTTTAGTCTACATTTTAATGTCTTAATCTAAAAGATGGGAAAATAATTTTCCTTTTTTCCTATTGGCCGTGGATTTCTGTGACCAAAAATTTATACAAACATATCATCCCTGTCATTATCTTTGATAAAACAGTAATACAACATGTTATTTGAGGTTATCTTTTCAGAAACCCACGGTTAAAGATACAATTATTAAGACGCGTTTAGATGAGATCCAAATCTTATATGCATTGATAAAACAGGTGATTTAATTAAGAAATAAATGGCGGATTAAATTTCATAGCTCGAATAAATACCTTAATTCGTTCGTTGAATTTTGATAAAATTTCATATGCGTATTCAGGGGCTCGCGGGCGACAGTTAGTATTTAGCTAAATTTTATCATAAAATATATTGCTAGTTAAATCTTTAATCTGTTCCACTTAATCTATTTATAGATAAAAGAAAGTATAGATCACATTTCATTGGTAAACTCGATACGGGCAGTCGTTTGTCGGAATTTGCCGAAAAAACGGTATCGATTGCAATAAATTGTCCGTATCGGGCACCCTTCTCGTTCCTCAAAATCCCGTCTTTAATTACGAGAAAATCAGGTGGCGAGGAAATTAAACACGCGCCCACCTGAGCCTTCCTGATAACCACCATGTTTTATTCAGATGATATTAAGGTATTGGAAGGTATAAGCGGAAAAAATTAACAACCAAAAAGAAAAACTATTCCTCAATAAGACATGCTCACGTATAGAACTTTTGACTTAGCAACAACTAAAATTATTATAAACTCTGATTTAAAATTTTTGGAATATCTCTAAGTCTCTCGATTTATGAATGATATTTAATTTATAATGTTCATTTGCAATCATTAGGACGGGCGATTTTTTGACGCTGCGTTCGAACTCCGCGTTTAAGGCTATCGAAAGACGAACGTTTTACAATAACTCTTATTACGTTCAGCCAGCGATCAAAATTCAACACTACACGATTAAAAAGTTACGTTTTAAAATCGTTGCCGTATGAACAGACACATGGAAATGTATTTGTTTTATTTGAACGTTTTTTTTAAAGCGCGATAAAAAAGCACCCGTGCGAATAAAGACATATAAATTGCCCAGCTGATTTTAACAGTTTGATTGTAATCGAACTTTCTAAATCGTTTCCAAAATTATACAGTTTGTGTTGAGGAACAAATTCCGTTCCTTGGTTCGTGCAAAAGTGTTCATTTTAATTCGAAAAGTCGTCGCCGCCGATGGTATTTCAAGAAACTCAATTACTGCGTCATCCTTAAAAATATAAATTTATCCGCAACGAAGACGAGATCTGTGGAGTTTCGGTATTTCGATGAAAGTTGTAGATTTACTTGAGATGATTTAGTTTAAATAGCTGAGCTTGGACGGTGTATCGAACCAAATTGTGCTGGACTTGACTCGTACAAAACTTTAAATTATTCTTATATAAAAAATAAGTTGATATAATAGAAAATAGAAATATGGTGCCGTTTTACTTAATTCCTGGTAGTCGAACTGCGGACGTGATGCCATAATATAAATGATAGTCATTTATTATTTTACGAAAAAGGTTTAAAAAAACATAATAGTGTTGTAAAAGTGTATAATAAAAACAGTGGTGAATTATCTAGAAAACACGATCACATACACACAATTTTCAGCTGTGAATACTAATAGCAAGAAAGAAATATAAATATTTTGATTAAAAATAACTTTATAAAGGCGTTTTTTTTATTAAGCTATTCCCCACACTCGGCGCGGCGTAATAGAATTTCGGAATTAGCTCCATTGTTGTTATGAAAGCGGGAGACGTGGACCCAGTCTCGAATTAAATCACTAATTGCTCGTTGAGACAACGAAATTTGTTTTCAGACAAGTTTAATGAAAGTGCCGTGCGATGTTTTCCCACGTAACGTGCGGGTTTTGACAGGAAATTAGCGTAATTGTACTTTAATGTGGCTTTCCGTAACATTCATTTTTAGGAAAACGAAGCTTATTAAATGGAATCTAAAAGCTATTATATAGAGTCGATAGATGGAATGTTTGAAGTTTGACAAACTCCAAAATTCAAATTTTAACAGTGATACCATCATGGCAACATGTGTTGAATTGGTCGACTCGCAACAGTATCACAATCACAAGTAAAACAAGCGTGAAGTGGAAGTAATTCTACGTATTTTTTAAAAGAGAAGGGGGCAAACGAGCAGCGAGAACACCGCTGTGTTTTACGTATTATGTTGATGAGTGTGGTGCAGGAAACCTTAGTCAATAGGCAGCGGTCTTTCGCTATTTCAGCAATTTCAGGTGGCCGCTTGCTCGTTTGCCACCTACTAATAGTTCAATAGTTAAGCAGTTCTTGCTATGTTTCGGCAATGAATACCCAAGGTGATTCTCATTTATATTGAATTGAAGATAATGTACTTATGTATGCAATAAATTATCATGTACCAAGAGAATTGTTATCCGTAGTACAATAGCGTTTAAAAAGGATGTGAACATTTGCCCTCCTTACGTTACCTAATTAGTATAATATTCCTTTTAAGATTGCCTGGCGGATGAATGGCTAACAACTGACAGGGCGACGGGTGCTTTGTACTTTTAAAATAAACAAGAAACATCCTTTGTTTTGTTTGAATTATATAATAGAAAATTTTATATAATTTTAGAATAGACGGCTTAATATCAACTTGGACTTTTTAATTAGAAAAAAATATTTGAAGTCTATGAAATTCAATTTTCTTTGGAGGTACAAAGTACTTTTCTTACAGTAACGTCAGGAATTCACTCTTTAGTTTGGATCGATTATAAAAATATAAATATTACGATTTTTATCAGTCCAATCTGTTACCACGCTGTTGCGAAGTTGTTAGGTTGGTATTAGATGTATTTTGACCTTGAAACCTTCAAATATGTATATTTACACACACATGCATATATGCACACATCCGTCAACACATGTTAATAATTAGTATACAACTCTGATTGTGAACAGCTGCTTACATTAAAGCGCTGCGTTTACGACTTGTTCAGGAAGTTTAGGAAATGTTACGGGTTCCGGGAGCACATTAGCAGCTTCATTAAATAATTAATGCAACTATCGAACTATTTTATGCTTATTTTAATTTAAAACGATATTTTTACTTTTTTGTACATTGTTAACATTCTACATTTCAAGATGGTCGCCTCTACTTTTTATATAATTTATTATAGTAATATTAAACTGGTTGCAAAAATTATAATTTAAATCAAAGAGACAATAACAGTGAGTTTCTGAGACCAAAAACTCCGTTTAAAACTTACTGATATCTTTATTTATTCAAAGATAATGACAAGGTAGGCGATATGATTTATACAGAGATCTTAGTCCTAGTTAGAGGCCTAAATTCCATGTTTATTTAATAAGTAAAGTATATTCATCTTACTAATATTATAAATGCGATTTTTAGTTGGATGTTTGTTAGAACGACTGCACAGATCTCTCTGAAATTTGGCATAGTCTGGAAGAACACAGGCTATTTATTAAGTTATTTTTTTAATCCCGCCCGGACCGAGTCACGGGCGATAGCTAGTACTTTAAATAAATAACCTAGAGTTTGGCAATGCATGTTATTGTGTACAATATACTAGTTTATTCGTACGTGCTGCAAGGAGAGCGGTCATTACTTCCTTTGGCGTTTTACCGCCCGGTTGTAAGGCGATGCTGGTTTATTGCATGTTCATAAACGAGCCGGGTTGTAAACTCGGGAGCCACGCCGCCTTTTACGGTGCAAGTTAAAAGCGGCTCAATTTCTTAAGGAACATATACCTCTAGTACAGTTGAATCTGTTAGAGCTTTAGGTAACATTTGAAATTGATGCAGCCAAACAAAAGACGATTCAAGCTTGAATTGCGATGTAATTTTTCTTATAAAATTAGTAAAACAAAAAACAAACCATGACATGTGTTCGCTAAAAGGTTATCTGTGGGTTTCTGAAAATCTCGTTTAAAACCTATTGTTATCTCTACTATGCCAAAGATAATGACAGGGATGACAATACGAAGATTTTGGTTTCAGAAATCGACGGTAAATAATAATATGTTAATTAGCCTTGTCAGCCAGTATTGTCAGCTTAGTGACACAAAATAAAGAAAAATAAAATAAACCGTACGGACAGTTACAATCTGTGATTACAATAAAATTATAAAATAAATAGACAAAAATTCTAATCTAGCGTCACGCCCACGTCCGTCGCTCACTCTATTTTTTTTTTTTAGTTTAATACAACTGATTTTCTTATCAAAGGGTATCCGGTATTGGTGTTGTCACAACTTGACTTCCGTGAGAAGAGATATGGGATAACGAACTTTTTTTAACGAAGCTTATTTTTTTTTGTTTTTTAGCCTCACAAATTTTCTTATTATACATATGTAGGACTTCGGTGATTAGCAGACGCAGAGAAAAATGTAAGGTGAGTACGCCTATGGCCTAGTGCTTCTAGGGACCTCAATAGGAATTTAACCTATAAAAATATTGTGCCAAAAAACAATAAGAGGTTAAAAAATGTAAATTACAATATTATGGATTATAACTCATAATACAAATAAAAGAAACATGTAGTAATTTAAGTTAAAAAGATATATCGCCTACATCAAATCCTGGAATTGCTCCGCAACTGGTGAGAAGTGATAAGGAATAACTTTTTGCAATGAAGCTAACATTCACCGTTTATCTCTTTTTAAAGACTTCTCGTAGGACAAACATAATACTTGTATAGTCGCTAATAAATTTTCTACTCATTAAATATATTTAGACGAAATCTAGATAGTGGGGTAGGGCACCTTCGAATTAATTAAAAAAACTTTTTTTCTTTTTGTAGTTTTAATTCTTTTTGAAATGGTATTCAATTATTCTGCCAAAAAGTGTTACTAAATTATAGTACATTTTACGAGTACTAGAAGATTACTTTCCAGTTCATTTGTTATTGTGTTTGTGGTAGACAAAAAGGATTCGTGATCCCGCAGAACATCTGGCGCGGTGTCGCCGCACGTCGCACGGAAGAGGATTTCAAGGGTCCCGGATTTATATCTCGCCAGTTAATTATTAACGGCAGTTTAAAACGTTTCAGCTCTCCCTCGCCTAATCTTCCATATCACGCTACCCTCGGCGAGACAGAGGGCGCGGAGAGAGGTTTGTCTACTTAATACTTTGTTTTTATTTCTATTGCAAACAGAATGAGGGTTGCAAGTTGCGTTTATATTTATACTAGGATCCTATTTGTTCTGCCTAGTCCCAGTTTTCTCATAAACAACCCAAATGAATGCACCAAATAACATAGTGTAACAAAGAAGAAAATAGTACGTTTTTTTATAACAGAAGGGGGCAAACAAGCAGCGGGAACACCGAGGTGTTCAACGACGCCCATGAACATCAGCAATACCAGAGGAACCGCAGATGCGTTGTCGGTCATTGAGGTGGTGATAAGCTCGCTTCTTGAAGGACCCTAAGTCGTAGCGTACTATCAAAAGTCTCTAAGTGTTCTTAGTACACTCGAACCTGGATAAGGGAGAAACCTCTATATGCGAGAAAAATATCACGGTCCTCTGGACTCTGATTTAACTTGTTTTTAATGTAGACATTGTATTTCTTGATCATAGTTAAAATAATGCAAAATAAAATTTGTAATGTCTTACACCTTTAAATAAATCATATTCATTTGATCACAGAGCCCTGAGTTCTTTTAAATTTTAATCAAAAGGGTTCATTTTTCATTCGTGTCAAAGTAGTTAACTAAAGTTAAACAAAAATTCTTGCTTTATATAATAACACATGTCTAACAGAGCAGAGACAATATCGTGACAAGACGAAACCGATTTCATAATTTATAACCAACGATTTTACGTTGCAGGTCTGAAGATCGACAGGGAACATGTATAAGAATCTTGCTTCATACTTGACCGTTAATATTCGAATAAGTTAGGCCATTAATTAAAAATAATCCTCTATATGCGGCAAAAGTCATTGGAAAATACTTAACGGTATCAAATGGCCATACACAAGCATAAAAAGTCAATGATAGCGACCCAGTTTGAATTTTTTAATCCCAACTAATTTAAAGTGGGCCAGCATCGGTGTAGCAAATTTTCGGTCGTTCAAATAAAACGCTGGAACATTTCCAGAACGTTACGTGATGTGTAAATGGACTTTTCGTATTCGCGGCGCATTAGTTTGTGAATCATGGTTGTGGAGAGTAATTTGCGAGCAAATCGCACCGAGGAGACATAAATACTGGCCGACTGCGCTCGCCGCTCCGCCGCTGATTTATAATGGAAAAAGAATTATTAACTGGTTATTTTCGGGCTAATTTCTGTTTGGAAACGTAACGCGGTTTAAATTGTCTCTACCATCCAAAAAAAAACGAGAATGCTAACTTAAAATGGAAACAGAATTCCTACAGCTATAACATTTTTATGACTATCAAAGAATTAAATATGTTTCCCGTTTAGGATATAATGTCACAAACTGATACTGGGATTTTCTGACAACCCTGGCTTTCTGAGACCAAAACCTATGTATGAAACATACTGTCATTTCTGTTCTGTCAAAGCCTTTGGTCTGGCAGTGATAACGATATGTTTTATACAAAGATTTGTCTTAGATACCGAGGGTAAGATTTATAAGTACAACTGGACATCTGGAAAGTCACATGACATTTCATTGGCGAGGAAATAAAGAAGCTCGTCTGTTCATGCATTATACCGAATGAAAATAAATCTAATATTGAAATGTAGGTTACACATGGGGATAATGAACGTCCAGATGTGAATAGTGATAGAGAATGGAAAGCGATATCAGCGTCGATAGCAGCGCGATGCATAAAATTATAATGATCGTGTGGCGAGCGCGCTGTCAACCCGTCAACTCATATCTAAGGCCATTGACACACTAGCGATTATTCATTGTATAACGATAGTAGAATATAGCATATAAACCATTTGGAATCAAAGAAAAATAAAGAAGTCTCAATTAGAGATCATAACATTCAGGAAAGGGGAATCTAGGCGTAAATAGACAGAAATTGTGCTTTAGATTTTTTCGATAAAGTTGGTTATACTGTAAACTTCGTAATATAGTTGTAAGGACATAAGGCATAATAAAATCTAAGTAGCCATTGTAATGGTTAACTTTATTCTTAATTTCTATAAATCCTATAAATTATAAATACAAGAGGCTTGAGCTTGGTGTGCATCCGTCATAACATAGCTATTGAACGCATTTCTTCCGTGAAATGCGGGTTTCGATGACATAATTGAATTATTCATTATCCATCAGAGTCCAGGCTGACGCTTGTACCGATAAATTGGTTAGCACAAAGTGAGCCTACCCGCGCTTGTAATTATGTAATAGCAATTCATTCATTTAACTTTTATTTTTAAAACCAGCGTTAACAAACATTTTTTTGGTAAAATTCACGATAAAATTAATCATGAAAGAGCTTCAATATAATTTTAATTGGTGACTTTTAAATTAACTAAATGCTGCCCCGAGACTTTTCAAGTCAAATCTACACTAAAAGACGATTCTAAGTATATCTGATAATTATAAAAATGGAGATTGTAAGAAAAGAAATGAAGGAAGAATTTAACAAAGAAAGTAAACTCCTTCACTCTAGGAGAGAGAGGGACGGAGAATGTAAGAAAGTTATCTCCAGCAACTCTAAGTAGATAAATACACCCAATAATGCAATTGATATTGAATATGCTGTTTCTATTTCCTTTAATTTTAAAGCCTTTGAACCGGGCAATTCATTAACGGCCGGGTACAACCGGGTATAGCCGGGTGTCCGGGCCACAAATATCGAAACTATTATGACCCGGGCCGCGCCCCGGCAATTATTGCCCGGTGCTGCTATTGTTTTATGGTATTTTCAATTGGACACTAAAATTGGCCGGAGCTTATCGAGAGCTGCAGGTACCGACAATTAATATTTGAATGTGTGTCGGTACTTCCTTTTAATTGCCTTTTAACTAGATGTAGTCTGTTACTATAATGTCTCTTATGTTAGTTTAATTATAGTAAACTGTAGAATTAGATATTTCATTGAACATTGCAGTAGATACTAAAATTAATATACCTTAAAGTATTTGAAAACGTTACATGTCTAATTATGAAGAAAATTCAAGTTAAAATAGCACCGTCTCAGTGATTGATAAATGGCTGTTAATCAATTTTTGTACAATACACAAATATTCTAAGACAACAAATATAGGAAAAACATGATATACGTTGTTTCCCAAACAAAACTTATACTCCTTGCTTAAAGGTCGACAACGCATGTGAAGTTCCTCTGATGTTGCGGGTGTTTATAAGCGTCCCTTTACCCACATCTCTAAGTATATCGCAAATGTATTCCTACTCACCGCTTGTATGAAGAAATCTTTGTGCAAGACGCTGACGATGCCAAAGTTGGTAAATTTGAAGACCCTGTCCATGATCCACATGAGATTCGCGAGGACGCCAGGGCGCGGGTTCCACGCCGCCATCAGGATTGGCACGTCCGCGGTGCTCTGGTGGTTGGATAGCACCAATGTGCGCCGATTGGAGCATGCTGCGGGGTCGTCGCCACTTTCTAGCACTGAGGACAAGTTATATAATTAAATCTAAGCATTCTTATATAACATTTGTAAGAAACAGGAATCTTTACGTTCTGTTCTAGGCTCTCAAAGTTCCCGATATTTGCAGCAATTGTGATAAAAATTCCATTTCTTACGAACATTATATCAGTAAAAGTACTAAAGTTTTAAAATATATCCGTAAATTAAGATAAATTATATAACTAACCCATTGAATTAATACAGTAAGAAATAATTTGGAAATCAATTGGGTCAAAATCAATTTAATTTCAGATGGATCGAAGACAAAGTGATGACTTCAGGATGTCAGACTGCGATTCATTACGAAGATCCTAAGGAAAATACTAAAGATCTGAATCCAGTAAAAGACTAACTTCCTTATCAATGCAATAT
Organism: Papilio xuthus; assembly: GCF_000836235.2. Lineage (NCBI taxonomy): Eukaryota > Metazoa > Arthropoda > Insecta > Lepidoptera > Papilionidae > Papilio > Papilio xuthus. The sequence continues at coordinate 720,513 of NW_013531711.1, read as the reverse complement.
TAAACCAACATTACAGTTTCCCCGTGCAGACCATTTTATGATTTCTTTTAAATAAAATTGTATGAAAATAACCGATGTTTATTTCCCCCGGAGCGCAATGTTCATAAAAAATAGCGATGCACTACATAATTTCACAATAGGGAGTAAACAACATTACCGATACGGGCATTTTCTTTTGAAACGACTCGAGGATTCAGGTTCATTCAAATGCAGAAGCGACGTACGAGTATAGAGCGCAGCTAAAACGATTAGAGTGCCAGTCCAACTAGGTTGACCATGGCTTTCCTGTATAGTATTTTATTCCCGTATATTTTCATAAAATTATTTCATAGTGTATTTTTCTTGTCATTATCAGTTTAAAATCTTCCATTTTTACTGTAATGTAATTTTTATTACTATTTTCTTACAATCAAAAGCTTTTATTGTCTATATTATTGGCGGACGACGCAAAAGACATATGAACTTTTATAAGTGAAAATCTCCTAAAGGGCCTATGTGGAATAGGTATGTACGTAGTCTTCTGAAGCAGTTGCAAGCAGGTAAAAAAGATACTTGTCGGACATATTTACTTGTTATATTTAAAGAAAATATTATTTTATTGGTATCCTATTGAAAAATTTTATATCATGGTCACCATACTGTGGATCCGGAAGAGTATTGTTTGTATTGCTCGCGTAAATACGAAGTTCAGTGAAATATTTATTTGCGCGGCGACCGTCCGGAGTCCTCCCGCTTCCCCCGCGCACCACCGCACACCTCACACCCCCTGTTTGCCGAACGTGACGCGCCGCCCGGAAATGGGTTCCGAACGATGTCTTGCGAATTTCATGGAAAAACGTACTCATCGAGACGGTCTAATATCTTCGATCAATGTTGAATAGACTCAGCTATGTTGAGAAAGGCACTGCCGACTACATAGGCGATACGATGTTGAGAATCTTTCGAATATATTCCCACGGCTCCGAAACTACTAAAGGGGACAATCTAAAATAATCTAAGCTCTGCTACGATTATTCGATTAAGGTTTATCATTTGAATTCTAACAAATTATATTTATCAGCCTTTAAAATAACACTGCAGTGCATAGACCTCTACAAAGTAAAATTATTGTCTAAGCGTAATTCGATGACATTACGTTAGATGGCGCCAATAAAAAAGAAAAAGATACTGGCACGTAGTGGAAGAGTGTATTGCTTTTATTTGAACAATTATCATACTCCTTTCTAAACTTACTGGGCACTATCATTTATATTACTAATAAATTTCGATTAATTCATAAATACTATAATGTTTTTATTACTAGAATGTATAACAAAGTTTGTAGAAAATAAGTAATAAGAAATGCTCTCTAATAAATACACAAAAAGATGTAAATTTATCGGCACAATATAATCTGGCTGGATTAAAGAGAACACTAAATAATAAAAAACAAAAACCACCTTAACCGTATACTCATGTTCAATTTAAAAATCAACAAAAATAGAGAATTCTATTTAAATTTACATAACATAAAGGAGAAAAAACGATGATTTCGACTCAAAATATATAACGTAGAGTATTAAGATTCAGAGTTACAATCTATCTGCTTAAACTCCGCTCCCTCGACCTGCCTAAATAAATAGAGCGTACTTCCATCAACTGTAGAGTAGATAACATCTCGGCAAATTGCGAATTTAAATGTCGTCTAGTTTATTGATACCTAGCAGCTTTTTTAAACATCCTTTCAAATCGAATAAAATCAAAGCTTCGAATCGGTATTTTTAGTTATTATTTATAAAGAAACTCATCATCATCAACCTGCCCTTATCCCTATCGAGGGTCGGCACAGTATGTACTACTCCTCCATACATCTCAATCAGCCGTTATATCCGAGTCTTCCCCCTTCTTACGCATATCCTCTTTCACACAGTCATTCCATACTTTTTTTGGTCTTCCCCTACCCTTGTAGCCATCCACATTCAATCTCATTACTTTTTTGCTTATATTATCATCATCCCTCCTCATAACATGTCCAAACCACGCTAATCTTTTACTCCTCAATTTCTCGATCACTGGCGCTACTTATAAAGAAACTAAAATTCATATTATGTGTACTTCTAAATAATTATTATGTTTATGCATTTACCAAACCAAAATTAAATATGCAATAAAACATTGTAATAAGATTTAGCGGAGCGAGCGGGCACTTTTATTAAGGCTCGGCTGAATTTTACGATTCATCGTGTTATGACGTCACTGAATACAACACTCGGAAACTGTTAGTTTAGTGTACTACTACATAAGCATAATGTAAATAACACCGCAATAAATCTATGAACAGGCCAGAAATGATAGCTATAAACCATTATTCTACCGAAAAGAGATTCTAAAAATATTCTAGATTAATATGTTAATACTAAAAGACATAATATTACGCTAATTACTAGTCAGAAAATATGTCTTAACGAGAAATATTTTACTATTAAAAGAATTCAAAGCGAAGCTTTTTTCAATATAGCAATATTAATCCCCGCGGTGGAAACACCGGCAACTCAGAGGTGGGGTGGCGAGGAGACGGTAAAAGAAAACTCTTCATTAAATCCCTTTATTAGCTCGTAATACTACGAAAGGGACGGCACCATGCAACAAGGAGCAAGAAAACGACCGAACGCATTTTATGTCTTCACCTAAATTAAATAAACAAAATTAATTTAATACAAGCCACAGAAGTATAATATTTAAAAGTTAGGATACTATTATGCCAATAATGCATCAATTAACTTCAAATTCAAAGATCGCATTTTTGACTCTAACGAATTTGAATTCTACAAAATAATTCAATTAGTAGATTTTACGAGTCACGTGAAGTGAAGAAAACAAAATCATATTTATATATCAGAATTATTCCTTATTAATATAAATATTTGCGACCCTCCATTTACGCTACAGCGAAGGTAATATTGACCGTTTACGTTAACATATGCCATATCCATATTATAGCTCTTGTCCCGTCCCTCGGGCGTTCGCGTAATTACCAAGGAACGAAACGGGGCTTTCATAACTGTCGTGACGATGCGAATTTTTTGCTCAAAGCAGTTAGAGCATATGAAATTGATGGCGAAAGTAATGTTAATCACTCTCACCTGACAGCTACGTCGAAACGGGAGCGTTATTTGCCGAATATATTGTCTAATATAATTGGAAGTGTTCACGTAATGACGGCGTGCTTTATGATTGCCTTTTATTATCTCTTCTAAATATACATCGTTTGGTTTCTTAGAAAATCAGTGTAAAACATATAATCATTTTAAAACGCATATTTTGGTTTCGGAAACTCACAGTTATACGAACATGTTAAACCATTAAGCGGACTGAAGATATTCATTACAATTAGGATCGGAAAATTTAATTAAAATATAACAGGATAAATACAGCTTTGTTTCTCACAGTTCCGTCAACGAAATGCAACCTTTAATTTTAAGACAGCGCTGTTAGATAATTAGGAGTATCATGTCACGCTCAGATTTAAGTGCTTAGGGCGGATAGAATTCGATCCCGCTAAAATATCTGTTACTTTGTTAATTTACATCAATAATAGTATTTGGGTAATTCTTTTTACAAGAAAAGTAATAGTTAAATGAAAAGTTTATATTTAATAAAACTTTCGATGACAGGATTAATTTGGAAATGAAATGTTAAGCGAATGTTCTAAAACACTGGCCACTTAACCATTATAGAAAGCTGAGAAGGAATGTAAATCTTCCCGTTTTATTAAAAAAAATGTACATCAACTAATGCAAGTAAATTATACCTTTTATGTTATTGATATTATAAATTCAAATTTAATGTATAGATGGATGGATGAATAAATAAGCTACTAATTAAGTTTTTTAATCCGCACAGACAGAGTCGCGGGGAACATTTAGTATGTACACAAATCTAATAAGATTGTCAAAGACAATATACCCGTACACCCTGTCAATATAATTAGAGCTATCCGATTTCATTACTACAGTGAAGCAGTGATAACAGGTCAAGGCAAAGCCCACGCTGCGTCGCCCGGGGTACTCAGCAGGGGGCGCTCTCTTCAATTACCAGAAACGCGTTAGATTGGAAAGATTTCCTTCATTCACGCTTATTACTTTGATACAGTCACATAAAAGAGACACCCTTGTAGCTATATTAAATGGACTTTGATTAATCACGCGTGATAATTGTGACAATTTTTTGACAAATATTTCTATATATGAAATTATAATTTCAAACTCCAGGCATTTTATAAGAAAACTAGATGTCGCCTGCGACTCCGTCTGCGCGGGATTGAATTAAAGATAGTAGCCGATTCTCAGAACTATTGAATATGCATATAAAATTTCTCAAAAATCTGTCAAACCGTTTCGGAGGAGTATCGTAACTAATATTGTTACACGAGAATTTTTTACATACAATCATCTTAAATTAGATTAGTAGGAAAAATACTATTTAATAGATTACTAAAAATATCTAGTAACCTGAAATATTCCAATAAAAATGTAACTGCAAAATATAACTATATTTAGTACAATCGTATAAATATGGATGGTATAATGCAATATGTGTTAATTTATTCATTGCGACTGCACAAAGTTCGCAAATGTAACTAAGACCGTTTAATTTATTTGTAAGCACTCGCGTCGTAACATTCGCCACCAAACAACTGAAGGTCGTTGTATACTAACGTACAAACTTAGTACAGTAACCACGATACACTGTTTGAAACGGGATAATTAGGACAAAATATTTTTTTAAATAAAAGATACGCATTCTTCTGATATGTATCTGTATCTTACTAATATTATAAATGCGAAAGTTTGGACGGATGGATGGATGATTGTTACAAAGGTATTTTCTGCGCGCCACAACAGATATTTATTGAATTTTGCAGAACATAGTCTGGAAGAACACATAGGCTACTATTTTTTTTTTAATTCCGCACAAACGGAATCGCGGGCGACAGCTAGTTTTGGCATATTCGTGCTAGTCCCACAGGTCAGTCCTAACTTTTACAAAAGTATGTGGACTACAGCAATTCACGTCACGTACCAGCGTGCAATAATGTTCACTGTGGAGTAGTGACATCTAGCGGCCAACGGTTGCAACGTGCTCACCTACATAGCCAATAAACAGACTTACCACTATACTTGATGATATGGCATGACACATAAACGCTTATTACAAAACCAGCTGTCGCAGAATTTAAAAAAAAACCTTGTATAGTAGCCTAAGGGTTCTTTCAGACCATATTCTACATCTATGGAAACTTCTGGATTTACCTCCTAACAAAAATCCATCCATCCATCCAAACATTTTCATTTAAAATATTAGTAAGATTTGATTGAAGCTTAGATGATTGTTAGAAGAACTCAAAACGGCTAATTATTACCTTTTTTAATTCCGCGCGGACAAAGTCCCGGGCGAGAGATTAGTAAGACAGAATTTCTGAAGTTTTCTTATTTTATTTAAGGAACAATTATGTATATCAGCACCAAACCATATTTATTTCTTCAATTAATATGGTGCTAAAAGTTTAATAACACGACCCGATTCCCACGAATTTAGTCACGTCTGCGAATGCCGAGACACACCTGACCGCATCGGAATGGACTCCACAGGGCTTGTTGATAAACATACCTTATACGTTGACTTTATTAAGGAAGCTAGGAATATATTGGTACTAAAACATTGCTATAAAAGCAAGCTCAAATTACATCATCATCAAAGTTATTCCAACGACATATGAACTCCTTCCACGGGCAATAAAAAAAATAGTAGGCTATGTGATCTTCCAGACTACGTTCTACATCGATGCCAAATTTCAAAAAGATCCATGTAACAGTTCTGGAGACACCTTCAAACAACATCCAATCCAACATTCGCATTTACAATATTATTAAGAAGTAAGAAATTATCGTATTTATAGGATTACTAGCTGTCGCCCGCGACTCCGTCCGCGCGGGATTAAAAATAGATGTTGGCAGATTGTCAGACCTACTCAATATGCTCACAAAATTTCATGAGAATCGGTCAAGCCGTTTCGGAGGAGTAACGATAATTTTAAATACATATAAGATTATTATGAATATTAAATTTTTACTTTTGTTTTAGATTACCTCCAGTAACTGTCCATAGACATTTGCATCAAGTTATTAATTTGTCTAATTAACCGCATTGAAATGTTAATACCTACTTAGACAGTCCCTTAGTATGATTACACATTTATTTTACATAAAAGGAACACCATTTATAATGATACTACTACGAGCTGTAAAACATATATAAAATAAATCAAATGATAAAGTAAAAGTTGCATTTCAATACCCGTTAAGCTAATTCCTTAAGATATCGTAAGGATTTCGATAACGTCCGTTGCTAGGCGATGCTAATGAGATGCGTCTTGCATCCGAGACGCGAGCAAATTGCATGCAAATCGCACCAGAGGGCGCGCACATCGCACGTCGACACTGAATTAATGCTTGAGCTATTAGTGAGAGTGAATCATTTGCTATTACGATATTTAATAATCAACTTGAAGTAATCTTGGTATTTCAACATTGTGTTTATTGGACTGGATACAAAAATCGCTAAAAAAAAAAGGTTCACCCGGTGAAATACCACGACCACATAGAAGACAGGTGTAAAGTGGAAGCATTTCCGCGTTTCGTCTGATGAGTGTGCGTCCCGGAGGCCTAATTCAGTCCTCTTTTCTACCTACCTTTTTGTTATAAGAAAAGGATGGGAAGTAGAAGTGGACTTTCCGGATGAGAGGATGCACGAAAAGGGAATATATTTTCTTTCTTTGAATCCTCTATGCAATTGCGTATGTCTATGGGCAACGGTCACTTCGCTATTTCTGCGATTTCAGGTGGCCGCTCGCTCGTTTGCCATCTTATGATATAAAAAAAAAACCTATTCTCATAGCGTACGTAACAAGATTTTTGTATAATCATACAACATAGAGCATCTTGTTCGCAGTATGATAATAAAAAAGGCGTTTCTCCTTAATAATTCTTAGCAGAAATAATTTTCCATTCCACGCAAACCTTAATTCTTTAAGCCCAATTATCGCCATCTCATTTACTTCGTAAAAATACGCTTCATCTCAGAGACTCTTAGAACAGCTAGTTAAAGAGGGGGGTAAAACGAAAAAAAAAATACATTTCCACTAAGAAGTTCAGCTCAAAAGAAAATATCTCGGGCGCAACCTCTTTGTATGTCAGAAATAAGACTCCCTTTGAATGCGCAATGTACCTACGGGGGAATTTAATTATAAGAAATGCTCCGAAGACTTTTTTCCGCGGCTTAAGAACGCTACGGAAGTACTGACGACAGCTTTGATGGCAGATGCTTTGTTGTACCTGAATCTAATAGCTATTGAATTTTATAGTATTACTCAATATACCAATGTCTTTGTACGTAAAATAATGAAAATCAATGTATACTTATCTCATTTTATATCACTTCTCATGACATTTTTATACCTTTTTTAATAAATAATTCTATTATTTTGAATTTTATTAATATTCCGGTATATGTAATAAGATACTAGCCATGGTCCGTGACTTTTTTTATAACAGAAGGGGGCAAACGAGCAGCGGGAACACCGAGGTGTTCAACGACGCCCATGGACATCAGCAATACCAGAGGAACCGCAGATGCGTTGCCGGCCTTTGAGATGGCGATACGCTCGTGACTTCGGCAGTGCAGTAAAAAAATCTTACCTAACCTTTAATATGTCAGTGTGCATCAGCTATCTTCCCGTCTAAGTCCCCTCAAAATCGGTCCAGCCGTTCCGGAGATTACCCGGAACTAACGAGGCTTTGCGGACAGAGACAACAATTTTAAATTTGGTTTTTCGTAATCAGCTACGGAAAATCAAGTGTACGAAATATAATTTTACTAAAGCGTACAATATAAATAAAGGTCTTCAAATAAGGACACATTTGCATAAAGCTTGTTAGATTTCAAGCTACTACTTTTAGATATATGTATTAAAATATACGAGTGAGAGACAGTTACAGTCAGTATGTAATTTCGTTCGCAATTGGCTATTCAAAGCGGCTCATTATATAGTTCAAATATATTTATTCAAATCATCGGTAAACATTCGACGGTGATTGCCAAAAATCAGCTGAGAGCTCTCCTCGGGATGCTCCCAGTTTAAATATTGATCAACCCTCCAATCAACTCCCGAATGTAGTCCAAATAGCGCACCAAACGCTTTTGTTGGTGGACTAGTGAACGCCCGCGACTCTGTATTTATTTATCACATTAACAGAATTGAAAAAACTAATTATACTCATACACTTTGTATTTAATTTAAAATTATTGAAATAAATGTTCATACATGGTTAGTTATGGTTAATCCTACTCAGAATGACTATAGTCTAAAAGCAACACTTAGATTCGTTTGGGTATTTTAAAAGTCGCATTGTCTTGTTTTCTTACACTATATCTGTATTAAAGGATTCCATGAATGATGGTTTAAGGTCTCTGAGTGCGGTAACTAAAGGCTGGTACACAACTAAGGTAAATAGTTTTGCTAAGTCGAGTGTCGTAATATAATAATAGAGTTACAAAATAAGCGAGATTTAGACGGCACATTAAGGATACGGCAGACAATGTAGCACAACGTTCAATTCAATCGGCAAACGCTATTATACATCGAGCACCTCGTTAAAACCCTATCCAAAGTGCTAAAACCTCTCTAAGCATTCGCTCCCATTCAAACAATCCACTAAATTCAAACACTTCAACACTTTAAGAGTATTACAACACTCCAGGATTCACCCCCAACTTTACATCAATAGAACCTTGTATATACATTGCGTATGTGTGAACACAACATTACCGTGGTTATAAATAATTCAGTACAAATCACTAAAATTGTAGGCCTCTAAGTTTCCAAACCTCAACTGTCAACACGTTGTAATATGATCTTTAATCATATTAGTTTAAAGTTCATATTGCATTAGTGCCGTCGGCCAGGAGCGCTCAACCCAATTAAATCAACTCCATATACGGTGAACACCGGCGCCATCTTTAAAAGCGAACTATGATCGGAGCTGTTCAAAATGCAGGTATGTTTATTGGTTATTGTTAAATTGTTACGACGCTATTATTATTCAATAGACGTCATTAAAGTGTTCAAAAGTTATTACATGCTTTGAATCTAACTTATCAGTATCTTTTTAAAAATATATTCTAATTCTTTAAACCATGAATCCTTTATACTTGAAATTTTATTGACAGTGGTCCAATGCCAAAAAATGTATTCAAACATATTGTGGTCTTTGTTCTTCCAAGGAAAATTAAAATAGAACATAACACAATTTTACAATGATGCAACTACAAAAATACAAGCTAAACTTCACCTTTTTTCTCCTAGATAAGGAAAGACGAACGTTTATCAACGTGACAATTTTCTAAAATAATGTTTGATGAGGTAGACGTGCCATCAAATGATTTTGACTTTCTGGTTATTGGAAACACTCCGTAATGGTATCAATCGCATTAGCTATTCATATTAATACTTTTTCGTAATGCGTACGTAATTTTGTGATCAAAGATCTGCCTAAAATATTGTGTCGCGTACCATAGTTAGCCATCCCTGAACGAACGCCATCACTTTATCTAATTGTTGCTACATTCATATTCCAAGAAATAGTAGTATAGGAGTATCGATCTTTAATTTACCCGACGAAGTAAGATCGATTCTGGCGACCTAACCAAACCAAATCAGTACTCCGCCGCCCGCACCCCGCGCCTGCCAATATATTTCTGTGGACAGAGCAGACGACTGTTTGCCTTCCCTGCCCTTTTGTATTCATGAAGAGCGCCGCATAAAAAACTCTTCGGGAGCTACTAAATCAGTTTCCCGGTTAAGAACTCAAATAACTCGAGGTCAGAGGTTATTCATTTGAATGTACGTGATTCCAATTTACTAAAATTTCAAATATTTATCGATGGAATTATTTATACAAGTGCAGTCGCAACTTGTCACCAGATTTTTAAAAAATTGGTCAGATGCATTATAAAAGAAAAAACAGCTGAAGTAGATGCGATACTAATCAAGATTTATCAAGAAGGAATTTAAAAATGTTAAAAGTTATCATGAACTGGCAAATCAAAACCAAACACATAAAAAAAATTAAATAATTACCTCTCCGAAGTTTCCGCACAATCATCTACTACAAGGTTCATCCAGATAGACGTAAAAATTAAGATAACTTACTTTTACACGCATACAATATTAAAATGGTGTGCAAAACAAGACACTATACAGAGGCAATTTTCATTTGATTAAAATCTCATAGGATATTTTCCCACGCAACTATTTAACACGGTGTGGGAGGTCGCCGGAGGACCAAACGAACGTATCCTGTTTACGCCAATTGCTTAATTGTGTTTGAACCTTACGCTGGACGATGGCCTATTTATTACATTGCTCTGACATGAATATGTAGGTGCCTGATAACCTGCAGTTTACTGCTCTACTAGAATTGGTCTATTTTATTTTTCAATCTAACTAACCTGGTAAATGTTAAAAATATATCTGAATATCCCTAAATTCCTTTCTCCCGTTACAAATTTTTACTCGTACTAATATTACAATACGTATACATGAAAGTAAATAATACTCCGAATGAATTGTCACAATATCAACAATCTGTGACTTCAAGTCTAGTAAGCGGAATAGAACAGCAGTTCCAACAATTAAGCTCAGTTGGCTTATGTCCCGATAGACGCTGGCTGCAATCAAGCAGTTTGTCCACCGCTGGGCGGAGGGAAGCCGCCTGCTCAGTTAATCTGATTAGAGCATACGGGCGCGGTCATGACCTCGCCTAACTGACGGAATCTCGTGCGGCCGCAATACAGCGAGGTACACAACTATGCATACACTATCCCCACGCTACGGACATTTAATCAGTACGGTTCATAAAACTAAACTATGATGGAATTAACCATCTCCGAGCAAATCATGTTGAGGACTTCTTTTCATTTTAATGGAAAAGATTCCAAACAAAAATTTATATGGTCACGTTAGAACCTTTGTAGCAATGTTCGAGACAAGACGAATTTAGCAGAAGTCAAATTTTACAAGGATAGTAATCATACGATTACGATAGATACGTTAACGATAGATCAGAATAAAAGTTTGGAATACAAATCGTCTTTAGATTCAAAAGCAAATGCCATCTGGAAATCCGTAACCCGCTTTAAACAAAACAATCCAATAAATTTCTAAGTACATAACGCCTGTCAACGCGTGTACAATACTCGGGCCCACAGAAACAAACGCACCTTGAACAGCGGAGACGCGTAAACTGTCCCCATTCGTTATTAAATTGGTATTCTCAGTGTCCACCCACTTGGAGATAAATGGGATGAGGACAATGACAATAAAATATAGTACATCCGGAATGCATGCGAGTTATTTATATATAAGGACAACAGTGTATAAAAACCATAGGTAAATATGAAAGATTGAACGACACTATTATGATATCTAATGACATTAATAAAGTTCTTCTTCTTCGTATTCTTCATTACTGAAGGTCGTGCTTGTCTTGATATGCTTTAACGGTTGCGTCGACCAGCTGCGTCCACGCCGTCCTGTCTTCGGTTTGCCTCAGGGCAGTCGTGATATAGATATTCAATAATGAAGTTACTGGATACCAAATCGAATTAGAAAACGCTAAAAGACATTAACAATATGGTAAAGTATATTCCAGAGATGCAATTAACAAAGTTAAAGGTAATAAAAAAAGATTTTGCATTTTATTATTTCACTCGATAAAAATGAACCTTTTAAAGAGTGAAATTCTCAATAACCGCTTACCCTGATAACAAAAGGCTCATTCTAATATGTCAGTTTGTTTGTCCTTTGCTTTGTCAACTTGCACGATTAAAGCAAAACGTTCAGACAATTGCTATTGCTATTTCACCTATATCACAGTATTACGACAAAGTCCTACGTAATTCTACGCGATTTTTTTATTTCAGTGCATTGAAAGATATAAAATTACCTTTGTAAAATTGAGTAACATGTTTCATAAGACCAACTTCAACAAAACAAAGAAATGCTTCTGTATTATTTGTTGTTCACTTTGTAAAATAATATAAATGTCTTAACGCAATGACAATCATAACATAAAAAGAACATACAAAATGGACAAAAAGTCGAGTATGGTATCAAAGAGATATCGCGTATTTGCAGTTATCATTACAGCTTTATCTAAACCCCTATAAAAAAAACTTCTTTCGCAATCAACTAATAAACATTGAACAAAAAAAAGAGTATATCCTAAACGCAAAGGGTCATTGAATCAATTTCTCGGTCCGCCTTCAGTCGTAATTAACTTGAACTCGCAACGGAAACCAATCGTTAAGCCATTAACGTATCGCCTCGATACGATGCATTGCTTCCTCGGACTTACATCGGTTCTGCAACTCAAGAGTGGTCATTATCAAATGCTTCTTTGTTTTCCTTTTAAGTGTTTGAAAAATTAACAACTTTTTAAAATTAATAATTGCATTACTGAGTTGATGGAATCTAGAAACCTTGGATAATGCGAGGGCCAGCGTCAGAAAGACAAGAGCATAAGATGTGCCATCCTACCATCATATAAGATAGTTCACAATTAGCTTAGTTTTTTCCTACGTCTTTGCAAATATGAAAATGTTCGTTGCGTTGTTACTAAACAAACTATCTGAAAGAGACATAAATTGATCAGAGCTGAGAACAATGAGAGGCGAGACATCACGTTTTCCGTTCCAATGCTGTTGGCGGATGCAAACTGAATTTCGCGAACCGCGCCGCAGCCGCAACCGAGGCGCAATCGAATTTGCCCCGGCTCAGGGAAAACTGGGGCAGTGCATTGTGTCCCAGTTGGTTTATTAACGTGCGCAAAGCGTGTTTGTTACCGTTCGTTACTGTACCTTTACGGTAATATGATTTTCTATTAGCTCCATGTTTATTGTATGTGATATTTTAGCTTATAAATCTGTAATCTGTATGAACACTTAATTTATGTTGCATAGTTCAATGATTCACAATTTACCATTTAGCAATTCGATTACCAAGCCTGGAACCGTATATGTGGTCACATACTCGCCATATTATTGTGTGAGGCTTTATCATGATTAAGAACATTGAATATTATTACTTTTACCTTTTCTAACAAAATATTCCAAGTGATTTTGGACATTATTACCACCATGTGAAAACATCACCACCTCCGTGTAGTTGATTTTAAGGAAAATTTAGTGTTTACAACTCCGAATTTGTAATTCCGGTTTTCGATGTGTTAGTGCTTGCATAAGAAGCCGGTTACCTGCAGTGGTCGGGCGACATTCCCTGCCCACATGGCTCACTCATCTATCAGCATCCAGTTTACTTATCCGTGTACAAGTCTGCCTCAAGAGATCCCACTACGAATAATATAGTTGGTGAATACGTACATTCCAATGTTTACTCTGTTGACGGCACCAACCAGTTCCAGATCTGTCCGTGTACTTCTTAATTAAGTAATAACGTCCATTGACTATGAAATTAAGCTTCAAATTCTCTTAATCAAGACCTAACATTACCATACTGCATTGTAGTGTACAATTGGCATCTGCAGAACGCGAGTCAGTCAAACGGTGTGCTAATTATGTCTGTGATTAGAGACAAGCCCGCGACCACACGGCACGGAATCCACGCAGGAATGTAATGCATTCGACAATATTATGCTTAGTGCTGGCATACACGGACTGCTTGAAGTACAGACAACTGTGGTCGGAGTAAGCGTACATTATAGTGGCCACTGCAAGCAATCCGTGCATGGTCTATTTTGTATGCGAATGCAGATCGTTAAACGCTGATCGCTTCAAACTGTCCGTGTATAGGCGATCTTAGGCGATCTTAGGCGCTCACTGATTTAGACTTGATTGTTGTGGACGCTTTGTTTGTCTGATTGATGGATCTAATTAATTTATAATGCCTAACTAGATAGTGCTTACTCAAATCCACAAGTACTAATTGTGCTTGGTCATGATACATGAATGATGAAAATGTATTATAATCACAGCTTATGTTCTTAAAGTGTTTTTTAATATCAAACAAGAATGATAAATTGAAAATTCAGTTTATATTTTAATGCCAAACTGATACATATTTTCATATCTTTCATTACACGCTGATTTTTAATATAGGTACTAAAGTTCATCAGCTCACTATACGTCCCTACTGAGGGGCTCGGAGCCTACCCTAAGTTTGGAGTGACTAGGCTATAGTCAACCACGCTGGCAAAGTGCGGGTTGGTTGACTTCACACTCTTTGAATTTGTTCTTAGATATGTGCAGGTTGCATCAAGATGTTTTCCTTCACCGTAAGAACGTAGGATAAATGTACATATGTAAATCGGAAATCGAAAAACGCTTTGGTACATGGCGGGATTCGAACCCAAGACCTGCATATTGCAAGTCAAGTGCTTGACCCCTGAGCCACCGACGCTCAGTCACTAAAGTTAATTTCTGGTTAACTTGAACGAGCTGGTGGTACGAAATATATTAACAGTGTTTATCATCCCCTGTTTGATGGACATGAAAAAACACAAATTCAAAGTCATGACTATTCAAATGTTTTTATTTGAAACATTCCAAACTTGTTCTTCAAACGCTAAAACTAACAACAAAGCTATGAATAAATTAAAAAGTTAGCCTTGCTATTGAACCTTCGGGGTAAAGGGATTAGTACTGAATAATTATAAATTGAACCTCGGGCACAGAAACCACTCGCAAGGTTTATAATTATGTATATTGACCTTTTACGTAGTTTATAATTTATTCACAAAAATAAATTAGGTTTGTTACTCAGTCAGAAAGGTTGGTTAGTCTGCGTTACCAATATTAGAATGTTTATCTTATTTCAAATTAAATATTAGGACACAGGTTTGCACACACAAACACTTTGTAAAAATATTTTTGCTCTATTTTTACAAAAGGGTTTATACTTCTTTAACGCGAGTTTGTGGATATACCAAATAATATGTTGTAACTATAGTATATACATACGACATTTAACAAAGGGAAAGTTTCGCGCGAGTGATTCTCGAGCGACATTTCTCGCGGAGGGGCGTGCGGGGGAGTGCGTGGGATTGCATGGGTGAGGGGAGAGGGGGGTTGCCGTGAATAAATCAACTCTCGGCACCTCTGATCCCTTAAATAAGTACCCTCTCGTGTGTGAAATATCGAGTGCGTTCGACTTTGCCAAGATGTGCGTTACAGTGGCGAGAATAGTCTTACATTTAGCGACATTGTAGAATACAGAATTATACACATGTATGATTTTTAAGACTAAAGCAATAAAGTAGAAAAAATGTAAAGTCCGTCGTTTATTTACTATAAACTATAAATTAAATCATATAGGCTCTATAATATTAATTTTTCAAATATATAAATTTGACTTTAAACTATAATAACCTTATTTAAAAAAGTTAAGTGCCAATACACTAATTAGTACTTAATTTAAAGTAAAGTCATATCGTAACAAATCATTTCAAAATATTTACCGAGTACTGCTACCGAAACGTACACACGGTATTAGGCATTCAAGTATCGCGCAGTGGAAAACGACACGTACGTCGGCCATCCCTCAGCTCCACCTCGCCTGCCTGCCCACCCACGACACAACATATGTCTTGCAGGACATCGACTAAACAACGCAGATCTTATTTCTTCAAGCTTACCTTCATCTCCCTGTCCTGATGCCACTCTATGTGGGGTCAGCGCATCAAATTTCCGTCTTCTAGAGAGATTGAACGCCATTTCAGACATAATTCTCGTTGACTCCAATATTTATACCTAATAATAACTAACACTCAGGAAAGTGTATTCCTTATCATGAAATTTTAAAGCTAATATGATAAAGTGAATGAGAAAACAAGAGTAATTGAACGTGAAAGAGATTAAAATAGAAAAGAATCAGTTGCTCTCTTAAATAAAAATCTCTGTACAAAACGTATCGTTATCCCTGTCATTATCTTTAACAAAATAGAGATAACAATATGTTTTAAACGGGGATTTTGTTCTCATAAAACCACGGTGAATATATAATTTAGTTGAGACATGGTTAGTCAGAAGACAACGCGACAAAATTCAGTACATTGATGCGTCATAAGAATATCGATTACAAGCTCGTTCGTCACACGAATTAACATTAATATAACCGTACTACATTCAGACACGGTAGGGGAAAAGAGGGAAGGGAAATAAAGGGTTCAATAAACCAATTAACCGATCGAACTTACCAAAAGTAATCAAATGATTACCTAATAAGGGGCTCTGACGGCGTAGACCGGTCGGACACGCTTCCTCTATAAAAATAAGCTTATACATGACTAATGGATGGCGTACGGAATAATCCATGGACATTACATCAAGCCACTAACAAGGTCTACCTTATGATCTTTATCAAATTAATTATCAAATTACACTAACTGCCACACTCAAAGTCAATCTGCTACTAAGGGAGTCCCTTAGCGTAGATTTATTGTGAGAAATCTAAACTACGAATGCCCGCAACTCATCTGCAGTTCCTCTGGTGTTGAAAATCTCCATGGGCGTCGATGTTGACCTCGGTTCTGGGTTCTCTTACAAAAGAAAAACACTAAGCAGTCCTAGTGTCGTTCATGGCAGTATTAAATGACTGTGAGTGCGACATAAAAATTTCTATTTTCTCCAATTAAAGTACACAGACAAGCAATTCTATTTTACGCATTTATTTTCCAAATATATAATATTTTAACAGGGACTATCTACTACTAGAGTATGATCTACATTTTAATAGTGACGTGTTGGTGACTTGGCTTATTCTAAGGCGATCTATGACTTTGTGCATGTAGGGCGCAACAAATCGTGCCCCAGTTCTGGCTCAAGGGCCCTTGGGGTGCGAGAAGTGGGCGTACGGTACACGCATCATGTCATTTTCATTATAACGTGCCTATGCGATATGCAAGATTATGAAGTGTTGGAAAATATGAAGCACGTATAGAGACTTTCCTTGTTAGGTTTTGACTTACATTAACTACAGAAAACCAAGCGTGGATGAGTAACAGTTATTTGTATGAAGCTCAGTTATGTCTGTTTCTTTCAAAGATTATTGCAACTGGTTAAGCAATTTTGTTGATTATATTTATTTACTATTCACTTCTTTTTTTTGGTACACTGTCATCAGTTTATGACTACAATAAAGATAGGAAAGCTGGTGTACATAGACCACATAACGAGGAATACAAAATACGTACTGCTTGCATACTATTGCCCTTTAAGAAGAAGGATCATCAGTATTACTTACTTGCTGGTAAATAGGACTATAGAAGTAATGAAATTTGATTTAATTAATTAATTTAGTAATATTGCAGGAAGCAAAGCAATCCTTTCGAGTACGCAGCGTACACTCGCGTCAGACAAAGCCCCGGGATGCTTCCGGGCACAAATGAACAGGGCTAGAGGCTGACTCCCGAGGGGTACTGTCTTAGAGTTTCGCCTCATCTCTTTGTTATGTACGTTACATAAACACCTACAAGTAATTTAAGGAAATTGCCTTATATTAGTTTATATATCTTGTTATAAACAAGGAAACGAGCTATTTCATTCAAAATTATAATCGGATATCGGATAATTTATAACCTAAAATTATTTTCTAATGTTAATATTTTTACAACGACATATATTAATCCTAGTTTTCTTTTAGCTACGTATTTATTTTGATACTATCTTACTATTATAAATGCGAATGTTTAGATGGATGGATGGATAATTTAAATGCATCTCAAGACCGGCTGCATGTATCAATATTGGATGGAAATTAAGCATAAATGTAGAACATAGTCTGAACGAAAACATAGACTACTAATTGAGTTTTATTCGGACGAAGTCGCGGGCGATCGCTAGTTACTTATAAGGTGTATCATAACATAAATCATAGTCAAATATAGCAACTTCGGCAAACTCCAAATAAATTGCTATTTTCTATTTCCTTTACACAATTCTAGTTCTAAGCATAGATAAGAACATATTCCCATGCGTTACATTTAAAAACTACATTTGTCGACAATCTAGTCGACTATTTCCGGCGACAGATGGCGGTGCGCGGCGGGCGACGGAGCACAGATTGCCATAATCTCCTGCTGTCATTAATCAGGTAATAATGCCTCTAATGAAATCTTTAAACACAAAGCGAATATTTATCGTGATAGGAAATTGGTATATCTAATCACGTGAAGGGTGACATTCTATTTATATTAAAGGACATAAACAATAATACATGTCGAAATATGATTAGTATTTTTACGTTCAATATTCGTTTATAATAGCGTGATCTAAGGGATTTAATGCATGTCTTATGGCAAAAGGCATTCTACAAACTATTTCTTTGTTTAATTGTGTTTTTTTTAGAAGACGTCAATTTTGTATTAATGTCCACTTTTACAAAATACTTTTAAATACGTAGAGTTCTTATGCTTTGGACTTTTGGCCAACAATATTTGAGCCAACGTTCTTTATGTTATTAGGATTAGTGTTTTTGTTGCTAACTGTACCTAGTTTGAATGTAACCATCATCAATTAGTCTTCAAAGTACAGTCAGGTAGAGAAGTTGGTATCTTTCCGGCGGCACTTTGTTTCGCAAGTACAGACAGTTTGCTCCCAGCGGCCGGTCGATGCATATTCAAGCGACGTCTACGGTGCTCAGCAACGTGGCTGAATTTCAAAATGGCACCTCGGAACGTCGCCCCCGTCTTTTGGGAATTCCGTCCGTACCGATTGCGATTCGGTTTTAATACATCCTCCTTTGAATTTTGAATTAAATGATAGTTGTTTTTATTCTTATCACCTTTATACAAAAGCATTTAATATCTTTAGGTTAGATACCAAGATAAAAGCGATAAGAGTAGGAATGGTGGAAAAGAAGTAGTTATATTATTTTAGAAAGAACTAACTGGCCTTCTACAGTCATATATATTTCAGCAAAATCAATATCGTAATTATCTGTAAACTGTAAACGAAACCTTTTCTAAATAAAAGTAACATGAGTTAAAAAAACTCTATAAAACAAAAATCACAGAAAGCAATTACACCTTTCAAAATTAGAATAACAGCTAGATTTATTATCTTCCTTCAGAGAAGTTGAGACCGTTACAAATATTATTTGAAGGGGATTCAAGTCGGGACCTGTTGGGCCCGGACCTGACGTGTCGGGACAAGTGATACGTCAAAGAAGTGCCGTAAATAGTGACGAACAAAGGCCAGCAGAAAAACATAGAATTAGTGATGTACTCTTGTTTTGTTACTATCGATTATCGACATTTATATTACTGTATCCGAATAACCACATGAACTGACACACTTAATTGGTCATTCTATTCGAGCGACTTAGTGTAGGTTTTTTTATATTAAATCTACACTATAAGAGAGTTGTTAACTCTAAATGCGACCGTTATATCGATATTTTAAATTAAAATTTATACATTAACAGTTTTTACACTTCTTTTAAAAGGCAGTGTGTAATTTAAGTGTGTAAATCAAGTATTTCAAAGCAAATTAATAAAACTAGTCGTATTATAATAATTAATTCAATATGCAATCGAATCCTTAACATAATTAACCCAAATAAAAGTTTCAACGGCAATTGATTAGCAATTAAAAACGTCTCAGATTCGATCCCCGTTCAAGATTGTGGTGAACATATGTCGGCCACCGTACAAGGCACAAGGACGGTTGTCGCCTGGACGACGTCCAATTCGACTAACAACCACAGGATATCCTTGTCTGTACTGGGAACAATGAACACAAGGTTAGTCATTTTAATGAATGTCCGAAACAACTAATTAGTATGCACATTCAAAACGATATTGTAAAAAAAATGCGTCGACCTTAAAACCGTTCAAATTGCAATTATATTACTACCACTACTGTTAATGCTAGTTAACGCATGAATATTTTGCAGTAAGTTTACAAAAATGTATAGATTAGTGGAGAAAGACATAATTTGATAATGGGGCTTCGTCTTTAATTATTTTAGTACCAAATATGTAGAACTTTTTGTTACTTCAAGTCCAAATATAACAGTTCTAAGTAATCCGTGTCCGCACGGAATTCCATTTTCATTCTTGCGAATGTGGAAACATGCCAAATTAGCTCGAGTATTTTTTAATCAAAAAACTTATTAACTTTTGCTGTTGAAAAAGAATGCTTCCAGTGAATGCTGAGTTTAAAATAATTAAAGCGTCTAAACCATGAGGCATATCGGCCGCTCGTTGTAAAGTTTTCTTCAGTATTACAATTAAAAGTTAAATTAATTATTTATAAACTATTAAAAACGTTTAAAAAGCAATTACAAAGTTTAAAACATACATGAATAAATTCGTGGAAAGCGTTTTTTTGTTAATAAAATAGAAATAACATAATAACAAATTATGGCACATCACTAGACCCATAATGTAAAGTATCCGGGCATCTCAACGACACAAAAGGGAGCCATGGTGCGGGAGGCGAGTAAAAAAATAAAGGTTTTGTAAAGCACTTGAGATGTGGCCGACGGAATTAGTAGGCGAGATGAGTATCTATGTTAATCGGTAGGTACACTTAATTGTCGGTGCGTGAAGATTGCCGACAGGTCGCCATCTAGATTGTAATCGCTTTGACCTATTATTCTGTATTTTCCACGCCAAAGTAGGGCAATGTGCTAATTTCTTGCAATAAAATAAGACTAAACTAGAACAACGGAATCACTAACCGTGGGTTTCTGACACCAATATCTCCCTTACAAGCGACGATGACGATATGTTTTATATAGAGATTTTGATGTCAGAACTACAGAACAGATCGAAAGTATTCGGAGATCCCAGTTTAACGTTTCTAGTTAAACAAAAGGACGAATAGAATGCATGGAGATTGTTTATCAAACAATAGAAGAAAATATTGACCCACAACACACATTTCATGTTAAAAGAAAAAAAAAGCCGAACAATACAAATAACAAAACACAAAAAAGATTTTTAAAAAACATTTCAACCCATTCTCGCTTCAGTTTCGTGGCAATCGAACGAGTTGTACAAGAGTTTCAAATGGGTCAAACGGTTTGGTGCAATAACCAAAAAAGCGAGTTTTACCTCAACGTGGGTAGTGGCAAGCTCCACACGATACGACAAAGCCGACACCGCAAATTACATAATTTCAGCCACCGACAAAAATTCGTCTTAATAACAATATGACACACAATAAAACGTTGTATGGTACAAAAAGCAAACTAAACCGGAAGAAATATAAGCTTGAAAAACTTATTGACTATTAAAATATTGGCTGTATAAAAGACGAAAGCATAAAATTCAGAAAGAAAAAATACTTTAAAAACGGATTCTGAAGTTCAAATAAAAATCTAGTCTTTGCATTAACTATCTGAGAAAAGATGCAATGGAAGACCATTAACCAAATTAAAACAGAGTAATTATAATTATTAAAATGAATTCATTAAACTATAGACATTGTATAAACAACTTGCCTCTCAACACTTAAACCGTAGTCAAACCCAAAAATCAGCGCAGCATCGGCGGCAACACTACAAAAGTAAATTCCGTTATTTCCCACGGGCTGTGAAATTCTATCCAATTGTCGGCCAGTTCGCACGTCGCCGACAATTTTACCTTACAAATATTACACTACGCACAATGCATAACAAATTTTGTATCAATAAACTGTTTTCATAATGTTACGTAAGATGAGTAAACTGAGTTTTACTCCAAAACCACCTTTTGAACGTTAAACGACTAAGCTTTAACATAACTTACTTAAATACAAATATATACAACAATCTTATGATATTACATCGCAATAATACTTCTAATAAGAAGTTAAAAGTGCCAAAGTATTGGTTCCTATCAAGATTTTAATACCAATTACTAAAATAACTTTAAAAGTAATACATTTTCAATCCCAATAGAACCAGAAAACTGATAAAAACAATCCCAAAAGACAGCACATTTTCGATTACTCTCGTCTCGGCTCCGTACAGTCTTTCTCAACAAATTCTCTATAAACTTTCGTCGCGTTCCGCTCGACCCGACACCATTGCCCTACATCGCTACGAGCGTGAACTATAAAATTTGACGCATAAATCTAACAGAGTATTGAACCGAATTAGCATCTATAGAATACATTAAATATTAAAGAAGGAATCGAAAGTTTTATAAGCTTAACATATAAATACAATGTAACTGCATCAACAAAAATCAAATTTTAACCCACGAAGATAAATATAAAATTATGAAGCCAACTTTAAACCAATACATTCTGAAATAATTCTCATCATAAATAAAATCTACATGCAATCTTTCAAAGAATTGCAAAACAAAATCATTCGAAACGAAATTCAAAAAGAACGTACATAAAATTTCAATAAACACGAATGAAACTAGAATCAAACAAGAATGCGTGACGTGGAGTCCCGGAATACAAGCGAGCGCCGGCTGGAAGCGACATGAGCTCCGGAACCCGGACAGCGTTGAATCCCGGACAGCCATAGATCCTTTGACAGGAAACATCTATTGGGAGCCCTTTTCACAATTGTTTGACGGTTTGTCCGGCATTGTGAGGGGACAGGTAATTCCCGATCCGGCAATGATAAGGGATTGAGACATTGATCTATCGACACTCTTCTAGTTTGTGTTACGTCTTTGTCTGAATAAAAATGTAAAGGTATAAAACAACTGAGTTTCTACCACTTGTACAAAAACATGATATCTCTATTTTTTAAAAGACAATGAAAAGGATAACAATAAATGTACATCTTGTTAGGAAGAAAATCCGACACTGTTCCGGTGTACTGGCACAACACTAACCTTACTAAAATGTCGACGTTTATGTCCCCTCACTAATGATTCTGACACTTGACTTGGTAATAAAAGCGCGCCATTCGCGCCACAGGATTCAAATTAATAATGTCTAAATATATGTAAATCGAAAAACACATTGTTACGACGGGATTCAAACCCAAGAGCGGCAGATAAGTCAAGTGTTTAACACCTCAGCCACCGACGCTCGTAATTATTATTAATTTGATAAAAATCTAAACAATTTTTTCATAAAAGATGATCGAAATAATTAAAGTTCCATTATTAAATGAAAAGTAAAATAGCAATCAGTATAAACACCAGAGTAATGTCGGAGTAAACGACCGCAGTGATAAGGTTATCAGTGGGGTCAGACGCGCAGGATGTGATAATGACACAAGGATACTGCTACTGATGTTCATTTTAAACTAAACATGTATTTGTTCACATTGATTTACTCAATACATTGTAACAAAAGTAGAGGAAAAAGACATAAGAAACATCGGAAAGAACATGAAACAAGCGAGGTATCAAGGATTAAATATTAAGTCTATAAAATTAATTAAAAAATTAAAATAAAATTGAAATATTTACATTTATAATAATAATGAGAAAATGGTAAAATACATTTAATTTTTATTACTTACATTGAATTTTAATATCTTTATTTAATATTATTAATTTTATTAGAACATTGCATTCTTTTTTATAGTCCAATGAAGCAAAAAATGATTTTAAAGTAGACTCAAAGTAATCGATCGATTCAAACAAGAAGTTCTGACTGATACTGCACGAGACAATGAAATTAAGTAAGTCAATTAAATACACTTATAAAATATACACGTTGTAATTTTAACGGTAAAAGAATGCAAAGTTATAACTTATATTGATGTAGTTTTATATCAAAGTCCAATGAACCTCGATCTAGTAGCCGGCCCAGTTACTGGAAACGGCTGAAATGTATCAAAATAAACATTCGCAGCGCTTCGACACCGGACGCAAATAGATTGCTTTTAACACTACTGCATAGTAACCTAGAAAAAAATATTATTTATCGTTTGAAACGCTAAAAGCAACTATATCAAACTGGCCCAGTGAAACATATTTGTATATATGTACCATCACTGTTACTTATATAGCTTATGTATATTTTTGAAATGTTGGAGCACGTTTTGCAATGTCCAATTAAGGTACCTAAATTGAGTTATAGTTTTTAACAATCAAAAAGTATTACAACAAACGATTAAAAAATTGTTACGATATAAGTATCAGAATCGCCAATAGCCCAATGGTTACGAGTACGGATTTCCGATCATGAGGTCGGGGGTTCGAATCTCGCCATTCGACTATTGCCATAAACCATATCCTAGCATAATCCTAGAGCTTAGTTGGAATGGTACAAGAAATATTAGTAAATTTACTAAAAATCTGCTAATATTTTAATTTAAAAAAATATCTGCATATTTGGATTTCTTTGTTTTGCATGATTAATGAGCTGCAGAGTCTAACTTCCCTTAACTGAACCTGTGTTGTATACTTCCATTCGTTTACATTCAGACATCCAGTTAGTTCAAAAAATCCATTTTCTACAACTTTCACGAACACTCCTTTTCTCTAAAATCACAGATCGTCGATCTCAAAGTAATTGTACACGAGCGAACAAATGGTCAAAGTATTTGAAAGATCGTTCGGACGTCGGTCGTCGGTCGACGGGCGTCGAGCGGCTAAGCGATTGTGACAAATTGGCGAACGAGCGAACAAGCGCCGGGGCTATGATGGATCGCGCGGGCGGGCGCGGGGCGCGGGCGGCGGTGACAGGTGACAAAGTCTACTGCCTCCGCACTACACGACCGACACAGATTATATATCAAACTTGTCAGCTATTTGCTTTGAAGGTTCTCCTTAGTATTAAGTTTAATTTTATAACTGTTTTTTTATTGTCATTAATTTACACATATTTACATGAAACTTTTAGTGTCCAAAGAAAAAACGCCAACAAAGGAGTCAAGCTTACATGAGTTGTTAATTGTATTATATGAGAAAATGCATTGAGGCTCCAAAACCAACACCCTATATCAATATAGTTTCCAATCCTGTCTCATGTGTATCTCAGCTTTGGACACCCTCTAGCTCAGTCCAGTTGCGCCGCGGCGATATATCAGAACTACCACCGATTTGCTTCGCGTAGACCTAACAAATGGCTGGCCAGTCTATCCGAGCAGACTCCGTTATGTATGCACTACGGATACTGTAACGAACACGCGATGACTAGCCGACTAAACTCTGCATCTAGAATTTGAATCAAGTCTACAAAGAAGTTTAAATATTTATTATAATTTTCTTCATAATCTTAGTATGGGATTGAAGGAATCATGTGGAAATTTCTTCCATGAACTACAAAAGTCAACACTGGCATTGTTTCATGCATTTGTTTGTTCCATTTGACAACTTCACGTAATGAAGAAAAAGTGATTAAATTCCTGTCCTACAGTCTGTATACAAATCCGCACTATAAACAAATCAACAGCTGTATAAGGCGCGTTGAAAGATAAATAGGTCTGTCTGAATGTAACGAATACATTCGGGGAAGCGGACCGACTGCGGTTTGTCAACCCGACTAAAATTTGCATCCGTTTAACCTCAGAGTCCGTCTGCGGTACTTCGGAGCCAACAACAGAACTGAATTGTTGACAGCTATCGTATGGAAAAAGGACAAACTGACAATATTCATAGTCCAATCAGGAATATACCAATACTAGCCGTCGCTAGGGACTATCAGCACGGAATTAAAAAAAAACTTAATTAGTATCCTACGTGTTCTTCCAGACTGTATTCTTTATCTTTGACAAATTTCATCAAGATCTGTTAAGCTGCTTTGGACCTACCTTCTAACATACATCCATCCATCTAAACATTCGCATTTATAATATTAGTAAGAGAGAGGAATTATTATTTTAAGAATGGCTATTGATAAAACATAAATATAACCTAATGTAATATAAACTGGTGGACAAATTAAAGGTAATCTTAACTAAATCCTCGAGTTTTCATTGCTCAAAGACGTTCGAAAACTTCGTCATGTCATTCTCCAAAATAAAATTTACGATATCAAATAACATGATATAAATAAACATATATCCGTGAGATCTGCATATAATTAAAACACAAACTATCTATCACTTGTATGTTATACATTAATCAATCTAGCGAAGTTGCTAGAATACGTCCTCACCCGGACTTCGGTTACAATCAAACATTGGCTTTTCCTAAACACCTGGCTTCGATGCTCTATCGAATTATGTTTCTTAGCAACTCATGAATACGTTAATTGTCTACGCAATCGAAATAAATCAATATTAAGATTTGGTAGCTTCGTAGTTGACATAAGGAGTCTTTATATGCAGGTATATATTTTTAAATTTCCATGTTAAGTTGTCGCCCGCGACTCCATCCGCACGGGATTATAAAATAGATAGTATATGATTCTCAGACTTAATGAATGACTATATAAAATTTCTTTAAAAACGATGACGCCGTTCCAGAGAAGTATGGTAATTAACATTGTAAAAAAAAACATTGTGACAAGAGAATTTTATATATGAGATTTACTCTTAAAAAAATTTGTGCCAAAAGAAATTTGATCTTATTCGTAGCGGGATATCAAATTAAATTTCATGACTGTATTACCATAGAAAAACAAAAAAAAATGATGTTAGTTATTCAAGATTGATGTTAGATTTGCACGTGCTAAGTGAAATCTAATAGCATGATTTATACATAAGTGTATCCTTACAGCATGGGTAGAATCTACAAATTAAAATGTAAATTTTATAAAGCAAACTCGAGTGCCACAAAGTGCGTTGTTTGCATTCGAATTGATAGGAAAAAATGTAAATCAGTATTTTTTGCGAGCTGCAAAACTTCTGAACACGTTATTAAACTTTGCCGTCTGGTGCATTTTAATTTGCTCTTCCATTTTTAACTTCGAGCACGTGTACAATACATCACACCTGTTTTTTTGGTCTTATAATTCGTTTTATTATTTACACATGAACCGCTATAAAGAGATTTATTTTGGTCAGGTGTCATGTCATAACAATGAAAAGTCACAAATACATTTCCAAAAAAAAAAACTGATAACCTAGAAATTAAGTCTTTTGCTCGAATGAAAAACATTCTAATATATTGTACGCTTAATATGAAAACAATTACGTTCATCACATTGACGTAAAACAAGGGTTATAACCCAATATTGGCTGCTAACATCTAAGAAAAGTGTCAAGTCGACAAGGGCGTGTATTAATAACTGTAAGAGAGTCATCAATTGCACGGAGTTTACCTTGTAACAGCGGGCTCTGTTACCATACGTAACATATGGCCCGTAAGAGTAATAACTCTACGTTCTCCCGGTCGTATTTCAAACTGACGTATCGCCGGCGAATGTTGCGGCCGAGGGAAAAAAGCGCCCTTGCTTATTCGGCCGATGTTCTATGTCATATTCGGAGCGACGTACCAGATATTTCTACGGACCTTCATGCCCAAATATTTGGCTACGTATATCCAATCAAGAAATTCGCTTCACACTTATGATGGAGTATCTTACCGCTAATTTAGTTTATCACGTATGTATAATATTTATTTTGATATGAAAAGTTCTTGAAAAGAAGAAAACGGATTGTGAGCGCTGAATGGCTTATCACCAAAATGGGTAGAGAATAAAGGATCTCAGCAGCAATCAAAATTTTAATAAACTAATATCTCTACTTTTCTTAGGCATTAGAAATAAATATATGTAATTTTAGTATAGTATTTATTTAGTAAGTCGTCTAAATAGTTGATAAAAGTCTTTCCCGTCCCCTACGGATGCTGTCACTTTTGCATCATTAATCTTTTTCGCCTCTCTACTATTTATCCTTTCAACACACTCGTAAATCCAAGGAATACCTCATTTAATACTACTCAAAACATTACTATTTTAATGACATTTTTATAATATATTAAATCTAAGTTTAATAACACTAACTAGATTAATCATGACAAAATATTACTAATATTTAAAATGTTAAAGTTTAAATGGATGAATGGTTGTTTGTTTGAAAGTATCTCTGGTATCTCGTATTAAGATAAAAGTTGGTACACATGTAGAGTAGTCTCGAAGAACTAAGGCTGCACATATTTTTTTATAATTCCGCGCGGACAGAGTCGCGATCGACAGCTAGTATTAAATAAAAATCAATACGATAACTAAATAAGACATAATTAAAATTAAAAATTATCGTAAAGAATAAAGCCTTATAGCCCATGAAACATTTTTATGAACCCAAATTTACAGTCTTCTTTTTCAAGCAAAGGTTAGATTCTTCATAATGTGACAAGTTGTAAATATAAAGTCAAGCTTGTTATCACACCCCTAACATTAGACCCCGCATGTCGCTATAGGTAACTGGATAGTTAGACCAGAGGTGGACAGATGGCGCCGGAAGCAACCGTACCCGTGTGAGGTCCCTAAATTAAAATTAATTCCAACTCCTTTAGCAACACCACTACTTATAATCACGTATTAAAAATTAGTCATGCAATTTAATTTTATCAAGCGATGTAAATTCTTGAACTGAATATTATAAAATACTAAATGACACGTAAAAAGGAAGATAAATGTTGCAAATATTCCCTGTTCATACCTCAGTAAAGAGGAATGCACCAAATACCATCATTTCCAACAAAAAAAAACTTTATAACAAAAAAAAATAATATAAATCTGTAATTCAAAAGCATATCGTTTTATTTCATGTAGATACACAAATTTTACTCTTTACTAAGGTGTGAAAAACAATATATTTTAACGCTGAGAGCTAATTTCAGTAGAGTTACATTACAAGGATAGGTTGAGTGGGGGTCGACCTTTGCCGCGTGCTCGCTGGGGTCAAACCCAACCTCGCCTGATAAATAATCAATCTAAGGGTACTCGCATACATACAGCGGAATAATTTTTTATTTATTTACCTGACTTTCACCTTATCAATCTCAAAATGCTAACGTAATGTATTTAATAAAATAACATGAGGCGACAAGATTATTACGAAAATTTAATTTTAGTTCATCATCATCATCATCAGCTCCCTATACGTCCCCACCGAGGGCCTCGGAGCCTACCCTAAGTTAAGGGTGATTAGGCCATAGTCAACCACGCTGGCCAAGTACGGGTTGGTTGACTTCACACATATCTTTGAATTTCTTCTCGGATATGTGCAGGTTGCATCACGATGTTTTCCTTCACCGTAAGATCGTCGGATCAATGTACATATGTAAATCGAAAATCGAAAAACACATTGGTATTATACATGGCGGGATTCGAACCCAGGACCTGCAGATTACAAGTCAAGTGCTGAAACCACTGAGCCACCGACGCTCTTTAGTTGTCAACGTGATATTAAAAAAAAATGGATATAAGATTAAGAACTATCATACATTTGTAGGAAGATTAATTAGCAAACAAAAACTAAACATGAATTTCCATTGTCTTCAACTACGACAATGGACATCAGTAAAAAAATATTGTTATCTCTATTTTATTCCAAAAGAGCGAGAGAGATAGCAATATGCTATATATGTTCTGTCAGTACTACAAGCCCTAAGTCTACTACCACCATAAAATAAGCGCAGCTTGAATTCCACGAGGGTCATTCCTTGAACCAGTCCGACCTTTGCACGAGTACGCCTCACCTAGTAATTCTTTAATCACAATTAAGTATTAATAACTCATATGTTAAACCTACATAAATTAAACAAAAAAACAATATAAAATAACTGTATCTATAGTCAGGTTCTATTTTACTTCGTACTTTTCTACTATGAATATTTTTTTAGAATGAACAAATGAATAACGCGAAATGAAAACAACAAAGGATTCTTTGTCGGTAGTCAGAGTATATAACTTTTTTATTGTTCATATATTTTTTTTTAATAAAAAAACATAGTTCAAATGTATTAGGAAAACATATAAAGGCATTTATAACATCAACTTGTCTCATATTAATAAAACACGTATACAGTTTGGTCATCCCAAAGTAATTTTAATTACCAAAATATATCTCAGAGTCATTTCGATATTGATAGACTCATATTTATAGTGGTAATAGTATTACTATTTCTATAAATATAAGTTAATAGTGGTAATAATAGGATTACCACTATGAATTCCAAACACTTCTAGTTACAGCCAATAGACCTGAGGGCAAAGACTCGCGCTACATCCACCACCTCTGACCTTACGGTATCAGACCATTACATGTTGTACTTCATACTCAGAAACGGACAATCCGTATCGCTCTTATGCCACCGAAAAATTGTGAACATTAACAATTTATATTGAGACTAGGCTTATTATAATATACCTAAAAAAGTTAAGACTTATTTGAGTACGTTGATTATTTATCACTTAAGCTATGATAGTTTTAAAAGAAAAAAAATAATGAACGTATAAAGTTGTGTAGCTCTACAAAGTTATCTGACCCGGTGAACATAAAGCCTATTAATTAAATGCGAATGTAAGGATGCATGGATCCATATATGTTTGTTTGAAGGTATCTCCGGCACGGCTCAATGAATCTTGATGGATTAGCAATGATGTAGAACACATTCTGGAAGAACACATAAGCTACTTATTGAGTGTTTTTTTTTTATTTCACGGACGACAGCTAAGAAACTGTACAGTCGAACCATGATAAGCAAGAAACCTCCACAATCGAGAATTACTGTCCGGTCCCGACATAATACTAACAACAATTAAAATTTCTGTCAATATGCAAACTGACTAGTGGGACTAGTCACTACTATCGTTTTAAGCCGAAGAAACTTACAATTTACCGGTGACATACATAAAGAAACAGAATCGAACAATACGTTCCCCGCGGCTTTGTACAATACAATCCAATAATGCAATAACGGAGACTTTATCCGAAATTGATACCTATAAAGTACTGAAGATGGTACTTTCGAATCGAGAATCGTATGAAAGACGAATCCGTATTATCGATATAAATTCAAGCGATTTTAGACAAACGTTGAAGCGAAATGGTACACAATAATGACGAGAATCGCATGAACTATTTATCATTGTAAGAGCGATTCGCTCTTTTCAACGCTGAGCAAATCTCAGTACTATATCGTGTGCGATCACGAGCGACATAAATAAAAGAGATTTTGAGAATACTATATATTATATTAAATGAATTTAGACCGTAACACGTGACAATATGATCCGCATTACAATGTCGTGCGCCGGCGCATAGAAAAAGCAGGAACTACAACACGGGGGAAAGAGACAGTAATACTGTAGAGGTGTAAAATTAGGTAATCCTTTATTCGATATTCTCTCGCGTTATATGCAAATTAATAACTGTACGAACTTGTTTATATATCTTTCTAAATATATAAACTTTTATTTACTATCCAATATCAGCATGCATAAATCTAGAAATACTAGATGAATGGCGCATACGCACTGATTCCAGACTCAGTATGTCAGAGCGGGATACACGATGCCCTCTCGCTCCAACGTTTCCAATTTACCGTTAAAAAAATGGCTGCCGAAAGTGGCTTTTTATTTCGACAACGAGATCTTTGTCGAGATTGAGCCCAGGTACAGTGCAACGGAAAACATTTTACGGTGTGGCTATTAATCAACAATAAACAATTACTTATAAGTCAGTATCTACAATCTATAAAAACCTATTAACCAGGTCAGAAATAATCTGACTAAAGCTAATTACTACGCCGTACTTTAGCCCTTTGAGATAAGCTCGAGTCAAGATAAAATCGCAACTCTTATAACGGTCAAAGCCGAGCTTTATTCCA
Organism: Papilio xuthus; assembly: GCF_000836235.2. Lineage (NCBI taxonomy): Eukaryota > Metazoa > Arthropoda > Insecta > Lepidoptera > Papilionidae > Papilio > Papilio xuthus. The sequence goes on along the minus strand of NW_013531711.1, from coordinate 688,768 downwards.
AGAATCTTTACCTACACTATACAACTTTATTTAAGTTAATGGCCTAATATTTATTATAATACAAGGTATCGCCCGCAGCTCCATCAGCTCGCATCAAAAAAACTTAATTAGTAACCTATGTGTTCTTCCAGGGTATGTTCAACATCTATGCCAAATTTCAGCGACATCTATGGAGCCGTTCTCCTTCTAACAAACATTGCAATGTTTAAAATTTTCTTTAGTTATCTTACTTATTACTAATATTATACATTCGAATGTTTGAATGTTTGTTAGAAGGTGTCTCCATAACGACACTATGGATATAGCTGTAATTCGGCATAGACCTAAAACATAACCTGAAAGAACACATAGGCTACTTATTAAGTTTCACTTTAACTCCGTGTGTATGAAGTCGCTGACGGCAGCCAATTATACACAGCAAGCAGTGAAGCTTTATCTTATCCTTGGTATATAAAAAAAAAAAATAAAACGTTAATTTATTGAAATTAAAAACAACATGTGCACACAAGTGACACTTGAGAACTATTCACATGGCTTCGTATAAACAACAGAATCCAATTAGCTAGTGGCAGTACAAAGAAATGAGTGAATCGGTCAGCTGGAGCGGAGGCACTTTAGTGAGGCAAAGTCGAGGGATTAGCGACAATCAAGTTAGTGGCAGCGTAAATAGCTGAAAAGTTAATCTGCTCCAAATCAATTTAGGATTCTACAAAGAGGATTTTAAATTTTGTAGTACTTTAGCTGGACAAGCATTTAATTAATCAATGATTTAATGATTGTTTTGTCTCTGGAAAGTGTAAATACGTAACTGTAATAAACATATGAATTCAACAAATAATTTCTTCGTAAATATGTTACAATTAAATTATTGGAATCACCTTCTTTGTTGTCTTCCAGCGACAATACTTCTTACTTACAAGTTCGATTCTAAGACTCACTAGTTTAGTTAACAATAACGATATTCCGCGAATCGCTTGCTCAATTCCTAGAAATATCTAAGTCTCAAGTTCTCGGAAGAGATTCGATTGCGTCACTCGTTAGTCGCCGAATGTGAGACTTTTACTTTAAAATTTGACATAACCTAAAAATTCTATCTGGAATTCAAGTACCAAACTGAACAGTAATTTCAAAACAATATAGGATTTTGATTTTTTTTTCTATCAAAATATTACCAGATTTTTTTTTAATTTACTAATTTCTTGTACCTTTCCAATTAAGCTCTGTGCTTGTGCTAGAACATGGTTTACTAATAGTCGAATGGCGGTATTCGAACCCCCGACCTCGTGATTGGAAAACCCATACCTTTAACGATTACGCTAAAGACGCTTACATTTTACATTTATAGACGTCTACAATTCGCTTTGCATAAAAATCGCGGCAGCGGAAATAGGTGGACGAGCGTGGTTTTACGCGATTAGCTAATTGGAAATTATAGATCCATGAGATAACATCGATTGCAGCGCCACCTACGCTACGCACTTTCGTAACTCGTGACTCATTCATGCCTATACAGACAGAGGAAACAATGAATATAATTTTCACATAACAAATACGAGAGATTGACACACAAGATAAGCGGAAGGCGACAGCATTGTGTCAGTGGGAGCACAATGTAAGTTTCACTTTCATTTCCGCACGCTCTTTGCGGAGCGACAAACAATAATTACCGTACATAAATTAACTAACGTTTAATTCAAGTGACTCCGAATGACCTTACTAGCTGTGGACCTCACGGTGTTAAGAAAAAACAAACTTTATTAGAAGCCTATGTTTTCTTCATGACTGTGTTCTACAACATACTAAATTTAAGCGAGATTCATGCAGCCGTTCTTAAGATATCTTCTAACCAAATTCCATCCATCCATCTAAATATTCGCATTTATGATATTACAAAGATAGTTGGATGATTTAGTTTATTTTTCATAAAGTTTCAACTTGTCCTATCTAGGTTTTCAGATTTTCTGGACTCGAATGAGGTTATTTTAAACCGTTACTAGTATCGATCTAGTTTGTAAAAACTAAAATATTTAAATTTATATTGCAACCCCCCATGATTGTTGATTTTGAATCTATTGCGTATCGGTACACAAATTAAAATACGTCGACCATAAATACAAAGCTTGCAACTGCAATATAAAAACCGTTACGGAAACAACAAATAGAACATATTTTTTGTTCGCAATCTACCAAAAAACTGACATATCACAATAAAAAGGCCTTACACACGACTGCGCAACAGAATCCTTTCTAAAAAATGATCGAAAAAAAGACAATAGTTTTATATTGGAACGTGAAAATCCCGATCGTGTAGATTCACCTTTACATCGCGTGCGAGCGTGAGAATCGAACTGGGGCCCGATTACTGCGCGAGCGAGGATCAAAGGCGCCGCCGGGGCGCCTAATCGCCTTCATTTCAAATTACACCCCGCGCATAAAACTTAATTCACGGCTAACTCTATATTTAGTAGGGTCCGGTTGTAATGGTGACGTATTTATTTGAATTAACAATGTGTGCTGTATATACATCATACTAAGTTACACACATTCACAAATCGATCGAGATCAATATTTAATCTTCAAATTACATAAGATTATCAATAACATCCTGATAATTCATACGGTGAAGGAAAACATAATGATGCAACCTGCACATATCTGAGAAGAAATTCAAAGATATGTGTAAAGTCAACCAACCCGCACTGGGCCAGCGTGGTTTACTATAGCCTTGTCATCCCTAACTTACGGTAAGCTCCGAGTCCCTCAGTGGGGAAGTATAGTGAGCTGATGATGATTTTGATTATAATATGCTATACCAACAATATATTCAGCGATCCAAGGTTTAGTATGTCATGATAACAAACCTTTTAAGGTATACTTTTTATTAAACAACTCAATTTTTAGTCACACTCACCTACCATAGCACAATAGCTTTAATATTTCTCAGAATTACGCAAATCACTGGTTAAACATAAAATACCTGTCAGCAACGAAACAGTTAATTACTCACAATTACAAAAGCTGTTGGAAGCGTTTATAAAACAAAAACGTAACAAAAAACCGTGAGAGATGTGTTTATGTGGTGCTGCCTTTATTTGCCGACCGCGTGACTTGTTGTTTGCGAAGCCGCGAATTTACGTACGGCTTGCCACTGTACTAACAACCTGGTGGTGCATTGAACAAGATGATGTTACACAATAGGTGTCTAGGTTCAAATAATTATTAATCAGTTACTAGAAACATTTCATTTAACACTTTAGAGTAAATCTAATTTAAGCAATGAACATCACTAGCAAACAAAAAATCTTGCACGTGGTTGATATAATTTTGGAGTAGAAATTATCAAAATCACGCATACAGGATGACTTTTTAACAGCCATTACTTGACAATACTCAGTATCGTCCCGAGTTTACTTTACACAAACATTCTGTGTAACTTTGTATGACTTGACACTCGAAATAACTGGGTCCATGACGCTATGGTTTTAGGTTCAGTACTTAAAATCAATATTTGTCTCGTCCAATACTTAGTTTGTCAGATCTTAATGTTGTATTTGACACCTTATTAATAAGTTTCTTTAAATACTCACACTTTTGGAACATCACCATGTAGGTCATAAAACAAAGGTTTGTTATCGAAAAATACGAGAGTATAAGGAAAGGAAGCCGTTTGGTAGCAAGGAAATGATAAAGCAAAGCTGCACACAAATTTAAGTGGCCACGTACTTTTCTGGCAGATATAAACTTTTCTTTTGCCTTTTAAAAGTACATCATATCGAATGGCGTGTCATCTACATCAGCACCAACAAACAAACGACTATACTCTTGCCACAACAACTGTAACCAACAAATATAACTCGATTCAGAGATTTATCTCTGGGGACCCATTTTTCGGGCAACACGTGTAAATCATGACACCAGTAATAAATCGGTAAGAATCATTTAACTTAACGAAGCTCTATTGATAACAGAGAATAGATACAACTAATGATCCCACGCTCTAACAATGAAAGTATAAATGATATGCATTTAAAAAATCTTCAAATAGACGGTTACGTTTTTTGTGGTCCATTTACTGTATGACCACATAATAGACGTTTAGAGTTGTGTGACGGTCTACATATAACCTGTATCAAATGTGACTTGGTGACTACCAGACTGTCTATTCTATAATCCGATCCGATCGGTGTTTACACTATCAAATGTTCCGTAGTTGAAGAACATAACAGGTAACATGAAAGCATTACCAATGGTTGACATCGCGCAAAGAGCCACATTTTTTGTTCAAGAGTTCCCCTGAATTCCTGTTACCTTGAGATATTTAAGTAAACTACAGTAAATTAATATTTGCGTAATACATTATAAAACAAACGAATAATTCTCACAGCAGTTCGGATATTATCAACCGTGTCTTATCACTCAGAAGACGTAATGTAAATAAAAATATAAAATGCTTTCATAGAGTTCAATTTGGTTAAATAAATTTATGGTCAATCTATCTCAAACAAAAGATTTCAATATACTATATAGAAATGATAAGTGAACCAATATACCACAGTCTAGACAAAGATTAGGTTCGACTAGTACTAATCCAGGCAATCAGACAAGGATATAAAGTTAAGACAGGTCGGCTTGACGCAGACAAAGTGAAGACTTAAGGTTTCGACAGAGTTGAAGCTACAAAGACTTTAACTACACGTGTGATCTCGAATCTAACGAAAAAAGTAAAAAAGATACGACATTGTTACGAATATTTGCAAATTTAATCATCGTTAAACATTGATAGTTAAATATCACTTAAACTAAGATATAAACTAATAATAAGTAATTAAGTATTGAAATTATTTAGTATAATATATTGGAGAAGTGTCGATCAGATTGGCAAAAAAGTTTCGATATGTCCCAGAAAGGGTTAGTAATATTCTACGAATATGGGACATGTCAGAATAGATGTCATATTTTTCGTATTCTCATAGATTTCTAGATAAGCAAAATAAAACCATACATGAAGTAAAAACGGTAAATAAGCGAACAAAGTCGTATTGTAACAGACAAGGCAATCGTCTCGCGCTGAGAACATCTGAGCGCTAGGGCTGCGGACCCACAATGAAAAAGGATTACGTGCTAGTTACAGACAGAAACACAATTACGCGCCACTTACGTTAGACTTCACGTTTGTTTCTATACTGTTTTGAGGGATAGAGGGAGAAATAAACGAGGAAATTTGAAAGCAGGAATAGTGGCCGCGCTTTTGCAAAAAATACCACAGTATCTGTGGTATTTTTTGACGCCATATTTCTAGTTTCTTAAATCATTTCATGTTTTGTACAGCAATTAATGTGACGTCAATCAAAGATATATATTAAATTTTTCGGTACATTCTTGCTCTTAAAGTCAATTTCTTAAAAATACCAAAAGTATACTTTCTTAAGAACAGAAAAATTAAAACTTTCGCCATATTATAAAACTTTTTTTCTTTGTTATACACATTAAATCACTTGTCTTTTTGTAGCGACGCGTGGGGTCCGAATAACACGTGGGACAATAGAACCCCATAGTACAACCCTCCTTTTAAAACACCATTAATATAAGATACGTCTTGCCCCCAGCAATTCTTTCAAACTCGATTATTATAAAGGCGAATATTTCACCCCGGGAGGTCGGGATAAAGTGGACGACTGCGACTAACAGCTGTTGAAAACCCGGGCAAGTCTTTTGAAGTTGTTTAGTTCACAAGTAATAGTTTACGTGATCTCTTTGAACATATGTAAGTTTTTTTGTCTTTACGGTAGTAGGCACTAGGAGTAGAGTTCAGTCAGAATATTTCTAAAGATTACAACCCCTGTTTTATCTTCATGGTTAACGTCCTATGAATATACAGGATGTGTTTGTGAAAGGCACATGAAAGTAATTTAGTATCAAGAATTCCCGGTTAAAATAGAATGTGTTACAGCTGAGAAATGAAGCCTCTTTTTATACATTTTAGGGAGTGTTTTTTTTAATTGCAATAATTTTATTTCACTGTAGTACAAATAAATAAATATTTAAGCAATCTTCCTATAGTGTCAGAATTATATTAGTTAACCTATTACCGTATCTAAATATAGTTCCATATAATAAAACTTGAAATCCTCCCGTAGTAAAGTCGTATCCTATCTCATAACGGTTCGTCGAAACTTTAATAAAAGTCCGCTCCGGTTCCCATGGGACTTGAACCTCTTGAACGCGAATCCCGAGGATGAAAAAACCCAATCCCGGGCATTACGTCCTCCCGTTGCTCACTCAGAAAACATCCCATTAAGTAATTTTTTCTGCCTAAATCTAATGCCGAGGGTTGCATGGCATGTGGTCCTGTGGGATCATAGCGAAATGCATGCCTGCAATAATAATCATTATGTCTACGTAATAAAGAACATATTCGTATACATTATACGTAGCTGTATGGACAGAGGCAGCTGCCAGAGATCCCCGAATGCAACATATAATAAATTTTCAAAGACGAAATGCGTTTAGGGCAGGGGTTCTTTTAGTGCAATTATCAGTCAGTTTCCACGTGGACAAAGCATGCAACGTATTTGTAATGGCACGCTCTTCTTGCGGCTCGGTGATTTAATCGTTGGCGTATTGTGGAACTGAATTGTTTTTCATTGTCTATGGAAAGGAACCCGACACACCGGGAGTCACGTGTGAAATTTACTGGGCAAAAAGGCTTAGGTGTAAAACGGTTAGAATCCGTTGTAAAGGTGCCTTTAAAAGTTAAGAACCTTTATTACAATTGAAGAGTTCAGCTTTTATAAGAATATTATCAGTCAACATTTAAAATTTATTTTTAATCTACCATTTTAATTGAGGATTAATTTGCTTCCTAGTTTCATTAATACAGATATGACCATTCATCTTTCTATATATCAACTTGAATTTAAAACTAAAAAACTATTCGCTTACACAGATATTTAAACGATTAAAATTTCTTCCAAATCTCGCGACGACGGTTCTCGATTCAATCTGGCTATTCAATGTTTACTAACCAACGTAAGATGATCTACCCCGCCCCTCACTACATTAGCTACAGAGGGACTAAACAGAGCTTCGATGTACGCTTCTGGGGGTCTTTGATAACTAGTCGCGTAACAATAGAGGTGTGAAAGGGGTTTTAAGTAAACAATCTTTTGTTAAATGGACTCATGGTTCACAGAGCGTTGTGCAAATAGATTAAGTTGTAGTATTGTACCCGTGGCGGGTACGTCTGAGGGACGTCCCTGTAACAATGCATTTTAAATACCAGATTTAGAAGCTAACTCTTTACAGCGTGATACCGATCTTTAAGGTTTTAGTACGCGTGTAAATGCAATTATTCTTGTCGATAACTGTAATTGTATCACATAATCACATATGAGTAGAACAAGACGAAAGGTTTGAATGTTATTTTTGTAGGTGACGGTTACAAAACAAAAGACAATTGAGAGTAGGCTTAAAATCAGTCCTAGATAATACTATTCAAGTCACAAATTACGCAAGTTGAGTATAGGACAGAAAACTACAAACATACACTACTAAATACAAAACAAAAGAGGATAAAGTGCAGCCATTGTGTAATGCGCAGGCATCACGCACAACGCGTAAATAGGGTTGCCACAGATAAGTTTTACATAGCTAGGAAAAAAAGAAAATTCTATGCACCCCTCTAAGCGTACATAGGGTTAACACAACCGCATTTTTTAAATGAATAATATTCATGCCATTGTTGATACACGCCTAGAAAATTTCCCCTAATAATAATAATCCACTAACACACTTCGTGCAAATAGGGCTGTCAACAAAACTATTGTGTGTACTATGCAGTAATAAAAATAGTCAGAACAAAGCAATGATTTAAATGTCCCTTGCCATAAAAAAAGATAAAACTTAGAAAGCAGAAACTGACAAATAATCTTGTTAGACTATTAATGGACTCAATACGAAGATGGTCGACGTCAAGGTTGCACCCAAAATATCCGCGCAGCTGTATCATCTTAAAACTTTCAGTTTCCAATGCATTCCAGAGTAGTACATACCCTCTGTGTTAAATAATATAGGAGAATCGGCAGTAAAATAAACATTTGTTTCGTGGGTGTAACAGACAGGATTAACATTAAAATAAGATTTAAAAAATCTTCTAAGAAAACTAATTTGCATTAAAATATTCATTTTAAATCGAATGAATACCTGTTACCTTTTTTTATATCATGAGATGGCAAACGAGCAAGCGGCCACCTGAAATTACTGAAATAGCGAAGTGACCGTCGCCCATAGACATACGCAATTGCATATGCGTTGCCTACCTTTAATCGACAGAGGAGAGGATGCACAAAAAGAAAATATTTTGCCTTCCCATTCATCCTCTTATCCGGAAAGTCTTCCGGCCTCCGGGAGTGTGGGACTCATCAGACGAAACGCGAAAATGCTTCCACTTCACGCCTGTCTTCTGTTTCGTGGTGGTATTTCACCGGGCGAGCCGGGCTAATTCGTGCGAAGATGTTAAAGCGGGCTGTACCACTGTTACCTTTATTACTAAATACCAACCTTTCAAAAATTGTCGTAACTAAACTTTATAGATGCAAAATACGCGGTAGTCGTGATTGCAAAAACTATAGCCCCTTACTACTAAATGCAGTAACATTGACGTATTATATCTATAACTATTAAGGTACCAAGCAAGGAATTGCGGCGATGTGCGCCATTATTTTAGAAAACATTTCGTCACAGGGACGTTCTATTCGCCCTCCTACATTGTTATTATCGATTAGGGTTGTCAATTACATATAAAATTGCATAAAGGTTTACAAAAAAATATAAATCATATTAGAAAACAACAAAATGAAGACGTTCAAATTTTATTCTATTCACCAGCGAGTATCAAAATTAAAAACTTTCAATAAACTAGAGTAGCTAAAATAGTACTCTACCGGAGTAAAAAAAGTAAAAACAACCATAGAGTCTCACGTGCCAAGAAATTCAACGTGATGTTTCTAGTTGAATATCTTCATAAAAGTGAGAAGGCATGATACCCTAAACAGTGAAAAAAAAATACAAAAATCGATGATTTTAAAAATGCATTATTATTTAAAGTGATCGCAACCCTAGAGTTACCGCGATCGAAGTTTCCCCATACGTGTGCGAATTAAAACTTCAGCTGGGGGAGAGAGTAGAAGCGAGTAGCTAGGAACAGAGGAGGGGCTGAAGGGTAGGGGACGCGGCATCGAACCCGGGACTAAGTGGTAAGAGTCGTGCTATACGCGCTAATTGCTCCTCGCGACGGAATTACCACATGTTTCTGCTTCAATGCGTTATGCCTTTTATAATAGCAGTTAAGATGGCAGACATTGTGACAAACATATCGCATCTCTTGGTACATATATGATAAACATTAAGTTTCAGTGACTTAGCGTATAATTTTACAATTTCAAGAATCACGTAGTAGAAGTGACTAGAGAACATAAATTAGACGGAAGACTATAAGTATTTGCTATTGTTAATAACATAATCAAGTCAATATCTTACTTCTTACTAATGATAAAAATGATATATAAACACGGCTAAACACTCACGAATATTCGAAACTAGTCGGTGCCGCCACCGGACGAATATACGTCAGTGTTTAGCCGTGTTTATATATCAGTTTAGTATAATGTCTCACGAAAGTTTGAATAATTTAATAATAAAAATATTTAGATGGATGGATGTTTGTTAGAAGGTGTCTCGAGAACGGACGAAGTCACGAGTGACAGCTAGTTATAAGTCCATTACCAACCTTTATGTTGGAGTTTATAATTTTTCATTATATAAATGGTTTTCTCGCATGTTACATAAAATTTCAATTATAATATTGAAATTAATATTTATTACCGTATATTATAAATTCAGCGTAAATTATCGACAATAACTTAATAAAACATCATCCCCGAATAAATACAATAAAAGTAAAACGGACTTAAACAACTCGGCAATGGATACAAATAAATTGAATTTTAAATTGCAGTAAGTAGGTCAAGTGGCGTTGACCGCAATCAACTCGTTTCAACTGCACTCCATAAATTATTAAAATGGTAAAATGTATCGCGGTTTTAAAATCCACTACAATTACGTATTTCAATACTAAAGGAATGAAAACAGATTGATGAAATTATCATCATCATCAGCTCACTGTAAGTCCCCACTAAGGGGCTCGGTGCCTACCCTAAGTCAGTCACTAGGGCAGAGACAACCACGCTAACTAGTGCGAGTTGGTTGACTTCACACGTATCTTTGACTATCGTCTCAGATATGTGCACTTTGCTAAAACTTACGGTTAAATGTTTTTCTGATTAATTTTAATTATTATAAAAAAATCTTCAAGATTGGTAACTCGGTTACAAAGATCTTCTCAAAGGCAAATCTGTTTCCTCTGGTGTTGCAGATGTCCATTCTTATTAAAAAGACTAACATTTTCATCTTATATGGCATATCTGATAATTGAATAAGCGCAACTTACAGACGATGTAGACAATTAAAAGACGGCGGTGGTTTTCAAAGAATCAATGACAATACTGTTTAATTGGGTTGAATACAAAGAGTCAATGACCTCAAGTTTTGAAATAGTTTATACTACGGCAAGTATATGGAGTAAATATTTTTTTTAAATCATGAAAAACTTTTAGTGGCCAGTGTCATCTACCTTAAGCAGACTCCTTAAACGATTTAGACGAACCAAGACGAATTGTTATTTCTAAAATATCCGCAATTATTTAAAAAATATATATATAAGTACGTAAAATATATTTATTTCCGTATAAGATTAATAATACAAGGTTCTACCATTAACTAATGTTGAGTAATTTACGTTTGTAAATAATAAATTTAGCATTCGAAATCGCGCCACTAAAATGCAACCAGCAACATCGCCAGCCAGTTCTATGTAGGAACTATTCCTGCACATAGTTCATACAGACCGCGTTTCAACACGAATAATACTCGAATAAATAAAATATCATTCCACGTCGAAAAGCAAACAACTAAAAAGGGATAATACATACATAAACAACGCGTGTGAAAGAGAAAACGAAGTCGCGTGTCAACAATGAGGTATAGAGTTCGTGCAGTAACATGAGTATTGAATGGAATACACGGGCAAGCATATATTTTCATTTACTCGATCACATTTAGTTAATTATATACCTTATTCCATTGTGCTAAGAGCTGGGGTTAATGCTGCGGATGTAAAAAAGTTTGTAACGCATCTTGTGTCGTTGACTCATTCATTAGAATAAGATATTCGATCTAGACAGCGTTACGAGCCTAGGCGTTATGCATCGCATATAATCTCCGCTCTCAGAACATAAATTCATACCGTAAACGTTAAAGCAAAGGTCGGCAATATATCAAATTATACGTGCGAATAAATTATGCACTTTTGTTTCTATTTTTGACCCTACTAGCTAGTGCTATATTAAAGAAATGTGCGACGTTCCATACCATACTATGTAAACTAGACATGAAAATACGCAAACCTTCTTTTTCATTGAGAAGAAAAACTTATATTGAAATGGCTTTTCGTTAAAACAAGATAACAAACACGTAACTGATCCTTTTATCACCAAAATTCGATTCATCCTCCCTCCCTTCCGGAATTATTCCTTCTGCGATAGATAGATTGCTAATGCGATTCTTCAAATTCATTAAATTTTGACTCAATTGAATTAAAAAGATATAAATCAATTTCTATTATAATCATGTATCAACTTTAATTTCCGATATGCAAAAGCAGGAAGCATAAGTGATAGGAGAACATTTTCCAGGATAATGCCTTCATTAATGGGTCGGGACCTTCGCACCCCTATCCCGTACATTACGGGCCAGCTATTACGCGTCACAGGATATTAAATATTCATAAGTTTCTCACGTAAATCTACCACAAGTGCCTGTGGATCGCCAGCTTAACCGAGAATAGTACGCTCAGGAAAAGATTACCTTAAGTAGATAGGGATAGTTTAAATGGTTCTGTTTAAAGTCGGTTTCCACTGCTGATGTATTCATACAAAACTTTTTGTCGTCCTTTTCATTTCCCGTCGAAAACAATAGAGATAGATATACGGCCGAAAAGCACCGTTTACTATAAATAATGTTTTTTGGTTTTAATGAATCAATATTGTAGTGTTCCTAGTTCATATAAAACCTACTTATTAATCGTGTATTTGTCTGTCTCTAGTATATTTTAAATTAACTTCACCTACAGAAGGCATAGGATGTGTCGTACGTGATTCGCATACCATGACAACGTAACATCTAACCGTGATACTCCACACTATTACAACGTACTGTCTCTGTTCTTTCAGAGAGAATAAGAGTGATAGCATTATGTTTTTATACAAATGTTTCAACAATGGAAACCCACAGTTGTCCATTGCTTATCTCACGCCCACGTCTGACGGGAGGATACGAGCTATTCCGCGGCACAATCAAAGGACGGCTTTCTAGGTTTGGTTTTATACTGTTGCCCCGGATGGACTTCCAGATAAATAGTTTTTAAAAAAGTATTATCACTACGAATAAATCTATTTTAATCCACATATAGACACAATGGAAGGAATAAAAACTGCTCCTGGAAAGAAGACCTACTTACAGCAAGTCTATCTCCTTTAGTCATCGCTTCACGCGTGAACGGATGGAACAATTACGCTAATTATTTTTCTGTTGTATTTATTATTGTCAGGTGAAGTAAGGTATGATATATGAAAAGAAATAAACAGAAAAGCGGGACATTTGAATCCAATATTCGTATTTAGAACAGGACAAAGTTTATAAAAACCTGGTGCGCTGACCCCACGTCAGTGGGATAAGGCCAGGAAGATGATGATGAAAACAGAACGAAGTCTTTTGGGTCAGCTATTAATATATAATGAAAAAATATTGAATATAAAATTGACAGATATTTAATAAGACACATTTTATTATTTAATGCCTTTTGCTAATATACTTTTGACTATTCTGACTGACAATCTGACTGAAATCAAAGTAATTTATTCTATAAAAAAAACTAATACTATTTGCTAACTGGTCCTTTAATTACGTGTAATGTATAAAGTTAGTGATAAGGTGGGTAGTTTTAGATAACTCTCCTTGATACACCTTCCGTGCCGTTAACGGTAACGTTAACTACCCACCCACGTGCTTTATAGACGTCGTAAATAAGTCAAAAGGTAAGGAGTAGCTCCAATGAGAATTAATGGTTCCATTTCTTATTCTTAGAGCAGTGGAGAGGCTTTACTAATTAAATTATTTTAACAATCATTGAGTAGATACTTTGAGGTTCTGTGCCGAGTCTGTTAATTTAACTACATATTTGTAAATTAAATTTTACTAATATTATCAACGCGAATGTAAATTCGAATGTTTGGATGGATAGGTGAATGTTTATTTGAAGGTATCTGAACAACAGCTCAACAGATCCCGCTTAAATTTGCCATAAATGTAGGACATAGTCTGAAAGAACACATAGACTTGAGTCTTTTTTAATTCCGCACGGACGGAGTCGCGAGCGACAGTTAGTACGTTAAAAAATGAATTGTAATTTATTTTAAATGACTGCATGCATCTTTGTAAAAAGTTCATTATTGGAGATATATATAAATACTGTATACCTCTCATAGAACACTAATTGCAAGTTGCAAATTTATATGCGACACCATTATAACACCTTGAACACGCGGTCAAATCACGCAATACTAAACAACTAATACTGCATATAAACAAGATAGAACAATATAAGTTGCCTTTCTTTATCGGTTTCATTATTTGGTAAGAGTGGGGATACCTGGAAGGTCATGTCTATATTATTCAGGTGGACGCAAAGCCAACTGAAAACTAGCGCAGGGACTGTTTAGGCTGTCCCTGCATACACTGAGCTAAGAGATTAAGCGAAGATATAAAACAGACAGTCATAATGAATACTGTTCATGAATACATAGATGTATGAACATTCAGAGTGGTCTTGTACATGGAATTGTAACTTAGAAGGTGTCAATTGTAAACTTCTTACATAAATAGTAAGTTATAACAATCTTCTGTGTCTACAAAGTTCAGAATTACAGTTCGTCTAAGCAATGTCTGGAAGCAGTCAGTAAGACTGGCATTATGTACTCGAGCCGTGTCCCACATCGTGCCATTCAGCGGTAACACGGCCGTGTTGCGACACGTTTGATGCATTAAATTGTTCACTCGCGTCTGTTCTAGATCTTCACAACTCTATTGTAGTAGTAGGCTCGTATGAAAGCATTTCTTTCGTTTTTGTCAGCGACTTGATGTATTAAATGTTTGTGTGTAAGAAAAATTAACATGTCTTAAAAAGTAGTGCGAGAGATAAATGCACATAATTTTATTTTTATCAATAAAAAACTAAAAAATGTAGATAAATAAGTAAACGAGATATACTAGTTAATATTAATACGTGTACGAACACAGTTTTTTATATATTAAAAAAATACAATTCATTGATAACGCGTGTAAAAAAACTTTTTTTTTTAATTAAAATGAGGCAGTGTAATTAATAAGGTCGTCACGACAATAATTTAAAATAAATCTAGTGATGTTAAAAGACAGAAATATTTTATATCGATATTTTTATCGAATCAAAAATACATTAAAAAGTAAATTACCTTAAGACTACATTACCCTTATTGTGTTGTTCAAATTTTTACTGCTAGCTTTGGAGTTGTTTTTGTAGTTTGCACGAAGTTTTCCGTAACACTTTACATACCTATTGTTTTGACGAATGCTTGAAACGCAGACGATTTTCCAGGAATAATTAATACTTAAACCGTTTCCCCTTACTCTACAGTCACTCGCAACTGTATGTTAGGTCAAGATTTTTAGAGCTGTAATAAGTAGAATTCTACTTTATATGCTTGAACTTTGAGATTGTTCGCGTAAACAAAGTTGAATGAACTCATGAACAAAAGTAATACTTTGTACCTAAGTACTGTTTAATTAATCGTCATTTTCCTTTAATATGCATAACGTTTAGTGCACGTAGAGACATAAATTAATTTTACATATAGTAGAAAAAAAAATAATCAAAATTTTTTCAATCATCTCTGCTTTTACAAAGACTAGATAAGGAGAAATTTTAAAAGGAAGATACCGGGCTATTTTTTTAACTTATCTCACGTAACGTTCTCAATTTTACCAGTATCTCGTGCGTATATACGCCTACATCACTAATACCGCATTCAAAGAACATTTGAAACATTCCTATTTCTATTCATAGCGCATTTAGATCGCGTTGTATCGATAAAGTAAATCGACTCGATATAACATCGATATATAAATAACATCACTACCTAGCACCAAATATACAACTCTGTATATCAGTCGTATTACTCACGATCGGGAAGGCCATAAGTTTAATTGGTAAAAATGAAACTGGATTTACAAATGTAATTTTTTTTCACATGTTCATTAAAGATAACAAAAGTGTAAATCTTTCATGTATATCACAAAATTTATAAAATGCTGGCACAAGTTTGTCCAAAGAATTAAATTTAATATTATAATTTAAAAAGATGAGTTACGACGATAATAAAATAATCTGTAAATGAACAAATCAATCAAAAACAATCGGTACATTATTTATTTTAATTTTCAAACATTCACAAGATTCTATAATTTTTTTTCTTTTTATTTTTAAACGCTGTTTATTACAAAGACACACAATCAGCAGTATGAACAATTTTTACCAGAACTTCATATCAAATATGAGATTAAAAATGTATGAATTTAATTTCATTATTTTTGTACACCAGTTCTATATAAAAACTAATTTCTCAAAGCAATCGTAGCGACTTAGCTTACGGTTACTCGTCCAAGGCCGCGACTTTGAAGCACCGCGATCAATAATCCAACTTGTCAGTATTTGTGTTTAGAACCGACCAATCTGATTCATGCTACTCTTGTGTGCGTGTGTACTCGACGAGTTATGCGTGTGTGCGACTGTCATGGCGCCAGGCGCGAGCGCATTGCTCGGTCAGTTTTTTGTTGGTCGCAACAGGAATAGATCTACTGGAAGCGTTGATACGAGTTCGAAGACATTAAACTTGTAACTTGTTGGTTAACGGATGCTTAATACTTTGTGATGGGATGATAAACCTATACGTACATTCCGTAATGAAAGCTAGAATGGTATCTAATCTTACTAAATATTGATATTAAACAGAACAACACTTGGAGGGCGAGTTTGAGATAAAGATTCTTAAATCACAATTTTAACTGCAACTCACAACAATTAAAGAACCACATGTGCCATCTTGCGGAGAGAAGAGCGTCGGTAGCTCAGTGGTTAGGCACTTGCAATCTGCAATGCACAAATGTGTTTTTCGATTTCCGATTTACATATGTACATTTATCCGACATTCTTACGGTGAAGGAAAACATCGTGATGCAACCTGCACATATCTGAGAAAAGATATGGGTAAAGTCAAACAACCCACACTGGGCCAACGTGGTTGACTATGGCCTAATCAGCCCTACATTAGGGTAGGCTCCAAGCCCTTCGGTGGGGACGTATAGTGAGCTGATGATGATGTGCTTCTTAAAGAGTCATAGGTTTCGAAAAAATTTCAACTATCCCAGATTTCTAGTGAATTAAAGTTTGATGATGAAATTCTTTAGAGCTTATATCTTGGTTCAATAACATTTTAATAACTTTAAATATAAATAAGTATATCAGTAAAAGCGATATATTATCTTCGCTAAAAGCAAACAACATTAAATCATACGAGCGTAAAATAAACAATATAAATTATAGCCACGTATGTTCTGTAACGTGGAGATTTGCGGTAAACGAAATTGCAGGAAAACATCAGCCAAAAATAGCAGTAACGTAAGCTAAAAGCGGACCCATCCGCTATTCATTTTATCACAATGGACGCAGCTTCCTTAATGTGGACAGAAAATGTATAGGAGAAGTTTTACGGCTGAACGCCCGCACTGACGGAACCTTGGTGACTGGCGACGTGAATTTTTAAAATACATTTTACAACAAAATTTTTAGCAAGTTTTCATACAACAGTTTCATTTTCTTTTAGTACATATCGTGATCGTACCAATTGACTTTTCTGAATTTAATATTCATGTCCCTTATTAGTTAGCTGTAAGAATACTTCGTAAGATTTTTTAAACAAGTGTCCAAAAGATATCAAATACGGCGATCTAAAAACATAATCCTTCAATTCTTTATTTGAATTCCTTGATGACACGTCATTCCGATTCAAAGCTTAGAAGAGTAATGATTGTTGACTACAAAATGTTTTATCTTGTGACGTCACACGAGCAGAACAAGCAAGGAAAGGGTTTAATTATGATATCTGACGCAGTACCCCCCTCTTCCCCACCCCTCACAGGGGTTTCACAGTCATACTGTTCCCCAGACAATAGGAGGCTTATGAAGCACTCCAAATGTTTGCTGACCACCTTCAATTGTTCAATAAAATGTTACCCAGAACTTTATTTTGATCAAAATAACTTATAAACCGTTACAAAAATTCACAATTTGTAAGAAATGTTTCTTAACGTATACATAGAATGTTTTATTTCTGTTCCTATTGAGATCCTATTCCCTAAAATACGTATCATAAGCTGTCACTGCATAAACAGCCATAAAAAAATAGTTTTTCATGGCACAAACAATTCATTTTATACGAGTTAGTTGACTATTATTTAATAAGTTATGGTAGTTATTCTGAAAAATAAATATTATTTTAAAGAAATAGCATTTCATCAACATAATGCTACATTTCCAGCTAATATCGTGACAATTTTAAATACACAATCCATGGAATGTATTTATAAAACAAACCACAAAGCAAGTCTATTCAACGACGTAAAAGTTTGTCGGGAAAAACCTACTCCAGACACGACAATATTGATTTACTAGTCGAAGTAATGTGTGTCCAATAAAAGGGGGTTACAATGATTACTTTTATCCCTATCTAAACATGAATGACTTACCACAGGTGTAGGGGACTATTCAGAAATTACTTTTTTAATAATAAATGAAAAAACGCCACATTCGTCTTCTATAATAAGTAAGACATTTTGTCACATTCGTATTCTAAATCGGGGTTAGTAAATAAAACAAGTGTAGAAGCTCATTTCTTTACTATTATAGATATACTCACGAATAAAGGCTATCGTTTTATGACATCTATTATCTTAATTTTCATCAAAATCTTGTTACATTTTAAAGTTAAATTTTGATGAAAAAATGTTAGTTGTAATGCCAAGTGTAATGGAATTTATATATTACTTCATTGAATTTATCAAATTCAATCCAATTAATTACTCAGTCAAAGTTTCACTTTACCCCTTTATGACTACAAACACTGATAATCGTTTCGATTTTTTAAATCAATTTCTTGCACTTTTAAATTAGGATATTAATTAACCAAATAATAAAATATTTATTTCCTTTTAACAATTTAATCATATTTTTGATAATTATGAAGATCAAAATTGGTCCTTCGTGCCGGACATTCCATAACATACTTTTAAAATCGAAAACAAATTACTAAGCGGTTACAGTAAATTTAAAATATAGTTTATGATGAAAGTGTACTATAAAGTTTAAAGCGATCAGCCAGTAAGCTACCATCACAGCTATCGAGACATATTCGATTTAGAATCGATGGAATGCGTGGAGCAGAGATAATTGCGAGCGATTATCGATTACCACAACACCGACCATAGCCGACTGACCATAAACACTAGATACGGCAGAAGACATCTTAAACAGCCCTACAGGCACGTGTACGGCATTTTAATTTGCATCGAACCGTAGCATGCATGATTACTAAATCAGAACACAGGCGTTTATCTAAACTCTGCAGTCGATAAGATGGCACAGATATGTACTAAAGTCTTTATCTCCTTCTTCAGCTAAAATTCACAATTTTTAGCAGAGTAACAGTACTTACATCATCATCAGCTCACCATATATCCCACCGAGGGGCTCAGAAGCTACCCTAAGTAATGGGTGACTAGGTCATAGTCAACCACGCTGGCCAAGTGCGGCTTGTTTGACTTCACACATATCTTTGAATTTCTTCTCAAATACATATATGCAACTTGAATCACGAGGTTTTCCTTCATCGTAATAACGTCGGATAAATGTACGTATGTGATCGGAAATCGAAAAACACATTAGTTCATGGCGGGATTCAAATCCAGGACCTGCAGATTGCAAGTCAAGTGCTTGACTCCTGAGCCACCAACGCTCTTATATGTATAATAGTACTTACATGTCAGTTTAATTCTTGAACCGAATAACACATGTGAATTCCCACTGTGCTTGGTAAGGGGAATATGAACTCGACCACTCACCATTATATGAATACAATTAGCAGTAATCGATGTTGCATATTTCATCGATGGATTTAAGCATCAGACATGGAACATGTTACTAGTTTTATCGTAGGAATGAAAAGTTTTATCCTAGCAATTGGAAGCTTTATGCTATAATACAAAACTACTATATTTCTATATCAAAAGTGTAGTCTAAGGGTTTCTGAGAAGTCTTTGAGAGATGTCACGTGGATAATGTGATTAGGGAGGACGTATTATTAACATTTTAATTTACGTCATATATGGCCATACATTTTTAATCTCTTAACCAAAGCGCTTTACCAAAAGTTTCTTAATGTTGCATCGTTTTTTGTTTTATTAATATATTATGACGTTACTGGCTGTTGCAGCTCCATTCTATAGATTAAAAAAAAAACTTTACAAGTAGCCTAGGCGTTCTTCCAATGTTCTATATTTAAATCAAATTTCATCGAGATCCGTTGAGCCGTTGTAGAGGTACCTACAAACCAACATCCATCTAAACATTCACGTTTATAATTTTCCTATTTACTAACAAAGTGAGATTAAACAGTCGCTAAAGGCGTGTCCATCGTAAATCATAATAAAAGTGAAAGATACGAACAATCCAATTGACGGCACAATCTTAAGTCGCGTCTATTCGTAATATTTTAACGAATCTTTATTACCACACTCACAATAACAGAGTTGAGTTTAAATTATGATATAAAAAGATATGCGGTATTAACACATTGTATGCATTCCATATTACAAGACTTGCACAAGTAGCATTGCATTTTGTATGAAATAGTCCAAGAATAATAACGAATTATATTTATCTGATTTTTTAAGGGACGTGTGAATTAGATATTAAAAGTTGTATGTTATTTAGATATAAAACGAATAAACCATTATTAAATATATGTTTTATAATGTATATAAATATATTAACATACTAATAAATATATGAATATTCCGCTATAACATATGTATATTTAAAAATTTACAAGTTTTAATTAACATACAAAACAATAACGATTACCGTTTGATTGACATTAAATAGCGAAGTTGATTTTTTAATTTAAAACTTTAGTTAGTATTCTAATAATTAATCAAGCATTGTTAGTAAATATTGTGAATTTAAATTTTACAATAGCAATTCTGTCTAATGACAACATTATGCTAAAATATATAAACTAACATATCTCTACAGAAATAAAGAATCGCGTATTAAAATAAATTTAAGAATGTATAATAAAAATTTACCAAAAGTTTTTTACGGAATAAATTTATAACAGGGCGTCGGTGGCTCAGGGGTCAATCACATGACTATTTGTTGTTTGTGATTTCCGATTTATATATGTACATTTATCCAACGTTCTTACGGTGAAGGAAAACATCGTGCAACCTGTATATATCTGAGAAGAAATTCAAGGATATGTGTGAAGTCAACCAACCCGCACTTGGCCAGCGTGGTTGACTATGGCCTAGTCACCTCTAACTTAGTGTAGGCTCCGAACCCCTTGGTGGGGACGTATAGTGAGCTGATGATGATGAAATATAACAATCGTAAACCTATACTTTATTTTACAAATTCAATATTATTATCAAATGCTTACTTTCAATATTCAAATAATTTGCTAAACTTAAGTTATTACAAGTTTTAGTACGCGATTATAGCACCTAATGTGTTACGTTATGGACTACATTTGTGTAATAATTTCCTGTCACCTGTCCTGTGCGTTCACCTTCGATTAAGTACTTGTTAATTACATAGGCAGATGTTAAGGCAGTTGCACATTCTCCTACTAGTAACAAATATAATCTATTTAACAATTAGGAATAGATAAAATAAGTCAGTTTTTAAAACTCGTTATAACTGAAGATGGAAATTAAATAAACTTCATACATAACTTTTTATAAAATACATGGCAGCCATTTTTAATTTTTCTATACGAAAATTGATAAAGCTTCTTGAAATTTTAATAAAAATTTATTACGTAATATTTCATTGCATATTTTGCCCGCGACTGTACAAGTAAAAAGTATCAAAGAAAAAAAAACGTAGCACGAAGGCTTTACATTTCTAACTGGGGCATTTTGTTTATAGGGTTGTCCATTACAATCATATATGACCATTAACAAACGAGCTATACGTTCAAGCAGTGCATTCAAAATATATGTGATACCCCTGAGAACTATTCCTCACTGATACTGGAAAAAGCATAAATCACTCGAGTTGAAATATTTATGTTTTAATAAAATAAAAATTTATATTATAAAACATATTCTATAGTGCATTTGAATAAAAAATATAATTTTAATTCTAGTATGGCTATTCATCTAACCTACTGTGTGACGTCACTATAAAACTGGAACAAACGCAGAGCACTGGCGGGGACGTCATGGGGCGCGGGGGGAGAGGACAATTGATGCGTCCGACATGCAGCACGCTGCGTCGCCCGAGAACAACTATATACATACATATGTACATAACAACTGTATGTGTGTATGTAGGCCATCCAACGACACTTTATTTTGCTACTCTTTTATGTTTATATTTGAACATTTTCTTGATTAATCCGAAACATAGTCATCTCTGTCATTATCTTTGAAAAAAGAGAGATAACAATACGTTTCTGCAGTAGTGTTGCTAGTAGAAATTCACTTGTTTTTACAATCGTGACACAAATATTTAAAGTGTCCGATAACATAAATTCGAAATGGTTTCACCTCCTAATCTCTATAACTCTCAGTAGATCTTTGTTACACAAATCGTAATCGTATATTCAGTTTTTATGTTTTTTTATTCAATTCAAATAGATATCAGATAACTACAGAAATAAACGCGGATATGCGGGAAGGTCGATTTATAATAACTTCAATGCAGCAATAAGATACGTTTATACGTGGGAAAAATCAATGGCCATTACAATCCGAAAACGAGTAAAGTCGAAACATCTGCTAATCAGTTTTCTCGCCTACTATTTATAAAAAGCTTTTGTTCAATTATCTGCAAAAAACATCAAGGTTGAAATTTATATAAACCAATCTTGCGAAAAGAATATTTCGTGGACTATTTAAATACTAGTGTAAGATAAACATATGTTTTAAATATAAACACATTTGAAATTAGCTAAATCTGTTGTTGGCAAGGAAACGTAGGAACCGGTATGAGGTGTGACATAGGTCAGTGAAGGGCACACCAGTTTGAATGGGACAGATTACGTCATAATCTTTACACATGCACTTTGAGAGTTAAAGAATACAAATGAATTAAAGAGAAGACGAGAGTGACGGATTTTGAAGGGAGTGACGACTGAAATGTTAGATCAATCTGGTGGACCAAATCAGGTGCACCTACCCTACATAGTAATGAATCCAAATTGAATATAATGAAAATGATAAATAAAAATGACTCATCACAATATGAACTGAAAGACGTAAAATAACTAACCAACAAACATAACTTGGAATATTTATTTTTAATACGCACTAGAAATTCATCTCGCAGTTTGAAGAGCTGACGACAATTGCCTTCACGCTATATTATAGAGGGCAATGGAAACAGACGCCAATTGTCATAGAGGAAAGCGTTTAACAGACCTATTTGATGGGAACGCGCCCCCGTTCTATTATTAGACCATTACTGTGACGGTCGCCCTATAAGCTATTACTATTTCATACGCAGCATTACCGCCATGACTGCGAATGGGAAGGGATCATGGAAGTTTTCATAGTTTTATGGAAAACATTTTTCCACTACATAAAGTAAAGCCAGATAGTTTGACAATGGACATCGAGTAGCAAAAGTAACAACAAGTTTTTTATCAGTTATGAAACCTAATTTAAACTTTAATTTAAAACAGCATCCACCAAAATATAAGTAAACATAGGATTAGTTATTGCTGTGACTTATTTTGAATCAACTAGAAGGCATATTACAAACTTTTCAGACGAAAGATGTAACTCTTTCATTATCCAAACCGCTAACAACAACGCTATATGATGGGGCATTAATACCTTAATTCAAGTCGAAAAACAAAAGAAATAACTCCTAATACTGTGTTATTCCAAGAGAACATAATGCAATAAGAAAGTACGTACGAGTAAATATGTCGTGTATCGTGTTCGTCATTCAAATGCACCTCAGTCATGATTTGCGGACACGAGGGAAGCGACACATAATTTACATCATCGTTTATATCGATTGTAACGTCATGCTATGATGCGTGCGTGATGTGATTATCTGCAACAGTCGTGTCATAACGAGCAATGGATATTATTACAGCGATGTAATCGTCATAGATGAATGAGTGTAAAAGGAGTGATATTTTAAGTTCATAATGGAGAAAGACAAGGACCTGTACTGACCAAAATGGCCTACCCTTTCGTATTCATATGATATGTATTGCCATCTCACTCGTTTTCTTTGAAATAAACAGAGACAACATCAAACAACATTCTTATACAGTATGTTATGAAATTTGATATTTACGGTGAGTCTTTGTAAAACAGATTCTTTGTGAGTGTAAAATAAAAAAATATATATATCTAAGTCTTCCATAAACTTATAAATTGTAGTGTATTTAACAAAATTAATGTTTTAGACTGTGTTAAGTTTAATGTGACACTAAACAGTGTAAACATGTTTATGATGTCATGTCTCGCCGACCATTAAACGGACGGCCAAGAATTTAACTGCTTCGTTGAACCCTCGACATTGAGACAGTTAACCTTACCGTTAAAATGTTCCGAGGGTCAGATACTAGGTGAAATAAATATTAGCGGCTAGTATTATTTTATAAGTACTTGTAATCCGATGTTAATTAAATGTACATTTCAAGATGTTAATTAAGAAATTACTATCATTTGCACGATACATGCTACGGGTGTAATGTATTGAAGTTTACAATAATTTTAAACAGATATAAAAAAAAACGGCTAAACACTCACGTATATTCGTCCGGTGGCGGCACCGACTAGTTTCGAGCCCATGGGGGGCTCTTCATCAGGATGAGTGGTACTGGTGTATACGTGAGTGTTTAGTTTTAATTTAATTACAATAATTTTAGTTTACGTCCATATATATTTTAAATGTCAGCCATGTCACCTTTGCCGCCCAGAATCGGTTATCTTTGTGTTGATTTACAAACTAGCTGTCGCCCGCGATTCCGTCCGCGCGGAATTAAAACAAAACATAATTAGTATGTGTTTGTCCAGATTATGATCTACATATATGCCAAATTTGATCAAGAGCCGTCGAACCGTTCTGGAGATTCCATCAAACTATCATCCAACCAACCACCTATCCATCGTTCCAGACTTTCGCATTTATAATATTAAAATGAAAAGTATGATTAAAGAGGTTTTGTAGGTCAAGTCTAAAGATAAACTGTGAATTTTGTAGCAAACTACTTGTATTATTTATTTTACTTTTTAAAGTAAGTAGATTTAAAACAATCTCATGAGTTTTGAAAACACCATAGAAGTATCATCAATTTTAAATACGAAATCTAAAAACATTCCGTTAACCGACCTTCCCCTTATATGAGGACAAACAACACTTTTTTTTGTTACAGATGTAATAATAATTGCAACAAAACGTAACACTATCTATTAAAATTTCAAACGTATTTCAATGGATTAAGGTTTAAAATTGAATGGATTATGTGACCATAGATAATTCTATTCTAATCGCGTAAGCAGCGATGCATGAGTCATTCTCGAAGACGTGAGAGCTATTGCGTCATATTCGGATGGCGCGAAAAATTTACCATTTGCATTTCAAAAACACCTTGTTTGAAATTGGAACGTTCTTAAAAAAATGCCTATATTACGTTATTGCCATCCTACTTATTCTCGTTGGATCAAGGATCATACAAGATCACGCTATTTTGAATTTATGTTTAGGTTAGATACACGATGTGAACAGGTGACACGTTTATCAAATTATTATTACCAAAAACATACGTAATGTGATTTGAACAATGACCTTTAGACCCAGTACAAGATAGCGCACAACTTTTATATTAAATCCAGCATATATTTAAAACGAATGTATTCGTTTCATATGCGCCCTCTGTCCTATAAACCCACTATACTGCGACAAAAAAAATCGCGCTCTAGGCCTTTATGATGAGTTTTTCTTTTTATAATAATCTAACACGTGTTGGATTCTCACGCCTGAATTCATCTTCTATAGTGTGAAAAGATTATTCAGATGTAAAAAATAGAGCAACTTTATTGTAAAAAAAAAAAATTGTGAGGACACCTCTACAGCTACGGCCAACTCTCGACGGCATTATTATACTTATTTCCACTTTTAAAAAAATACATATAATAGCTTTACAAAGTTTTTCGTATGAATTATTTGAGTTATGTTTTGTGTTTTATATTTTTTAATTAATATCAACGACAATGTATTTCTTAAAAATTCTAATTGGAAGCATCGCCTTTTTGTAATATGACTAGGCAAATTGTAAAGAGTCTGCATTCGCGATAGTAAGGCGACATTACACAGTTCTATCCGGCCCATGATAATTTAGCTAATCGTCAGTTTAGAAATGAGGTCATAGCCCGTACGGTTATCATATGCGGAATTCACATGAGTTTGTCGCGACATAATTTTAGCACAATAATAGAAACTAAATATCATTATTATAAGGATGGCAGAAGTAAAATTTATAATTTAAAACCAAAAAGATTTTATTAAACATTAAAAAAACCTTATACGAAAAAAATTCCAATAAAATAGAAGAAAAAGAGGATCGATAAATATTATAAAATCTTTGTAAAAAAGTTAAATAATTAATACCACTTAGCAAACACATCCTGACTATTATCAATTGTGACGCTCACAAAACTTTAGTCGACACGCATCCCGTGTACCAAAGCCTTTATGGTCACCATTCTCTTTGGTCTTTTTTCTCGTATTTATTCATTCATGCCAGAGCCGCGGTCTCCCGTGTCCGCAGACCGGGTGTGAAGAATGCAATAGTGGGCAGCACTAGTGATTGGACATCAAGACTATTTCTCCATACATACGTGTAACTTTAAAATGTCAGGCCAACAGACAAATCAATTATTTCGTGATCGAATAGATCATGGAAAATTATTTAACATGATAGATTAACAACGTTATCGCTGATTAAAATTTATTAATGACATATAGTCATGTAATTTATATAACCAGATTATAAAACTTAAAAGGGCAAATTTGCAAGCAATTTTGGATACACACTTGTATACTAATATAGTAGAGTATTATCTATAGTATAAAGACATTTTTTTATAACAGAAGGGGGCAAACGATCTGCGAGAAAACCGAGGTGTTCAAAGACGACCATGGACATCAGCTATACCAGAGGAACCGCAGATGCGTTGCCGAAAATCTTGTCATCCCTTTCACTCTTTTTTGTTAAAGTCTCCAATGTATACAAGAGATACTGCTGTCTTTTAGTAAAGAGAACATCAAAATAAGAAGTTTTTAATCACATATCACATCACATAGGAACATCACTAGAGTAAAGCAAACGAAATTCCTGCGCACGCGGCTGCGTCGGCGCATTGGCGGGGGTGGGGACAACCAGTTCCGAACGACGCAAGACATCACGGAATCACGCAGCATCCGACCTCAAGTTTGGACATTGCAAAGCGTTGCTATGACAACTATGGATTTTTTGATTAATAAAAAATAGTTGCATTGGATTTATTAGTGATGATATTTTTTGTTAAATATATACAAAAAACAGGAAATAATACGTGTACAATATTTTACCACATTACCTTGTCAAAATAAAACTGTCATATTTATAACAGCTAACCTAAGTAATGTAAGTTATAATTGAAATATAATATGTATACCTAATAACTAAAATATTAAAAAAATGTAACGATAACCTAAATATAACAAATCTTATACGATAACCTTTTAGATGTTAAATATATTTGAAATATCATCATCATCATCAGCTCTCTATATGTCCCCACCGAGGGGCTCGGAGCCAATCCTAAGCTAGGGGTGATTAGGCCATAGTCAACCACGCTGGCCAAGTGCGGATTGGTTGACTTCACACATATCTTTAAATTACTTCTCACATATGATTTGAAATATACCTAACAATATCTTACATTTTGATACTGTTTCGTCTACCATGTTACAAGTAACATCTAAACTAAAATATTAAAAAACGAATAATTTCGCGTTCCCCCTTTGGACAGCTAACTAATTCTTTGACCGAGGTAGCTGCCAGCTCTTCGGTCCCCTGTGATATCGATTAATTTTTTGGATATGTCCTTAAAAAGTCTTAAAGCGCTAGGACCCCACGGACCAAGGGTCTCGGCGCCGAATGGGACAAAATGATATTCGGAGCCTAGAAAATACTAACTAATTAATACGTCAACATGCAAATAGAACCTCTTCAAATCTTCATAACAGTTTCACTACCAAATACGCATTAAAACATTTAAATGACATTATTATTTCATCCAAGAAACGGAGATAGTAAAGTCAATAAGGTTATCAAACAATTCTGGGAGTAGCAATTAAATTGCTTATTACAATCAAAAATGGTGCCGAGGTGCGACACTATCTTTGCTATTTATGTAACGCCTACGTCATCATTGTCTAACTAAGAAACTATATCTGTCTTTATTTTTTTCAAAGATAATGAAATGGATGTCTGTTATACAGAAGTGTCACGGTGGTAACTCACTATTCATAAATATCAGACGACGGCTTTTCGCCTACCACTATCTAATCAAATAGATATGGGCTCGGAAATGTGTTAATGATAAGATAATATACAACCAAACTATCTGAATGTTGTCAAAAGTGACGGTGACATTTAATCTTACTAATATTATAAATGCGAATGTTTAGATGGATACATGTTTGTTTGAAGGTATCTCCATAACAGCTGCATTGGTTTCGCTGACATTTAGTATAAATGTAGAACATAGTCTGGTAGAACACATAGGCTACTAATTAAGTCCTTATTTAATTATGTTCGGACGGAGTCGCGGACGACACCTAGCTAGTGTGATATATTATTCTTGTTCTAATTAAAATACTTTCAAATCAGGGACAACGCAGAACAATTTCAAAGACAATTAAACGTAATTCACAATTGTTATATTTAACTTTTCAGTTGTGCTAAATGTTATCCTAACAATCACTATAAAATACATTCGTCTGACAATAATCTTACTTATATTATAAATGCGAAAGTTTAGATGAATGGTTACATGTTTGTTCAAAGGTATCTCTAAAACGGCTAAAGAGATCTCACTGATGTTTAACACAATTGTAGAACATAGGCTGGAAGAACACATAGGCTACTAATTAAGTTTTTTTTTTTAATTCAGCGCGGATGCTGTCGTGGACGACATATACTATAGTATAATATTATGACAGAACAAAAATAAAAATAAATTTATTGCATCTACCACGAATAATTGCGTTATCAATCAAAAAACATTCAATTATGCATTTCATAAGTTTCGACTTCATTTGAAATATAATATTCAACTTGTATTATATCGCAATGTTAATCAATTTGCTTTCACATCGTTTATTGCCTCCTCAGAATTGATACATATAATTTACAAACTGTCAAATATAATAGTTTCGATCCAGTTACGCGCGCCCTAAGCGATCATTAGCTTCAACCACGACTAGTGTGTCCATATTTGACAGATTAATAAGGATACTTTATTTACTACTCGTAATTTTTCGGATATGTATCTGCATTAACTAACTAAAAACTATCAACTTCTGCATTAACTTAATAGGTAATCTTATCGTTTTTAATAAGTAACAATTTGTGTCTGACTACGAAATCCCTGTATAAAACATATTGTTATCTCTGTTTTCTCAAAGATAAAGACAGGGATGACGATATATTTATATATACAGATTTTGGTATCAGCAAGCAATGTTAA
Organism: Papilio xuthus; assembly: GCF_000836235.2. Classification (NCBI taxonomy): domain Eukaryota; kingdom Metazoa; phylum Arthropoda; class Insecta; order Lepidoptera; family Papilionidae; genus Papilio; species Papilio xuthus. The sequence continues at coordinate 659,458 of NW_013531711.1, read as the reverse complement.
ATAATTCAGATTTTTATAGCCTGATTGATTTAAGTTAAAACTTAACAGATTATTAAAGTACACTTCATACAAATGTCCCGAAAATTAAAAAAAAATCATGTACCATCTACTTTTTAAATTCTTAAGCAATCCAGTAGCTAAGTTATTGTAATATATACAAACACTTTGCAAACGACCGGACAGACGTCGCCCAAATCCGGCAGACATCCGACCCTTTCGACACAGCCCTCAATATTTCCCAAACATATTCACTACATAACTAACAAAATATTTAATCCACAATTCGTATTAATTCCAATAATAAAGCTATTAAACAAATTGCATACGTCAAATTTAAACCAAACTGACACCAAATTCTCTTTGACAGAACAGAGATAACATTATGTTTTGTATAGAGATTTAGGTCTGAGAAACCCACGTTTAGTATCTTAACTATCTTATAAAATTTGTAACTTCTACGTCTTCCACATAAATAAATAATCAAATAATTTTAACTCAACTAATCTTAATGAATATTTACGTAACGCATAGAATAAACAAGGGATGTAATTCAATATTGAATATATGAAGCGAAAAGAAACATTCTAAAAGGCGTTCATTAGCGCGTGAGGCAAGTGTAAAAACACAAAACTAAAAGGCTGTGGTCGATAACGATGTATGCCAGTGATCGATCATCGACGACTCAAGACGACCAGAGGACTCCTTACTTAAAAAAACTTGACATCAGTCCAACTTACAAGCGGAAGCGAGTAACAAAGCTTCTATTCAAATTTGAATACATAACGGGTCCGCTACGACTTTGTTAGTAAAAAATATTCTTTTATCTTACTAAAGGCGAATGTTTGGATGGATTTTTGTTAAAAAGCATCTAAAGAACTGCCGCATGGATCTCGCTGATATTTAGCACAGATGTATAACATAGGCTAGAAAAGCACATAGACAACTAGTAGCAGGGAAAGCTATTTAGTACAATAAAACAAATTAAGTAAGTTAAGGCGTTAATATTTCGTGTCAGAAACAAGAACTGTACTTTTACTAACAAGTAAAATATCAAAAATACTCGAGTTTAGAATCCGCTAGAGCTTAGAACTTAATACCTACATCATATCCATTCAAGGATCGAATTCCCAAACTGTGGACCGGTTTGGTTTCCCACAGTCCCATCACCCTCCATCGAAGATGTTTTACGCTCGGGATGCTTACTGTAGTGTTTAATAAAAGAATTAGTATTTACAACGCTTGACCGTGATTTGTGGTTGAATTTATACCCATAACTTGAATCTAGCGCGAGATAGAGCATCAAATGCCGTATCTTTTTTGGAACACGGACTAATAATGTTGAAATTAATGGATCCAATACTTTACGTAGATAAGAATTAATGAAATACCTAGACTGATTAATAGAACTGGAGATTTTTATCGTTACAAAATGGAAAACGGTACAATAAATGTGAAATTAATTCTAGAGCAATGAAAATAGTACATGATAACAATAGTATTGGAAAAAAAGCCACTGTAACAAATACTATTAAATGTGTTTGCTGTCAATTCAGGGACAAGAATAAAAAAAACTAATGGATTTAAAGTCTGCTTGTACATTTATCTGCATATAGTTTTCCAAATAATGCATTGCATTACAAAGGGTTATAACACGCCGTGTATTTATTAAAATGTACAGTAATTTTTATTTTTAACTGTAACTAAAATGTAAATCTAAATAATTTCTTTCTGATATCTTTGAAGTTATCTTACATTACCAAATGTCCAGGATTTTTTTGTATCTACAAAAAGGTCCTGGACTTTTCCTAACTTAAAACTATAACAATTGTCATACAGCTACACTTTTTAACTGACAAAATAAGGCGGAAAACTAAAGATTTAATTCCACAAATGATTATAGTACTAAAAGAGCAACATCCGTCAGTAAAACAGAGCTAAAGTCAAGGTCAGGATTCTATTTATAGTCAAGTTATCGTCGGATACGTCCGGAGATGGAACACAACAGAAACACATCTCACTGTCAAAACAAAGTCATCCACAGTTATGATAACACGCAACGAATGGACCAACTGTTTGTCGTGCAACGGTTTACTGCGCCCATAAAAAAGCTGAGGCGTCTGGCAGAATAAAGAAATCATCAACAATCAGTGACATAGTACAGATTTTACATGGAACTAAATATTTAAAATGATTATATTTTACAGTAGAAATAACAATCTTACTAATATTATAAATGACAATTTGTAGATGGATGGATTAAATGGATGAATTTTTGTTTGAAGGTATCTCCAGAACAGCTGAATGAATCTCGATGAAATTTGGCATACGCATAGATCATAGTCTGGAAGAACACATAGGCTACTAATCAAGTTCTTTTTAACTACGTACGGACGGAGTCGCGGGCGATCGCTAGTTCTAGAATAAGATTGGAAGACATTGATTGGCTACAGCTATTTCTAGACATACGAAAACAGAAATGTTTCGACTACCTCAGCTGGTACTACTAGAGATTGCATAGGTATATATCGCGCTAGTCGCAAAGTGGAAAATATGTCTAAATAAATAATTGTAGTTTCTTTGAAGAATGTAAAATATTTTTTCGTGTACATTTTAATAACCGTACTAATACATTGCCAGACGAAGTCGATTTCTCTGAACAGCTCAAGGCCGCAAATTTAATCCGGAACCATTTGCATAGTGTGACGGAGAACATTTTTGTTTTCTAGCAATATCTTTATAAAGTATTTCAGATGATATTCGGTATGTTCTACCATATAGCAAATCGTTCTGTCACGTATTTACTAAGTCAATAATCAATAAGTCACAATGTATTTTACGATAAAAAATTTGTAATAACACTTTAAAAGCCACGCAATACTTTTAGTAACAAAACCGGTTTGTTACGTCCTTTGACAGTATCTAATGAACAAAAAACCAAGTCAGCGGCTCCAACTGGGAACGCCTTTTGACCTCGATACCGCACAATAGTGGAAACAGAATATTCAAATATATCTAGTTTATCAAAAACTTCAGCTTTTCTTAAACCACGGTTCTTTCTACCAATTCTGCCTATAATGTTCAAAACATGATCATAATGCAATCCGTATACTTAACCCGGTTTCTAAAGTTTAATTAACTAAGCATGTTTAAGTTCGATTTGGTAATGTCGTGTGAATATTTATGGAAAGTAGCCCCGCCGCGCTGGAATGGTAGACATGATTCGAGGTGTGGTGCTAAGACGATTCTAAACCAGCTTAATTAATGTGAGACACCTAAAGGTATCCGTACTTTCATTAGGCTTATTTGCCGCTAAAATAAATTTAAGTAGAAATTGTTGTGACGATTGAGCGATTTCATAAGGTTGGTATGACAGGAGGAAATAAGGCATTACCTGTACAAAACAAATTGTCAACCATCCCTCTCCTTCGCTTTAAAAAGTACAGATAACAATATGTTATTATACAGGTGTTTCAACAGTGGAAACTTAGGGTTGGCAATTTTTTAAGTAAGTGTCTCTTGTCTACACAATTATAATTAAACTACCCGCATTAATCTTGTCTGTTAGTAGGGGGCACTAGAGCGTCATGCGGCACGTCGTGGCCACTTCATACCACCGCTCTGACAATGCAACGCCAACAATACACGGCCGCGACAAAGACCTGCTTGTTTGTCCGGCTGCGGTTTGATGTACAGTCACCAACGTACCACTTTCATAATAACAATTACCGGGAAAACAAAACAGGGAAAACGTGTAAATTAGAACACGATTCGTTTATTTTAATTTACAGTAGATGACAAATTTTAATAGGAATGTAATGTGTTTTATTTTGACATTTTCTTATGTCACTTTAATGAATCCTATCCTTTCTAGACTTCGGTATTGTTTGAGTTTGTTAATATAAGAGAGATTTTAACTATGTTATTATACGATCAAAAACGCTACTTTAATCGTAATAAATATCAAAAGAAGAAGACACATGACTTGAAACCAAAGGATGTACCAAACTATTTCTGTACACGACTGTACAATCCTTCAACGAGTACAAGTAGCGCTAAATTTAGCTAATGCGTCAACTCGGGTACGCCTTTATACTATACGCTTTGTAGAAAAATCTTCATAACACGATTGTTTATAAAAAAAAACATCCTTGAAATAAAGCTAATTATGAACACAATTTTAAAAGAAGTTTCAATGTAATTTCTAAATACTAATCTATCTTATATATATTATATATATACACTATTTATAACTCAAGAACGGCTTTATCGATATGGCTGAAAATTGGTGAGGAGTTAGCTTAGAACCAGGAGACGGACATAGGATACTATTTATTCATTTTTTTTTTATTTTTTTTTTTCGAATTTATGCCTCGAAGAGCTGCTTTTTATTTAACTTACTAATATTATAAATGCGAATGTTTACATGCTCATGATGATGATGGATGGATGGGTGGGCTACACTAATTAAGTTTTTTTATATATCCACTCGGACGGAGTCGCGGGCAACAGCTAGTTTAATTATAAAACCATCCTCTGTTATTAAAATAATTTACCATTATGTAAAATTATAAATTTGCTTTACCGCTATTATTAAAAGGCGAAATGTATTTTCCTGTAATTGACAAAAACCACATTTATTTATATATCTATACCACAAAACAGATTTTTAATAGAACGCTTGTAATAAAACACTACAACAAAATATAACAATTCAAATATAACCTTAAATCTATCACAATACCTTCTAAACTTTATATAACATACAGATGTATTGCATCATTTGATACCGACATATAACCCGTTCTTGTAGGACGGGTTCCCTCAACTGTGACTAAAACTCACCTACCTGTCTCCTTCATTCTGTTTCTAACCTCAAAATTAATTCATACAAGTATTACTAGGCTAATTCACTACTTACATATTATAGCCACAAGTTTTTAACTTTTGTTTGATATTAGATTTTTAATCTTACTTCTTACTAATATCTAGCTGAAATTTGGCAGATATAGAACATAGCCTGGAAGAACATAGGGTAATAAAAGATTTCTTTAATCCCGCGCGGACGGAGTTGCAGGCGACAGCTAATACATTTATAAAACTTCCGCTATGCAGCAAAAAGATTACGCTAATGCATGAGCAAGCGCTGTTACAAAAGCGAATGAATTACAAAACACAAAACGCTCTGTTTCTCGCTCCATCGTCGATTATTTACAAACAGACGAACGGTAGCCGGTGGGAACATTGCAGTGTGGTGCGGAAACGATGTGACCTTGTAGAGGCGTCTGTGAAACATTTATGTTAATTCAAAAGGTATTGTTAAACATACGTTTGTGATATTTGATCAGATATCATTGTCTTACGAAAGATTCATTTCCTTATAATACGTAAGCTATTGTGCAGATTATGCGAGCAAATTTTAGTTTCAACTGTCTCTTTCATTAATGTTTTGTTTTCAAAGTTTTTCTTTACTGTAAAACTTTAATATTTGTGCAATTATAAAGTGCATAAATGTGTCTTGAATATTTAACACGCCTTCGTTTGTTACTTCTCCGGGATACTTTCTTTTTCTGTATACAAATAAGTAAGATCCGAACGATTTAATAAAAATCTAGAATCGACATCTGAGTAAAAACTCACATATTTTAAAATCATATTAATATCTCAGTGTATCGGTGCATACATGTATGACTCATAATGAGCGCGCGAATATTGAGCGTCCATTTTTAAAAACCACCGCTGCGTAAGGCGCATTAAATTTTTCGACGCCACCTTGGGCGACAGACTAAAAATAAATTTTAATATCATTTGTGAGCGACCGGGACACGTGCCGGGCGCACCGCAAACTTTTTTTTATCATTTTTCCTTGCTTTTAACTTACTACTGAACACTTGAAAATTTTGTTCCATAAAACCAACGTACATCCATAATTACTCCATTTCAAATATTCCATAGATGGGTTTAAAGAGAACATAAGAAAATTAATTTTAATTGTAAGAAAAACTTTTGATTCTACATATTTCAGTATTTGTGTTAAACATTTATAATCTGTGCCTACTAGAAGCAACAATCGCGCAAATAGCAAGGCACTCACTCGTCCTCGCCTTCACTAAAACAATTCCGCAATAGCTTCATTTCAAATGATCGCTATTTGCATATAGAAATAAAATCTAAACGAGTATTAAACATATTGAAGTAGACAATAAAAGTTTTTGTTATTTATTTATTGTAAAAGAGGGAACAGAAGAATTGCTATTAAATAATATTATGTCCACAATTAGCCTAATTATGGAAAATAATTTAAGTCTTGTTAACTAAAATAAAAATCTAAGACAAGGAGATAGAAAAGGTAAGGATAAAAGTCCGTGTTGTCTTATTTATCGCTGCAAATGCAAAAGTACCTCTACTTCACGGAATCAAATTAAAACAGAAACTTTCTCTTCTCTCGAAGTTAAGGGAACATGGCATTTCTGCCCACTGTGTGGTCGTCGTAATTTTTTATGCAGTTTAAAAACTACAACACAAACATACTTATAGATTCCAGATTTGCTTCGTGTACCAGCTATTGTTCTTTATAGTATTTCGAATACCTCCAAGCGATAAGATTACCAATTTGATATGTTAGTGCAATAAAAAATACCATAGACAATGTAGTTACAAAGAAATTATTCAGGTCATAGATTATATAATAATTCACTGCTGAAGATTTAAAAAAAAATTTTTGGTATTCGTTTTTGAATTTAGAACTGTCTACTATAAAATAAATTTCTTCATACTTATACTGTGTAAAATGAAACATAAAAATACTTGAACGTCGCTTAAGTAAATATTTCTAAGAGCATTTACTGTGTATTTGAACGTCAAACCAAAGGCTTGCTTCGTAGAAAACGTCCCCAACTACAGTCAAAGGATGAAAGCTTGAATGCAAGGGGCTTACACATTCGTAATTACGTTCCTTCGCTATGAAAGAAATGCGTCGGTAATGCAATAGAAAAATACTCACTACCTCTGAGCAAATATTTATTTTGTACTGGAAATAGAAATGATGAGGTTCGTTTATTGAAGTTTCAAAGAGCTTATTTAAAAATGAAACGTATAAAATTGAAAAACGTTAAAAATTTTATTTAAATAGAAAAATGTTCTACGTTTGCTTACACATTCGAACTCATTTGCTTTTTAAATCACAAACGTTTTACGTAGTTCATATGAATTTCTTGGAATCTCTGGCCAGGATTCATACTCTATGACGATTCAACGTAGTAATATATTGTTTTGATCATGTTAAAATGCAATCTAAAGACTTTGGACAAGGATTTAATAGAACCGCATTTCGGCCTTCAGAACCTAAAAGGTAAACCAGTCCTTATTTAAGATTCCTAATCCGGCTACAAGCTTGCCTTTCAATACAATAAACATTCAACTTATAAAAATATGTAAATAAAAATTATAACTAAAACGAGCAAAACACATACAAAAATTTTTCGACAAATTCATCAATTATCATTTTTTTTTTAAATTACAATTAGTTTATACCTAATTTTGTAGCATCACATTACTATGTTACTTCTTACTGTTATAATAAACTAGCTATCGCCTGCGATTCCATCCACGCGGAATTGAAAAAAAAAACATATTTAGTAGTCTGTGTTCATCCAGATTGTGTTCTATATGTATGTCAAATATCATAGAGATCTGTTGAGCCGTTGATACCTACAACCAAACATCCATCCATCTAAACATTCGCATTTATAATATTAGTAAGAAGTAAGATGTGTATGTTTGAATTCTGTTACATTCTAATAAAAACTATTTAAAATCAAGTAGCAATAGTCTAAATTTGTACGTAACAGACAGACAATACTGTGACTAATCCATCACGAAATATAATAGTGTTGCCGCAATTAATATAGTTAGGGGACCTCCCGCTGATCTCAAACTACTTGATGTCTAACTGACAAAATGTAAAGAATAACTCGGTCATAGAAACTGTCATAGAAACTTTTTACTGGGAATTTAAAAACTATATTACTAAACTAACAAAGAAAAATATTCTAAAAGGTTAAGTAGTATTCGACCTATACATCTGACTAATAAATGCGAAATTTCGATGGATGGATGTTTGTTAGAAGGTATCTCCAGTACATCTGCATGGATATCGTTGAAATTTGGCATATATGTAGATCATAGTCTGAAAGAACACATAGACCAGCTATTATTTTTTATTTTTAATGACGGAGTCGCGGGCGATAGCTAATATAAGAATAAACAAAGTAATTCCTTCCTTAAAATTTAAGGAAATTAAGCAATAGTTAACATTTAACTAGCAGTTAAGAGTGAGACAGGACGATTAAAAAAGTTAAAATAACTGACGGAAACTAGCATCCGATAATAATTGTGTCTAGTGTAAACATTTGTAGACTCTATTAAAATAATAATGAACCTTATTACAATCGAATAACGCTTATAATTGCGTGATTGTTATACTAAATTCATTATTCATTAAACATGTCAACACCTCAATCTACGTCCATGTCCTTGCCTATTAAACGACAGTGCTACTGAAATGTTTGAAATATGTCTAATTTCATATATGTTTGTTTAATTTCCACAGGTCCAAATGTATAGTAGTAAAATAAGCTATAAGAAATGAGTAGAAATATTTTTAAAAATCGCTGGTACATTTTTTGTCCTAATTTCCTTATATTCAGAGATTGTGGTTCCAAAAACCAACAATTAATGATGCTCAAAACTTAACAACATAAATGTAAGTAGTCTTGATACTCTGCAATTATTTAAGACAAAAATTGCCTAAATAAACCTGCATAAACCAAACAGTTTCCTCAAACGCAAATACTAAACATTAATTTGCGTTTACTTAAAATTACCATAAATATTTGAGACCAGTCTTCAGTGATTCATATTACACCAATTTTAAAGTAATTGAAAATAAAGCCATTCGAATTAATTCTCCTTGTCTTCCTATTAACTATAACCTTAAGTAATCCAGGATATGCGTAGATATTAAAAGTAAAATAAAAAAATAAAAATGCCGACAGGAAAAACTGATTCAGACATTTATTTATGCGCACCAATAAACGAACAAAAGCCAATCAATGAACCTATTCATAAAATTAAAGGAACGGACGCATGAATCACATGTGTCTTACTCGAAAACTGTTCGTTTCCACTGCGTAAACACTTGTGTAAAATATATTGTCATCCCTTTCGTTCTCCTTGAAATAAACAGAGACATAAGATAGTTATAAAAAGCATAGATAATGAAGACCAAGATGGCCGCCCGCATGACGCCAGTTTTTTGACAAACGACCTAAATAAACAGTAGTTTACACGTAATAAATGAAAGTGACAGAAAACAATATTTTATAAACTGATATTTTATCCAGCAAATTTTAAATCTAGCCTTTATCTATATACTTGTAAGTATATAAATATGTAGTCAAAGTATTTTACCATTTTGTTTGAACATAAATTCCATATGCGTATGGCCTTTGGTAATAAAAAAATGCGGTAAAATTAAAAAAAAAACTTTCTTTAGCCTTATCATTGCAGATGTTCTTTGGATTATTTTAACATACACAGGATCGTTTCAAGTTAAACAAAAGCTATATTAACAAAACAATTTGTGAATAATTCAGAAATTAAATTACCCTTGGCACAGATTTAAAAAAGACTGGACGGCAACCGTTTATCATTCACGCGCCTTTTAGTATTTTTTTTAATTCTACGTATTGAAGAGCGACGCGCCGTGAACTATGCTAGGTTCCTTTGTCGGGATTGTAAAATTAAATTTTTAAATGGGATGCTATAATTATTTTAATTTCAAGGTTTTCAAGGTCAAATTTTAGGAATAGAATAAAAAAATATTTAAACAATAAGTAATTATTAAGACGTCATGATTAATGATAAATGCTAATGAAATTGACGTCTAGTGTTTTAAATATTCATAAGTTAGTGTGCATATAATAAGCATTTATTTTTTTATGAGTCAAGAAAGGACGTCGAGATCTCGTCGGGCACAGGAAGGTTCCAATTTGCATCCCGGCGTTACAATCGAAGGATGCTTCTGTGGCATTTACGCTCGAACACTTTTAATTCATGGCCGCACCATACGCCCGTTGAATACATATCGTTTCTCATAAACATATTACAATTGTTCTCAAATCTGAATACATCTATTGTTTTAAAGTATATACCTACTTTTATCGATAAATTCTGATGAGATTTTTACATTGTATTCAAGCATTTTTTTTTCTTACAAGTACAAAGGTTTGCTTCTACGTGATACTGCACCTTACTCTGAAAGATCTGTCTCGTTTGATTTAATAATAGAATTTTTAGTAATGTATACTTAGAAAAAATATTACTTCAATCTTATTTCATTTCAGGCTTGCGCAGGCTTAATATAAGACTATACCAAAAGTAATAAAAATCCAAGCAATCATTCTATACGAGACCAAAATGGAGTGCATTCAAAACTTCAAAGGAATATAAACCGTGGAGACCTTTTAAAAATATTGAACAATTACCGGATCGGGCTTTCACCGTATACGACAGCCGGAGAACTTTCTGAGCCGGATCGACTTCGACCAACTTCATTAAGGGCGGAATTCCTTGGAACTGGTTCCGTCAGTTCCTATGTCGAGTGTAATTGGGGGAGGAGCGTGTTGAACTTTGTCGTGGCCGGAACTCGAGATGAGATGAAGACATGAACGTCATATTAAGCTCGTTACGTTTAATATGATATACCAACTTAAATACACTGATTTTTCAATCATCAATCAAATAAGATATTCCTATGATAGTGAATTTTGCTGCGGCTCAACTAGTTGCAACCAAAATTAATCGTGAAGTTATAGTTTATTCATTGCATATAAGTACAAAGTCTAAAAACGTTCACCACAAGTGGTGTATTAAAAGCTTTGCTGTATTAACGAACACGAAACTGAACAGAAATAGCTTTTAAAGACATCGAGTTTGCATATCAAAATACGTGGAATATATTATGCGGGTCCCCGGCATGAGTCATCGGTCAAAAATGCAAGTCGAGAGCGATACGAGACCGGTCGGTCGACTAGCGAATAAGTATATTGTTCATTCAATTACAAATTAAAAGAGAGTAATATATGTAATGAGATTTTTCGAGCGCACTCGACGGTTCGCAAGCGAAGTGGGGCTGACATGCAAATCTGCCACTCGTGTGCAAATGTGACGAGCGGGCGGGGCGGAGCGCGGGGCGCGGAGGGGCTCGGCATTCCTAGCCGGTGGCGGGGGGCGGTCATCGACCGTCCTCCGGTACAACTACGCAGCCGCATAAGGTCAATACAGGCTGCCGAGGTGCCGCGGTGCCGAGCGACCGGTCCCTCGATACCGTATCGTTACATTGTTCCATTGACGGTTGTGCACCGCTGCAAAAATCAATTTCGCATCCGCCACGAGAAATCTAATTTGCAGCTTGCGTAAGAGAAGATATATTCGCAACGTGATTGCCAGTTAGCCGTCCTAGGGGGACGTGGCACGGATTCGTTTAATGGGACATTTATAAACGATCTCACATAAATAAAGATGGAGATAAATAATTTTATGACTTACTGTACTTGGCATTTTATAATTGAAAGAAATAAATTTCGCAGTGGCTTAAATCACATTTAATTTTTAGGTATATATATACCATATTTTACTTTATACCATTCCTTGTCCAAGTTCTTTTTGTTTGTAATTCCAACAACTTACTTATAATTCAAAACAAATATTATCGCCAGACCGCAAGTCCGACATTCGGCCTACAAGCTGTCGCAGTCACTAATTCTCATTAAAATACATACAAAAGCGATATGAGTAACAAAAATATACAAAATGAACACGTCGCAACTCGATTCTGTATATTTTTATTGGACTTTATTACGGGCACTGACTAACCACGTGTATCGTCACCCGATGACTCAGGTTCGATATCACACAAGTAAACAGGTATTCTGTGTAGATAAGGTTCCAGCAAAGTTAGGGCTAGTTCACACGCTCGTTTTATCAACATAATTAGAATACATTACGGTACTAATTCTAATCGATATTGCAGTCATAACCTAAGTTCTTATTCAACACACAACTACCTTCTCCGCAACCTTCCTAGGCACTATGAAGGAAAAAGAAGAGAGAATGTTGGAATACCCAGGAATTAGGACTTACAACCTATTTTATTGGGTTACTGTTAATTTTAAACCATACTTTATACTCTTTTATCTCGTGGTACTTACCGAAGCAATCCTATAAGTGGTGTACCTAAGAAATTTGAGACAATCATTCTGTCTCGTAATGATGATGACGACCTAGAGAAATCGAACCTAACTCCTATAAGATGTATCATGTTGCTGGGAAGACAGAATAAAACTGTATTATTTAAATCTGATTTGTAATAAATAATCCACTAAATTCAATAGCATGTAAATAAATATAATAAGATGGTATGTATTTTCCAGTCCTAATTTTTGCTAAGCAATTCTATGCTGGAAATCCTATGTCCAAAAAAAATAAAAACTGGAGTCTTTAAAAGATAGGCATTACTTTACAGTTACAATCATTTTTAACCGGTATTATTCAAATTCTAGTTTTAATTTATCAAAGAAATGAGTCACAACTTACATTGCATACAAAAAATTAAACATTCATAACAGAATCAGACCGTACGTTATAGCAGCGCAAGGTGATTTCTTCCAAGGCCTTTGTACTTAGATGATTAAGTAAACTACAAACTTACCTTGTTGTGCAGCCTTCGATGACTTCACTAAGTCTACATATTGAAAGTTCCAAAATCTTAAACGTATAATTAAAGTGTTTGGTGTCACTTGCCATGAATTAAAATCTGCAGCTCCGACAAGTCTCTTTTAGGTAAAGAACCAAATAAAATACAGCAGTTCTCGTCTGTTACATCTAACTAATATTATAAATGAGAGTTTAGATTGATAGATGTTTGTTAGAAGGTATCTCCAAAACGGCTCGACGGATCTTGACGAAAATTAGCACAGATGTAGAACAGTCTGTACACATAGGCTACTAATCAAGCTTTGTTTAATTCTATCTCTTTGATAAATGTCATATTTTTACAATTTTCAGTATTTTAGTTGTAGTGTTACTAAATGTGTCAATTATGTTAATTTATTTTACAAAAATTTCAAAACACTTTTGAATAATTAAATTTAAATTATAGTTGAAATAAACAGTATCATTGTCCGGTAGTGGAATTTTAAAACCTAAGTGCTATTTCTATTGTATAGAATGAAGTCCTAATTCCACTAGCGCTTGAAACTGACAGTCCTGCGGGGTCAGTGGCTAAGTGAAAATAGGCACTAATTAGCGAATTGTTTTTCAGTGTTACTCTTTAGTAGAATTGTTTAACCTTTTCACAGCCAAAGTAAATATATCAATTTTAATCAAACCGATAATTAATCCTAATTATCATGTAGTTCTCTTTGCCTAATCTATAGCTTAATAAATTGAGAGCTCGGACGGCACATAATTATAGGCAATTATTATATTTAAGTAAATTTTAGAATTAAGTAATTAATTTAAATGCATACAATTTAAGGCTATTGTATGATTGTAAATATTGAAATACTATAGACTGAATAAATTATGTTTGCCTGAAAACCATTATGTATTTATGCTTTTTATTTATTTAACATTCTCGGCGAGATTCTCAAACAATTAAATTATATTAAAAAAAATCTGGGGTAGACATAACATTTACTTAAATAACGATGTATTTTACGATAATCGTTAAGATAATAGTTGAGTGTTGTTCGCAGGAAAGGAGTTAATATATAATTTTTGAAATCAGTTCAACGGTAGTCCTAAGCGAACTTTTAAATATTTCAGGTATACCCAATATTGAACTATACCGATGGCCATCCCTGTTCTTGGTAATACAAAAAAAGGAAAATTATTGTCATGTTTGAGACAAAATTCTAATGCCATAATCGTATGAGAATTTCGCCAGGAATGTACAGAGACGTCGTAGAGGTAACTGAATACTTACGCTCGTATCCCGCAGTCCAGGCCCAAAGAGACACCATTGCCAGCAGCCAGTGGTACAGCAGGCCTTCCACCTTCCAGTAGAGGGGGGCGAAAACGGGTCTGACGAGGCGCAGCGCCATCATCCACACCACGTAGGCGGGTATGCAGTAAATGTTGTTCAGTACCGCGAACGCGGTCCGCGCCGCGACCCTCGCGTAGCGGCTGAAACAGCAGGGCCGCTCTTTGGTGACCGTCTCGCCCCGCTGCGACCGGGCGTGCGGGCCACGAGCCCGCGGAGGCAATGGATGGGTGAGGTGACAAGAGGCGAGCGCCGCGCCCCGGGGCGAGGCGAGACGGTACCGCGTGCTCCCCGCCGTCAGCTGCCAAGCGTTGGGCTTTCGTCGGCTGTGGCCGTGGCGCTGCGCCGCCCGAATAAAAACACACGTATACATTCGACGATATTTATTAATGGAATCGTTACCGGTTCACTGTCGGTTATTTCGTTAATAAGACTGCGAGTACAAATTTAAAAACGCCCGCCGGCGAGCCGGAGTGAGCTCGCCGAGGGGCTCACATGCGTTTTCGTTTGCGACACACATTTTACACCGATCGACGTAACATTAACTCGTACGACGCGAGCACACATAGACAGACATACACAATTTAAACTTTACGATGCATACTGCGGCACGACCATGGCCGGTCGGTTTCGTCGTGTAAAACAATACAAAGTTCATTATATAAAATTAAAAAACGACATCGGACCGCTGAAATAATACAAAAATTACAATATTAAAGACTGTACACTATCTAATATATACAATGGTTGCCAGCAGAGATATGTGCGGGGGTGGCATTATGTACAGGGCGGTGGGCGTACGGCGCGACGCGGCAAAGCGACTTACACGTCATAGTTGTGCGCCATTAGGCCGTGCACCTGCTCCAGGCGGTACGCCAGCCGCTGCTTCTGCGAGAACTCGTCCTCCTCCAGTGTTACCATGAGCTGCTCGTTATATTTGACGGCGTACGCGTACAGCTCGTTGAGCGCGCAGTTCGTGTTAAATTCCTTCGTGTGCAGACGCGACTCCTCCGCCAACATGGCGTTCATGTCCTGATCCGAAATGGCCGGCATCAACTTTATGTCCGCGTAGTAGCGCTCCACCCACTCTTTGTATACGGGAATGTCTTTCGCGTACAGCAGCTTTGAGGAGGGCGAGTCCTTGCCGAGGATGTGATCGGACGTTGAACACGAGTCCATGAACGTTTGCGCGATAACAGACAGACACGAATCCACCGTGTTAGACTTGTGAACGTCGAAGACGAAATTAGGATTCTTAATTAAATTAACCCAGAAACGAAGCGGAAGAGAATTACTTTTCCAGGTGTGGACGACCTCGGGGTCGGAGATAGCGTGCTGCAGAGCTTGGTCGTCGAGGAAGTCGAACATGTACTTGATAGCGAGCGGCAGCGCCGAGCCGCGGTGTGCGGTACTGAAGATGGTCTCGAACAAGTCGTCGACAAACTTCTGTAGCGTGCCCTTGGTGGCGAGCAGACGTGTGAGATATATCTCTGATACCATCTTGTTGCCGCGCTCGCCCTCCTTATGAGCGTCGCCATCGTGATGACGGACGAGGTGCCAGTACTTAAAGCCACCGCCGTGCTCGTACTTGAGCGGGCTAGCAGGAGGGCTTGCGGAACCGTATTTACCTCTATTCAGTGTCTCATACGTATGCGACTTATCATTTTTCTCCATGTTGGACAAATTATAAACGGAGCTTTGTTTGGCCACGAGACTAAGACACGCGCAGTCCGGCACACGATAGTGATTGAGGGTGTTTAGCTTGCGCCATTCGCCTTCGCACTTAGTAGTGCTGTCCTCGTCATACAGAATCAGTCGACCGCAAGCGCCCGTGCGCCATTCCAAATCAAGCTCATCGCGGCTCGGCCTCTGTGAGTAAGGCGTCGCGCGGTAAATAGCATCGAGGCATTTCTCTTTCACTTGACTAATCGTATCGCAGTCTAGAACTTTGACTTGAACGTTTTCCGTGGTCGCTTCCAAGCCGCTCACGAATATCGTCTGTTGCGATATCGATACGCTCACGGTCATCGCTTTAAAATCTATCGATTGTCTAATAAGTTTCTCTTCGCTCAGAGAATACCGTGCTTCGGAGGTGATCGCGTCCACCGGGCCCTTGTCGACTTGACCTTTCATCGACCTAAATAGAAGGTAAAGCGGCTCGCCGGCACATTCGCGTAAGAATTTATACAAAAGGAAAGTAAACCACGCGCTGAGCATCTTTTCAGCAACACTCTCGGTACGCCTTAGTAATAGCTTAGGATGACTTTTCCCCTCCATGCACTTTTCGATTAGCTCTGCCAGCAACGTCTTTAAAACATCAGTACAATATTCCATCTTACTTTGTAAAGTTACCATAATAAGAGAAGCTACATTAACACGATCTCGCATTGAAAAATATCTATTGCTTTCTAAAGTACGAATAAATAATAATAGGAATGTTTTATGCATTATCAGTTGGCCGAACAATTTCAGACCCTTCTCTTTCCTAATAAGCTCTGGTCGTTCCCACTGCAAGACGGCGTGGTCGTCGATATTTGGGAACAAGATCTTCATCGCGTACGTGCGGTAGTCCAGGAAAGGAATGCCGCCCGTCACGTCTCCCGTTAGGTCGGTCATCTCAGTCTGAAGCTCGGCGAACGCCTCTTTACACTCGGCCGCGACTCTTAACTCTAAAATATCCATTTGCTCCTGCATATTTTTTAATACCCTAATGTTTTCAGTTGATTTACGCCTATACATAACTAGAAACACGACAAATATCAATATGAGAATGAATACACTAGCGCTAACGCCGAAGAGTATTGGCTTGCCGATGGCCGCCTGCAGGCCGGCTTGCGAATCGTATGACAGCTTGCCTATCTTGTATGTGAGCGCACGGCCCACGCGCACCACCACTTCGGGCGAGACCACGCCGTCCGGCAACTCGTCGCGCGCTGGCGGCCGGCATGTCAACTGGTGGCGTGCCAATGACGTCACATTGCACACGCTCTCCCCAATGCGTACTTCCACGTCACTTTCAGTACATGCCCTGTCCAAGTTCTGACCGTTGATAGTCAGGTATTCGGACTTGTAATACTTAACGTCCTCGTCAAATTTCTCGTAAATAGGATCCGGATAAAGAAGAAAAGCATTGCCCGTTTTACTAGTCAGGTTCTGTACGCTCTGAACGTCGTCCATGTTAAAACCGTATTCTAATTCCAGAGGCCTGTCCGGGTCTAGATTGAGCCCCGCACTCTCAATGCCTGGGGACTCGCAAATGAGATGTGTCTGAAAATCGACTCTATGACAAGGAGCTATATACGGTCGGTTGTCGTGGTAGACATATATTTGTGGGAATTGAATGGAATGGAAGTTACGACCCATCACTTTAATGTTTATCCCTCCGGATGGAATGCCTTTGGGTTGTTTGCGTTGCGACGTTAACGGCGGGCCTGACTCGACGAATTCGACCACGGGGTCCTCTATATATTCAAACTTTTCGCGTTCCAGTTTCCGCACTCCGGTGTCGAAACGCATTCGTAACGTACCCATTTTAAGTTGATAAGAATGGCTCGTGCGACATACGGCTTCCTCGTGAGAAACGGAAAGGATCGCGCACGGTAGGTCGTCGATGAAAGCTTGAATATTGTTACCGGCGTTTAGATATTCGCCAGTAATACGTAATTTTGTTCCTCCCGATTGTGGACCGTATTTCGGTTGAATGGAATTTATTTTTGGATTCACGAAAGCGTAGTGATGTTTCGATTCCCCGCGATAGTCAGCGACTCTAACGACGACGGGGCCGTCTCGCGGGACCTCCTCGCCGGGCCCGTCCACGGTACAAACTATACGCCGCGTTTTCACGTACAATTCGACTATTGGCTGACATTTGATGCCAGCTATCGTAACGCCATTGTAGATATCGGATATGTTGCGACCTAGATTTATGCCTTCGATAGTTATATTCGTGCCTCCGTCCCACGGGCCCAGTTGTGGTCTAAAAGAATGAATTTCCGGATTGGGGCACGTTTGAGTACGATTCAACCACACACTGGGGGCACCGCATTGTTCTTGTACCTCGCATCGGTCTGAACCCTGACACCAACCACAACCGAACTTCTCTGGCAGAGCCAAACAGATACCGCAATTATCCGCCATGTCGCTACAACGATATATGAGTATGTGGGTGTCGTCCGGATTATCTAGCGGTTTAGATCCACCCCATATGACGGCAAACGATGCGGTTATATTCGGAGCACGAGACGTATAAGTAAATTCTACGGGTTCGCAATAAATCGTATCAGCGAGAAGCTTGGCATTCACGTGGGTGACGCGACCCTCAATATTAAACTGGCACACAAACCTCGTCTGGACTATAAATTGACCTATTATATGAACTTTAACTTTTATTGCTTTTTTTACACCCGATGGAACGAGAATCTCATTAGTGCCATCGGAAGTGGAATTAATGGTAGGACAGAAGCTTGGGCCGGAGCGGTAGCTAGGTCCTATCCTACTGACGCCCGTGACGAGGATGTCGTTCCTACAGTTCTCGGCAGTGTCGTGCGTGCAACGGTGACCGTCGACGCACCAATCGCAAGGGAACGACGAGCTTACACACTGAGTACAAGAGCTATACGTATTACAGTCGAAGAATGTGAAATTAGTCGCAACGAAATCGGGTCCCTGTGTCGTGCGCACTGACAGCTTTGCAGTAAAGTGATGCTGACCGGAGGGTATTGGCGGCAAGGCATCGGTACGAGGAGTGGTACAATTTACCCCGTCACGTCTACGAGTAGCATTAGTTTTAAGCGTTCGATCTAAAACTGTAAATGCGCACAAGAATTGACCATTGAGAGTCGGTAGGTTTTCTATATGTAAATCTAGAGTCCTTGCAGTAGTTCGTTGCAATTGATTCGGTGTAACTTGAGTGATAGTTGTACAACGTCCACTACGATAAGATATCCAATACAGAGGATCTTTAGCCGCCTCCTGACAGTCCGATCGAAGGCTACACTTATTCTCTAAGGAACACCAACCACAGTAAGGGTCTTTGACACCGAGGCATGTTAAACATGATTTGTATACGCTACACTCTTGAACTTTCACTTTAGACACTTTGCTCTCGGTCATCACATATAAATGCATTAATTGAGTATCGAAGAATAAGTCTTTGTTGACCGGCGAACGCTCATCGATTACGATATCTCCATACTCGAACGCCGAAGTGGCGCTCTCGACGACGATCTTCTTAAGATGTCCCTCGGCCGTGCCAGCGAACACGACAGTGTAGTCACCGGTCGCTGTGGCCGCCACCGCGGTCAGCCTCTTCTCGAATTTCGCCACGGGAACCGCTTCCACTGGTTGTTCACCTCCCAAAGGCGTGTTTACATCCAATCCACAGAAATCTTCGCTTATCGATTGTAATTTTGTTGGAATGCAAGGGTGGGATGGCGATATAAAGTCTAAGCCCCGGGAACCATTGCCACTGAAGCAAGTTTTTATATTCTGCATAAATTTTCGACGGATAGCCTTTAGAGAATAAACACAAAGCGCCGAAAGATTTGAAGGCGTGTTCGTATTTATTGACTCACTTTGACTGAAAGCAGCAAAGAGGACGTCGTGCTGCGGCGTTATTCCGAGTTCAGACGACAGCACTGAGCCGGCTTTTCCAACGAAGGCGGCTTGTACGAGGTTGTATCCATAGTTGCCGCCACCCTCGCCTGTGCAGGACATCGGTATTTCTGTGTACGAGTAGTAGTTTTCGTCGTCGTGACACACACGCACCAACTTACTGTAATACGTATCGGATCCGACGCCGCGCAGCTGTGTTGTTAAGAAATAGCTGAATCCTTCCGAACTGAAGCCGTATACATAGTTTATAGGGTATCGTTCTCGGGATAGAGAATTTACGAACATTCTTGTGCCGGTCGTCACGGCGGTTCTGGCTATCATGAATAGACGGTCATCCTCTAAAGAGCGACTGCTCACGGTGGGTACTTCGGAGCGGTAAGGAGAGTTGCCGGTGAAGGTGACGCCGATATACATAACTTGCGTCATAGGGGGGTTGGGGGGCCCGGGAGCGATGAAAGCCACGGTCGACGCGCTGGCGTTGTTTGCGACCACCGGTTCCCGCACTTCGCGCACATCATGAGAAATGTTATTCAAGTTCCGCACTGAGCACAATCCTTGCAACACCGACCCGCACGTAATGAGACGGCTGGTCGCATAGTCTATGACGAGCGCCTTGTTGACGTTATCGGTGGGCTTCTTCACAAAACTCGGCGGGCAATCAAAGGTGCAGAGAGCCGAATCGTTGACTGGTCCAGTGACGAACGACTGGGCGACCTCGAGGTCGGGAGACAGCTGGTATATTCTGTTGACGGCACCCACGTAGACCCGGCCGGTGTTGCGATCGACGACCAGGTGGTTGAAGAGCGACGAGGGCGTGGCGAGAGGGTCGGAGAAGGAGCGCACGACGTCGTGGGAGCCGTCGGCGGCGCCGAGGGCCGCCAGGGCCAGTAGCACGCGCCACATGACGCGGGCGCATCGGGCCGCCCGCCTACCGCCGCCGTCCGCGCGGCTCCCCGCCCGCCCATCTGCAACGCGACACGTCACGGCTAGTTCACATCACGCGGCGACAACAGAGCGAGTTCTTCACCTCGCCACTATCTATCAAGTTGACAACACCAAATCGCGACTCTTCCACCATCTTTCTTGCATTCTCACATTATAAATTGGGAGGAATTTAACTTTTAGAGAAAAGTTATAAAATAAACGCTAGTGTGTCAAGGACTTGTGTACTTTGTTATTAATGTAATGGTTGGTCTGTGATCGCGCGGTCATAACCGCCTGATGTGAACTAGTCGTCAGCCGCACGCACTAGAGCCGTCCGTTCCTATCGCACGGCGCCCCGCCGGCCACGGACCTGAACCCACGACCGCCTACATCGTACGCGACTTGGTGCAGACGCGGCGCGCCAGTGCGATCAGATCGAGAAAGGACGCCCAATCACCGTCCTTCTATCTTCTGTACTAACCTTTGCACTACTGGGACAATTACGGTCGTATCAGAATATAACGCATCCGGAAAATTAAACGCGAACAAATATAGGTTAGTACGGGGAAGAACGGGTTTCGGCGGCCTCCGGCCAGTGCAATGTATCTTTATTTTTTACACACCCGACGAAAGCCTCAACATTATAATGGGGAGTAACACAAAATACTTGGCATGCTGTTCGATACGGGGGAGCAAACGTGGTGGCGCAACGGGAAATAAAAATAACAAAAATGGAACTAAATATTCGAAAAAAAACTAAACACATTGACGACATCGATTCTATACTTACAGGATAGCCATGACGGAATTAGATCGGACGGGCTTCGATATGACGGTCTACTTGATCATACGCGTATATAGAAGCGTACTTTCATAATGTGGGTACACCACACCGTCCTTGTTTCCCTGTTGAGACCTGGAACAACAAATATTACTATTTTAAAGCCCGTTGGGGCTCGATCGATCCCCTAACCCAAATTTAATATGCTTCTTGGGTTATCTTACACAATGAGACCAAAATATTTCACTCTGAATATTAAAAAAACGTTGCAAAGGACTAATATTTTTATTATTTACTAAATACTAAAAATTCACTATGCCGACATGAAAATGTTACATTACACGGTTGATCAGAACCATGTAAACCATAAGCATAAAAATTTTCTGTAACTTTATAATCCGATTCGAAAACCCCAAAGGCGAGACTCAACACTACGCCGTACGAATGCGACCGGTCGTTTAGTCTTGATTGCATTCCCTGCATCCACCCACTCTACGTAATACTATATATGCACGCGTGCCATAAAAAATTACTACCACATATTTTTTCAAACACTAAAAACAAATGATTACATTATTTTTTGGACGCTATATAGGTCTATTTCTTTGACGTAGGACGGAAAAGAAAGTCAGCCATTACCGCGCACGCGATTCGATAGACGGAAGCCATTCCAAACGCCACGCACTGTTGAACGAATTACACTTTATCAAGACTAGAACTTACCTTATGTAATGCTAAGATCTCAAAAAACAATCCTTTGGTATCCAGGAGCGTTGAAAATATTGTAATAATCACTAGAATGCACTTCACAATATTCTCTTTGTAATTATCTCACTATAATTTATAACGATAACACAACACCACAAGCGACCGTCTTTATCACAACATTATTTGTATAAAATAACTATGTCGAATAACCTAAGCCCGTTCCAATGAATAAAATGTCCCGTTTGCACAAAGAGACCACGACATGAGCATCAGTCTTCGTACATCGCCGTGGAATGATTATGGTTTCGCTTTTCGAACGAGTCTAGGCGTGACTGATCCGAGAAAAGCCGATCGCGTCCGATGGGTCGAAAATAGTACATATTTTAACCGACAGAGGGAGTGTAGCGTTCGGAAATGTACGCATTCATTCTATTTTAGAGGGGTTTACTTTTACATTAAATTAATTTTATTTCTTTATTGCGAATACAAACATTCAACAATGACGTGCATGCGTGCTAAAATTAAAAGTGGAACCCAGTTAAAACGTAAGTTTTTAATATTTAAAAACTTGATAAATATAAACACACTGGCAATGTTGTGAAACTCAACGATGAAACATAGACATATGATCTGTCACATCTGTCATTTTCTTCGGTAGAGAAACTTGATTAGACTTAAATAATTTAATTTTTAAATCATGGCTGTGTCCATGTTTAAAATTTGTGCTACACTTTCACGTTCTTCAACGAAGCTTCGAGGTGCCATCAGTCTTCTGGACAAACATGATTTTTCTACGACAAACATCAAACTCGTAAGTTGCATAACCGGTATATCTTTTTTTAAATTATAAGTAATAAAACATATAAAGTTTAAATATCTTAATATTTCGGTATTCGTATTAGTTTGGAAAATGGAGTAAAATTTCACATTTTAGGGTGAATCTTGTATTTAGGATATCATATTAGTAGCATTGCAAACTTAATAGTCAATAGTATGTTATAAACAAGTAAATCAGTTAGACTGTAATCAGATCTCATATGTAATATGGGCAGTGAAATGTTGCTATTTTAGTTTCATTAACAAAATACAAGATTATTGACAGTTTATTTATTTACAATGTCACAGCGGGAAGCTTCTGTTGATAGAAATCAAACTATAGATTTGTACAGCATTAAACCTGAACCTTTGTAATAGCTATATGTAAAAATAATGATTTTTTTACAAGGAGAGTTCATATAGGGATCACACTCATCCAATGACATCATCTGTGTGAACATCAATGTCACCATTTGTCAATGCAACATAGCACTGCGGTTTGTTGTAGAAGCAACTTAATATATTCCATATTTGTAGATTTAGTTAAATAAAAATTACTAGCAAAAACAATGCCAATTTATTTGATTGGATATAATTTTTTAGTCATGTATAAAAATTAAATCTTAAATGACAGTAGCTACAATTCAATACAAAATTAAATTGTTAAATTTTTATGTCATTAAACTCTTTAACATCTCTGTGGTTTATAAAAAAAATATTGAGTTTTATTTACATAGGAAAATTAATTAATTAATCATTGAGTAGCTAAATTTAACTTCTATATATTAGTTTGAAGATTGTGACAAAACAAAATTTCAACCATGCAAACAATGTAGACACTCAGGCATTACGGAGAGGATTAACTGAGTTTTATAGTAAACATAACAGTTTTTTCTCATATACACACATTCACACACATAATAAGGTTTTATCTTTCTATCACACATGGGTGATAACCATGTATGCAGAACTTATATGTGACCTGCATAATGTACCTTTTATATTACCAAGTAAAGCTACTGTTATTATTCATTATTATAACTCGATAATATTATTGTAAAACTATAGAACTTGTCCAAGGAGTTTCAATACATTTCAGTCAGGCCACATAGAAAAGAAAGAAATTATTTATTTCTTTTCTACTTACTTAAAGTCCTTTGTACCCATAGTGGGGCAGGGGGCGTGCACAGTGTGCCAGTGGGCAGTTATAGATTCAAGAAATGAAAACTATAGAACAATAGTAATTAAATTGTATGTTGTTCATAACACATTGTAAACTTAAAACAATCTTATACACAATGAAGATATTATGTGACAGATGACAATTATGTAAATTGTGTCTCCAAGATGCATATCATTTGAAAGATTGTTTTTCTTTTGCTTTATATCAACAAAGGTATTGTAGTGAATTATTAACTATTGTTATCTTTAAAGAAGCTGTCGCCTGAAAAAAAAAAACATAAGTAGCCTATGTGTTCTTCCAGACTATATTCTACATGTATGCAAAATTTCAGCGAGATCCATGGAGCTGTTCCGGAGATACCTACAAACATCTATCCATCCATCTAAACTTTTACATTTATAATATAAGTAAGACTAAAAAAAATTAACTATTTATTACTGCAGCCTTTTCTACCAGATATTGGTGTAAATTTATGTAATTTAATAATTTTTACTTGTTTCCGACCTCTTGCAATTAAAATGTTTTTGTTCATAAAGCTCTTATAAAATTGATATTCTGTTATAAAGAGTTCTTAAATCTTTAGTAAAATTAACTCATCTCACATTAACAATGTTATAAGAAAAATATGTTTACAATAACACCTAAATCTGTTGGTACAACATACATTATGATAAAAGCAATGAATGCACTAAAATTAAACCAACCTATTCACTTTATATGTATTGAGCCTAGTAATATGAATTTTTTCATTATGCCTAAATACAAGCCTATATTTTTATTTAATTATCTCACATAATCAATAGACATCTACTTCATATCTTATTCAAATTCTTCAAATTTAACGGATCGCAACTTCTTACAAAATGGAAGAACCTGGTCTATGGTTGGATCGGTTTTTTTACTTCAAACGTACCTTTTTTTTAAGAATTTGAACAACTACTTGATTATTGTCTCTAGTTCTAGAACATTCGAGGATTTTAAACGTTAACTTTACGTTCAACGGTATACGGTAAGCCGATTGTTTGTGTATTGCATTTTATGTCCTATGCGATATTAACAATTGTCTACAATAGGGGAGAATTATAATCTACGCTGTAGAGAATCTTTTGATATTAAATAGAATTGTTAGGGGCACTTTAAAGCACGTGATGTAACGTAACAGCAGAAGCCGGTAACAAATTATTACAATCGTTTGAATAAATAACTTCGCTATTGTTATCGTATGATGAATGTTTTAACCGCATTCAAATCAGTACTCCCACGCCATTTGAAGTGTGTAGCCGCATGTTTAGATAAACGTGTTATAAAATTGCGCGCGCGCCGGTCTCGACTCGACACCGTAGAGAGGGGACGCGACTGGTTTCATTTGTTACCAACTGCAACGTGGCTTCAAGTTTTGTCAACAAAAAACGTTCGGTTATTTTGCTACTGCCACTCGCGTAAAGCAGGCAATTTAAAAAGTAAAAGAAGAACTGGCCGCTTACACGGTGTTTGTTTTTTCTTTATTCTTTTTCGAATCTGACGTATAACCTGCTGAATACCGAATTGTCATTCGGGCAAGAGTTTTTTGTTAATTTTATCAGTTTTTATTCATCCAAATTTGATTGAGTTTTGTGAATAAAATAATATAATAATGGCGTGCACTACGTGTATGAACCCGGAGGGCAAGCCCGTGAAAATGGTAAGCAAATAATATGTACGTAATTAGGTAAAGCCATTGACCGATCGCCGATTCTTAAGAACGATGATATCTCAGTTTTAGATATAATTTTAGATTTTAAGTGCTGTAACATAAGGCATATAATTGTAGTTAATTTTATTTTGTTGGTCATGGAAAGGTTATCAGTGTAAATATAATAACGATATATTATTATTTAACACACATGATCTTTGCGTCTTATGCAAGCATTACTAGTACAACTGTATGATTTAATTTAAAAACTTTAAAATATAAATATTGTAAATTATATACGATCGAGCTTACATCAAGATATGGTGTTTTGTTTTGATTGTTTATTTAATTTGTTGTCCATGGGTTCGAATCTAAAAAATCATTTACTAGTAATTTACTAAGGTTAAGAAAGAGACGCTTAATGACTCTAAACAGAAACATTCCTTGGAAACTGAGTTTAAGTTAGAGAATGGAGTCCGTACTCCTGAATAGACGAAAAAAATCAGGTCAAATATTTCCATGACAGGAACTAACATTATCGAAATTCGATAATATCACCACAAGGTCACACGATATATAATTAAATAATGACAATTAAAAAATATACCAAAAGTTGAGAAAAAACGGTGGAATAATTTAGATTTTTACCTATTGTATTTAGGTAAAAATGCAAAATCTATAAAAAAAAATAACCGATTCTTTAAAGTTCACAACGGCGTTATTAAATACAAACATAAGTACCTATTCCTATTGTATTGTCACGTTTATTTGTCATTGTTTTGCTAACAATTTAGCATATTTACGCGTCAAGTACTCACCTTATATATATTTGTCTCATTATTTCATTCAATAAATATTGTTTTTTCAGAGGAAAGAGAAAGACACAATGGGTGAATTGGACGTGCCTGACGATAAGCTGTATGGCGCTCAGACTGTGCGGTCGATCATGAACTTTCCCATTGGTGGTATTGAGGAAAGAATGCCGGTAAGGAGAAATTACATAAATTTAAAACACTAACTCGAACCATCGTAGGAGTCTCTGGACAACAGAGTAGGGCCTTGACCCGCCAAAAAGATGCAGTACAAACAAGTCTTTAATAATTTTCTTATCGAACTATTGACGTAAACCATATCCTAACACAAGCCAAGAGCTTAGTTGGAATGGTACAAGAAATATCAATAAATTTTAAAAAAAATCTGCTAATATTTTCCAAAAACAATTGTATATAAGTCGCGAACTTGACTGCTGCATTCTTGAAATAATAACACGTTCAAAACAAAGTACGATGAATCGTCTTGAACGTGACTCTAGGTTACTCAAATTTCACTTATACAAATGTTTGAAGCAGCAAAGCTTGCTCATTTTTGTATAAATGCTTCACCGTCATATTGCTTAGGTATCATGTTATTGCGCACGTGTAGTACTTTATGTTGTGTTTAAAAGTTGAATGATTAGTCATAGGATGTATTTAAATGCAAGCATTCCCAATCAGGTCAATGAGAGTGCAACTTGCTTGCAATAACTTATTCGACCTTAGTTCAACTCACGTATGACATAGTTTTGTTAGTTGGCACCCTTCTCTTTATTTATCGTAACTTGGTGTACCATTACACTATAGATAAAACTTATAAAACTTAACTAAGTTTTAAGTTATATGAATTTCAACTATGAGTTTTATTTTTATACCTAATATTTTTTTGTTTGAATTTTACAGTACCCTGTCGTCATAGCCATGGGCATTTTGAAGAAAGCTGCTGCCAAAGTTAACATGGAGTTTGGTCTTGATAAGAAATTAGGTAATTTTAAAAGGGTGGGAAGGGAAAGAGGACTAAATTAGGCCTCCGGGACGCACACTCATCACGAAAATTTGCGGAATTGCTTCCACTTCACGCATGTCTTCTGTGTGGTTGAACTTATTGAAATTTACTCTTCCTGTGCTTACCCTCCGTGAATTAAACCTTCACGTTTGTCACCTTTTAATATAAAAATAAAATAGTAAAATACGATGGTACACTTTCCAGCTGAGGCAATAATGCAGGCGGCGGACGACGTGATATCTGGCAAGCTGTACCGCGAGGGACACTTCC
The DNA here is from genome assembly GCF_000836235.2 of Papilio xuthus. Taxonomy (NCBI): domain Eukaryota; kingdom Metazoa; phylum Arthropoda; class Insecta; order Lepidoptera; family Papilionidae; genus Papilio; species Papilio xuthus. Next base: position 631,569 of record NW_013531711.1, on the reverse strand, counting down.
CCCTCGTCATCTGGCAGACCGGCTCCGGCACTCAGACCAACATGAATACCAACGAGGTAACACCACAAGCTCCGCACCTTATACAACTAACTTTTATATATGGACAGGCAACTAGTTGTGGGATTTTGTGCCTATTTGATAAACGCCATTTTGACGTTAAAAGTAGCGGTTAGATCTCTCAGATACACAGATGAATTCCAGATGTAATTCTATTCTTTTTAATTACACTTGAAAGTATGTTAACTTTACACCAATCGAAATGATTTTTAGGTATTCAAAATTAAACTGCACAAACCAACAGAATAATGGATTTTTTCTCTGTCACTCGCTATCTCCATCTGCGCGTAGTTAAAAGAAAAGCTAGCTTGTGTCTTCTTCAGTCGTTGTAGAACATAATCATGTTCTACAACTGTGCTAAATTTAAACGTGATCTATGCAGCCGTCTAAAGATATCTAACAAACATCTATCCATCCATCCATCCATACATTCGCATTTATTTCAACGGGAATTTGAAGGAAATGGTAGTTATTTTTAACTTATATAGAAATTTGGTTATCCAGGTGATCGCCAACCGAGCTATCCAGATCCTGGGCGGTACCCTCGGCAGCAAGGACCCCGTGCACCCCAACGACCACGTGAACAAGTCTCAGAGCTCCAACGACACTTACCCCACCGCTATGCACGTCGCCGTCGCCATGGAGCTGCGCGACAGGCTGATGCCCGGACTCGTCGCACTCAGAGACACGCTCGAGGCCAAGTCTAAGGAGTTTGATAAGATCGTTAAGATTGGCAGGTACGTGAAGAGTTTAGCTGTTCCCTTATTTTCTATCTTATACTTTTCTTGTGTGTCGAAATTTACGTACCAGGCACTTGATTTTAGTCCCCTTTCCCTTCCCATGCTTTCCTTGTAACAAAAGGGAAGGGGAAATGTCCTCTTTGCGAGACACACAGAAAGACACTCCTCCATCGATTAAAGGTAGGCAACGTATCTGTAATTACAAGATGTCTATGGGTAGTGGTCGCTATTTCGGCGAATTCAAGTGGCCGTTTGCTCCTTTGTCAACTTATAGAATAAAAAAAGATTAGATGTTTTAGCGATGTCTGTACCATGTACCATGTACCATGTACCAGGACGCACTTGATGGACGCGGTGCCGCTGACGCTGGGGCAGGAGTTCAGCGCGTACTCGACGCAGCTGACGTTCGGTATCGAGCGGGTGTGCGCCACTCTGCCGCGCCTGCACTACCTCGCGCTGGGCGGCACCGCTGTCGGCACCGGACTCAACACGCGCATCGGCTTCGCGGAGAAGTGCGCCGCTGAGATCGCCTCCCTCACTGGTAACTCTTGCGTCTTCTATCAGGACCGTCATGTTGCGTCCTGAAGTGTACATTTCTCACTCAATCGAATTAGTGTATAGAATCTTAAGTATAAGAAACCATTAAACGCTTAACTGGTTTCTGAGACCAAAATGCTAATAACGATAAGTTTTATACGTTTCGTACTCAGAAATCCACGGTTAGTGCATCAAAGCTGCTTTTTCAGTTAACCTACAATGATTGCACATGTCTGGGCGCTAGTAGTTTCGCTATTTCAGCGAAATCAGGTGGCCGCTCACTCTTTTGCCAACTTTTAAAACAAAAAAAAATAGTGATGTGTGTATGTTTTATTCACCAGGTATACCATTCGAGACGGCGCCCAACAAGTTCGAAGGTCTGGCGTGTCACGATGCAATGGTGGAGGTGTCCGGAGCGCTCAACACCATCTCCGTCTCCCTCATGAAGATCGCCAACGACATCCGTCTTCTGGCGTCCGGCCCGCGCTGCGGACTTGGTGAACTCATGCTGCCTGAGAATGAACCCGGCTCCTCCATCATGCCTGGTGAGATTTCTACTTAAGGTACACTAGTTGTCGCACTTCACACGTTATGTTCTACATTCAAGGTTATGTTCTACATCTATGCCGAATTTCAGCGAGATCCATGCAGCCGTACTGGAGATACCTTCTAACAAAGCTTCCTAAATCCAAATATCCGGATTTGTAATATTAGTAGCAAGATTATTTGTTAAATTGTAAAAAGAAATGTATGTGATGTGATACAGGCAAGGTGAACCCGACGCAGTGCGAGGCGCTGACGATGATAGCGGCGCAGGTGATGGGCAACCACGTGGCCTGCACAGTCGGCGGCTCCAACGGACACTTCGAGCTCAATGTCTTCAAGCCCATGATGGTCGCCAACGTGCTGCGATCTATTAGACTCATCGGTCAGTACTCACTACATTATATAAAAGAAAAATCAGCACAACAACACAACAGCTACAGTACAGCCATCTTGAGACATTTTTTGACGTTGACAAGGGGGCGCTAGTGTGCTGTCTTAATTGAGTTTTTATGCCTCCATGTTCAGATAGCCTTGTCGGTTTATACTTTCGTATTAAAGTAAAAGCAAAATTAAATACTGAATTAAAGTTAATTTTTTACCAAAGTGGTTTAATGTATGAAATATACGATTATTCTTTTTTTTTTCAAAGTATTATTATATTGTAATTTACAAATATTTTGTTACACAGGTGACGGGTGCACGGCGTTCAACAAGAACTGCGCAGTGGGCATCAAAGCTAACGAGGCCAACATCGCCAAGATCATGCGCGAGTCGCTTATGTTGGTCACCGCGCTCAACCCACACATCGGATACGATAAGGTAACGTTCTCACTGATATTGCCTTGAACCTATCGTTAACTATCATATGAACACGCTGAGACAATACAGTAACAATTGCACTACTTAACTGTGCTATTGCTCCATTTGCCTCACTGATCAACCCTCATGTGAAACTAGTATAGCTGCTCTATTGTGTGACGTCATAAGACATCCGTGACGTCATAAGACATCCGTGACGTCATATATGTAATAAAAATAGGTAGTTGGTGTCTTTCTTAATTATAATACCTATAATTAATACCTAAGTTCAAAAAATATTTTTTCTGTCAAAATTTGTACTAATCTTATTTGACAGATTGATGTCCTTTCTCATATGTGTAGTGCGAAGTTTTAATAACTAATTATGTGCGTTGGTTTCAGGCGGCGGCAATCGCTAAGACCGCACACAAGGAGGGCACGACGCTAAAGGACGCCGCCATCAAGCTTGGCCATCTCACAGCTGAGCAGTTCGACAAGTGGGTGCGTCCCGAGGACATGCTCGGACCCAAGTAGACCATCACATGCCGTCACTACATCCTGCAACAAATGACGTCACCACAATACGCCGTCACCACAAATACACCGTCAACTTTTGCCGACACAACCAACATATACCGTCAACTTTTGCCGTCACCACAAAATACGTCGGTAACATTTGTCGTCATACATTAATTTACTTAACTATATTAGGGTTGTGAAAAACCGTATTTATAATACCTTTTTGTATTATTTTATCGAGTATATTCGCAATGTGTCAAATGTGTATGTGAATATGATAAAAATGGTATGGCATAAAATTGCAATAGATTTTTATACATTGTCCCGTAATTTTATATAGTCTTATATTAATATTACAAGTTATATTGTAATTATTGAGATGTGACATTAATAAAGAAAGAATTTCAAACTCAGAATGGTAAACAAAGAATATTAAATGATATTTCACAATTGAAAATTAAAATAAATTATTCAACCATTGAAAGCTGACTGCATTTGCTGCAAATGTATTGTAAAATGTAAAATTAATTATAATGAAAAGCGTTTATTTATTAACATGAATGTTTGTCTTATTTTTGTTCATTATTGCAGTTATTTTTGTAATGTTTTGTGCAGAATGTTTGTTAAATAAAAAGTGATATTCAGATAAATGTTTTATTACATAACAAATTAACCTCCAAATCTGATTAAATTAATTTATTTTTGTGATATATATTGGTGGTTTTAAAACTTTATTATGTTATTTTACATATAGAAAGCAAGATAAACCAACCAGTCAAACAATTTAGACGTTTTAAAGAGTTCGTCGTTAAATCGAGGGACGTTCAAAAGAGTATAGTTTGCGGGTTCCAAACCAAACTTCCATGCATATGAACCAGCTTTAGGATAGTATTGAAATGTTTTATGTTTTCTTTAGGAAAGATGCCGCACCCCCCACTTCCTATGCCCTTTTATAACCAATTCGACGAGAGGAGTTACAATTAAAACACATAAACATGCTTCATCTACTATATTTACGATATTCATACATTAAAACTATAATACACTTTGTAAATTCTTTGGTTTAATGACCAGAAATTTATTTGAAATGTAGTTTACAAATTCGGCAAGTTATTGATAGAAAACAAATTTTACAGGGTTATGTAATTTATGTTTTTACATATAGAATTATCTAAATATTATGAATATACATTTATTACCTAAAAGTATAGAAAATAAATAATGGGAATGTAAACACAAATTAACTTGTCAACTGCCAAAACAAATATTAGGCCAATTAACATCCAATGATAATATAATTTCATACATAATTGTAACATTTAATAAACACTGTGAACTATTTAACATTTATTACCAATGTAAATAAATGATTAATAAATAGGAATGACTATTACCAATAAATATGTAACTTTACATAAAACCTCTATTTCATTGAAGACAAGGTTAATTATAAAAGTGTAATTTGTAAGATAATCATGTAAACAAACGGCTTCTGCACCATTTAATTGCTTATTTTGTATCGGGAAAGAAGCTAAAACAAAAACTAAGTTCCAATTGGTAAGGTGATCAAAAAATTACAAAGCAATTTTTAATCAGCAAATCCCTAAATATTGCGAGATACTGAAGCTAATATTTTGATATAAACAATTTTCAATTGAACCTTGAAAATATTTGAACCAGAAATAGATTAATTATTAGTTAGTTTTGTTTATTACATTGGCAGTTTTTGATATGACCTTGATTGTAACATGTTCTTTGGTTTGTTTTCAACACTATAAGAGAACATCAAATAAATGACTTTACTAGATGGATATTGAATATTTTAGAACTAACAAAACCTTACATTAAAGTGGACTAGAATGTTTAATTACAGATCTACAGAATAAATGCACAGTACAATTGGAGGGCATATGGACTGTGTAAAAAAGTGTACTCTTATAATTACATAAATACATCTTTGATATTTTGGAATTGCTTCACGGCTAGATCAACTGGCAAATCAAAATTGTAAGGCGTGAGACGATCTAAGCTCTGCAAAGCATCCTGAAAACCAGTGTTTACTATGTAGCTAGTGGAAGAATAATATGAATCAATAAGAGATCTACTTTTTAACATAATGTTGAGCCACATTACGAGCTTGTGGGAATTTAATGCAGCGCAAACAAATGCTTTGAAATGTGCATCATAACTCCTTTTATATGGCGTATGAGAAGCTATTATGCTTCCTACATTACTTAATAAACTTTGCTTATTTGTAATAGCAGTACCTCCCACTATATCTAAGTTAAAGCTTTGACTTAGTTTCCTAGCAGGAGTGGAATTGAATCTGTCTCCATCATTCAGTTCATAATAACGTAAAATAAGCTCCCAAATATGTATATTCCTTGACATGGAAGACCTGCGGACAGGGAAGCAGCCAATTATGGGCACTAGTGATGTGGAGTCTGGTCCAACGAGGCCATGTTGAAGTAAATCCCTCAAGTTAATAGCTAAATGTCTTCGAACTGCAGTAGTCAATGGTGCATCATTTATAATTACAGCTCCTTCCTCAGAATCACTATCATAGCTGTCAATAATGGAGCTGGACTGCCGCTCCCTAGAAACTAAATGAAGTACAGCGTCAATTGACATCTCCAGCCTAGCCCTGAGGTTACCCCAGTGGGTAACATTTGGTGATCTCTTGTCATACTTCTTATGACTGTTTGGAGAACAACCAAACTGTGACACAGTAAATATTTGTATCAATGTTGAAGCTTTCCTCATTAGGTTAATTGTTTCTGCCTTCAGTTCATCATTGACACTGTGTCTAGCAAAATTTTTCTCAAATGCTTCAGATTTTCCAACCTTTTTTGGTTCAGGTTTTGTTTTTCCATTAGCGCTTAAATCTTCATTCTTTATTAACTTTATAAACTTTTGCATATCCTCAATATGAGTTTGTAGTTTTCCAATAATTTCTTCTTTTGACAGTTGCTTGTCAGCATATTGTCTGACTGCACAGTTTATTTGGTGCCTTAATTCATCAGCACTTAGTGGTTGATGACAACCTTCTTCAAGGCTGCGGTCAATCTCACTTCTCAAATGTTCTATCAAAGTCCTATGGGTGCTATCACCAGACTCTGACTTTGGGTCTGTTGCAAATCGTTCAAGTTCTTTTAGTTGTGACTTGAGTCTTTCAACGAACTGAGCCTGCTTTGCGCGTTGTCGTTTCATTTTTCTCTCTAATTCTACGCATTCATTACAAGATATTTCTTCGGCGCTGCCTTGAGGTGCGGTTCTTGAATCTGGCACACCACGAGATGTAAACTGTTCGAGAGCTTGAAGCATAGAATCTTTTTCTTCCGGTGGTGCTTTTAGTATCTGTCTTAGACGAAACTCGACTTGCGCAAGATGAGATGTAAGAGAGAAAACTGACGACGATAGAATCTCCTGCTCTTCTTCCAGTGCGTGTATTCTATCACCAGACAGTTGTTCCGGCGTGGTCTCATCACACAGGTTTTCTTTTGGAGCCCCGAGTGGCTCACATCGGGGTTCCTGCCAGATCGGTATCTCACCTTCACCTTCATATTCACAAGCTTCATCCATTTTAAAACTCTGTCTAAATTGTACCACAACTAAAGCTTTTCTTCCAGTAATCAAACATTTTTATGTTCCATAATATCGATTAGGTCAAACAAAACTGAAAACACTGAAAAACCAAGGAAAACTTAAGTGAATGGAAGAACTTAGAACTTAGGAAAGACGTCACAATTGACTGACGTCAATATGTGAATTGGATGAATGAATGGAATGAACGACATAAGTGAACTCGAGATGGAAAACATAATGAATTAAATTATTGTAAAGAATTAATTAATATTAATTACATTATTATTTCTATTTAAATAAAATAAATGAAACCATTTTGTTCGACTTTTAAAGTGAATCAGACATCTAGCGACATCTCTTTTGTGAATTGACCACTAAACCAATGTGAAGAAAAAAGTAATGAAATTGTTGTCTACACTGCTATTAGAGGTCGTTATTCTAATTTAATCCAGTAAATTTTTTTAAATCCTTTGACCAAAAATATGTTTTCTATCACTCACATTTCCGATGCCTATTTTTATTTAAAACACAGGGACGTGAGCCCTTCGTGTGATACAGGCCTAGGTCGCTCGTTGTGTTGGTTGTTTATAAGAAAACAAGTCTTGTCTAATTTGACATTTACATTACTTAATCCACGTGTGCGAAAACTACGGTTTAACTGTAAATTAGTTAATTGATAGACTGTTGTTTATTTTCCAATCTGTATCCTATTACATTGTAGCTTTATTAAAGGTCGAAATTTTAAAGGGCATCATTTAAATGACGAAGGCCTTTACGACGGCTGGCAAAGGCATGACAAGTGGGTCAGGGACGAGGGCGGATGTTATTTGAGATTTTATGGCCCATTACAAATTATGAAGATTGTGTCCCTCACTGCAATGTCGCTTTCAAATTAAGGTTTTATATGCATTAGATACATTAACATTATTTGATTTAATGTCTTACAACATTAAATAGTGCATCATACTTTGCATGTAAACCTTCACCTAATTATAGTTTTTTATATCGTAAGGTGGTAAAAAGCATGCTGCCAACTGAATTCGCCAAAATAACAAAGCGACCGCTGCCCACAAATATTCGCAATTGCAGATCCGTTGTCAACCTTTAATCGACGGAGGACGGGACGCACAGAAAGAGGATATTTGCCCTGCATATACGTCCTCTCCTCTTTCAAATACTCCTCCCCTTCCTACCCGGGCTCCCGCACTCACATTCATTAGTTGAATTGCGGAATTGTTTTCTGTTTACGCCTGTCTTCTGTGTAGTGGTGACGAGCAAGAGAGAGTGGCAGTGCAACATACGTTGTTGTTGCTGTTGTCTGCCCCTGTTAATTTTCAAAGACAAATAAATTTCTAAGGATTACAGTAACCTTTATCTTTTGATTAGAATTATAACGTTACATTAATACAAAGGGACACTGATTCCACAATTCGAGACTTAAGGATTACGACTTATCCCGAATTTCTGCTATGAGATTTATGTCATACTCTGAATATATAATTTTTGTTGACGTAGGATTTGTTTCAAAGAGTATTTTCTTTTTACGATTGATGGTATTAGATTGGGAACAGATTTTATTGTCGGATTAGCGGTCGCCCGCGACTCCGCCCTCGCGGAATTAAAAAAAAAACTATTGGTCGCAGCGTAATGTTATATAGCCTAAAGCCTTCCTTTATAAATGGATAATCCAACAAAAAAATAATTTTCGAAATCGGACCAGTAGCTCCTGATATGAGCGCGTTTAAACAAGCAAACTCTTCCGCTTTATAATATTAGTATAGATTTGTGTATTTACGTTTTACAACAAATATAAAAAACAAATGAAAATATAAATAGATAGATTAAACTTTAAATACTCCGCTAGTGCAAAATACTAGTAAAATCCGTTCTCTGGGAGGTTGAAGTTCTCGGCTCGAACTCGTCATTAGATCTTTATGTAATTTATTGAAACACTTACTTAAAATTACCAATAATTGTATACTATACAAAAGAACACATTAATGAATGCAGCAAAAGAACGCTTTTTTACTTTTAAATGCAATTATTTTATTAAATTTAGTAAACCACAGAATATTGAATTTCCTTTACTCTACATTGCATTTTGGTACCGTCGTAGTCGTCAGATGTAGATTGCAAGAGACTACATTCCCCCTCCCCTCCCCGCACCGACCTCTCCTTTGACTTCGCCCCCCCTTCTGTCGCCTCTACAAAGTTCCCCTGTTTACTTTGATCAGATATCATCTATTTGAAATTCATATCAGATGAAACGTTATATAATTCTGTTATTTGTTAGTCTGTGGCTTTCGTAGTTTCTAGATGTTGAGGAATATTAATAGGTTTATTGTGATACTAGCTATCGTCCGCGACTCTATCCGGTAGGAATTAAAAAAAACATAACTAGTAGCCTATGTGTTTTTCCAGTCTATGTCTTACATGTGTGCCAAATTTCATCGAGATTCATTAAGCCGTTGTGGAGGTTATCATCAGGTCACTATACGTCTCCTCCGAGGGGCTGGGAACCTACCCTAAGTTAGGGATACTAGGCCATAGTCAACCACGCTGACCAAGTGCGGGTTCGTTAACTTCACACATATCTTTGAATTTCTTCTCAGATGTGCTGGTTGCATTACGATGTTTTCCTTCACCGTAATAACGTCGCATAAATGTACATATGGAAATCGGAAATCGAAAGACACATTGGTACATGGCGGAATTCGAACCCAGGACCTGCAGATTGCAAGTCAAGTGCTTGACACCTAAGCCACCGACGCTCTGGAGATACCTTCAAACAAACATCCATCTAAACATTGGCATTTATAATTTTTTTATCAGCATTCCATGTACAGAATTGTATTTACATTTTAATCTAGTCTCTAATATTCTATAGGAGTATCCCCTTGAACAAATTGTATTCAAGAAATTCTCTCGTAATGAGAAAGTTCATAAGAATTTAAATTATTAATTGAACTCCGATTTCTTTCTAATTTATAACAATCTGTTGATTAAGAATTCAAAAGTTTTTAAGAGTTTCAATTAATGAAACTTTATTTCGTTGACAAACAAATTAATGCTTTCAGAATAATTGTAAAGTTACTTTGAATTTATAAAAAATGTAAAAACCAATTTTTTAAATTACTGTCTGTCCACAAGGCCGCTTCGGAACGGCTGGACTGATTTCCACGGGAATTAGATTGGGAGGTAGGTGATACATAGGTATACTATTTTAATTCTGAGCTGACAAAGTCACGGGCGATTGCTAGTTATTTCATATATCTAAAATACTCTGAACGTGTAATGAAACGTCATGTTGTTTGTAAAGTAATTTGCTGGAACTCAGTTGGAATAGTGTTGTGTAGCGGTCGCCTGCAAACTTGCTCCAGTCAACTTGACTATGATGTTATAACACATCAAACACGTGTCCAACTCTAAATGTATTCCAATTGAATAATACATTATTCCTAAAATAGTGTATAAAATCACACAATCCCTCGAAAGAATCAACGTTTATATCCCTTATAGAATCACTTTGTTTCCCGTCCGTCTGTCTGTTCTAATTCAAAATAATTTATATTAAACTTTACCAAAAACTAAGAAATAAAGAAGAAACAAAAGAAAACAGTTTGTATTCGATTTACTTTTTATGTAAATTAAGTAATTTAAATGGCAACATCGGGTAAAATTTCCCACAAAAAGGGCTCTGGAGGCATTTTAACTTGCCTCAATTTTGTGCTCCGGATTAGGCAATAGGTATATTGGTACTCACTATCAAGTTTCTATAATCAAGGTTTAAATTACTTTCTCTTATTTATATAACAATCCTTTTGGGACCTCTGTACTCGCGGTAAACCACTCCCAGACCTTTTGAGCACTGCAAATGTAACGGTAACACAAAGCTATTACTGCAACTGTGTCAGATCAAAGTCATTCCCTCTAGCTAACAGTATGACGTCACAAAGGCCGAAAAGTGTGACGTCACAAAGGCTCTACCTAATGGATGTTTGTACCGAAATATACAGCTATGAGTCGAGGGACATAGATATTGCTTGAGTAATTCAGATCACATTCATGTCATACTAGCTGTCGCCCGCGACTCCGTATGCGCAGCATTAAATAACATCATTAGTAACATATGTGTTTTTCTAGATTATGTTCTATATGTATGCCAAATTTTATCAAGTTCGGTTTAGCCGTTCTGGAGATACATTCAAACAAACATCCATCTAAATATTCACATTTATAAATAATATAGTAAGATTCAGAAAGTAATAGTAGAGTAAGATTTAACGAATAAACGTGATTCTGTTAATAATAATTACAATGGAGTCAATCCATATTTGACATTTTGCTGAAACTTGTTTTCGAGTTAATTAAAAAAATCTATAAAGTTTGTAGCTACTTTTATAAGCGAATAATCCAATAATGTATAAAATCAAAGTTTTATAGGTTCGCCTGTACATGAAAACTCACTTCCAAGTAATCCGAGTTAAGTTCGCCCACGAATAACTTAAAGTCTCTAAGGATTTAAGTAAAATACTTTTTGTAATTATGTTAAAACTTTGAGATATATTTATGACCTCCTTACAGATAATATTGCGAGGGTGTCAGGAGTGCTCTATGTCGCTTCAAGGAAATGATAGCTACTCTGGCGGGGAACTGATGCGCCCCATATACTATAATACATAGACTTATAAACGCTGAAGATGTGTGTAAGGTACGCTAAGTCGAAGGCAGTGGTCTCTACCTATTCCTATGGATCCCAGCCGTTACTTATTATGTTGTTATCACAACCGCCACATTCAGCGTATACCAGAAGTTTTGAACATTTGTAATAAGTTAAAATAAAAAACAATCCATTTGTTTTGAATCACTGCCATTTTTCCCTTATTTTTTAGCCGACTTCAAAAAGGAGGAGGTTATCAATTCGTCTGTATGTTTTTTTTTTCTATCACTAATATAGTACTTGCCTTATGAGTTGGCACGTCAATTTTAAGGTCCTATAATAATTATACAAACGAAATCAAGGTAAGATTTCATAGCGTTACTGTGCGAAGCAATCTTTATGAAGTGCTGTAAAATTATAAAGAAACCGCGTGTCCCTGACCCACTTTATTCCTTTTAGGAAGTCAGAACAATCATCTGGTACATTTTACGTGTGAATTTTTGGGTATCATTAGTAACTCCTAGTTAATTCTTAAGTATTTAGGGCAAAAACAGATTAATTTAGTAATTTATAATTGCAGAAAAAAATGTTTACAGTCTATGTATTACAGTTTATAAGAATAAAAATGGAGGCCATAAGAAAACGGAAGTTAGTATAATTGTTCACTTGCAAACAGCAAACAATGGAGAAATAATCTGATGATCTACTTCCGAAGACACGATTTTCCTTCCCATCTCATCGCTCTGATTTATCTTTCCTTATATTAAAGGAAAATCTTCAAAGTACACATTAGTCATTTATCTTAATAAATTATATTAATGGAATGAACTAAGTTTTTCCTACTTCAACAATGGGCACAAAGAAGCTTATCTACAAACAATTGTTGGGATGAACTTTGAACACAAAAGCTCTAGAACTTAAGACTATCCAGTCTATGTGTAGAGTTATGTGTTACATTGGAGGAATGCGATGAATAAAACCTATACCATACTACTTTCGCTATATCTACATTACATAGCACGAGTAGTACATAATATGCTTCATAATTTGTCCTACACAGAGTTGTTATGTCTCTTAGGAAGCTCTTTATCTGTTTGTTTGTCTGGCTGTCTGCAAGGCTGCGTTTGTTCTGGGTATTCTTCGTAACATTACTTGTAGGTAGCTTATGTGTAGGAGTAACTTAGGCTATTTTATTTAATGCCACACAGACGAAGTCGCGGTTGACCATTAGTTTCATTTGAAGCGAGCAAACTATCTCTTAAGAAATTAATAAGAAATTTCTCTTCCTTTGAATGGAGAAATGTTAATAGATACTTACTAAATATTTGTTGCAAAAAATAAACAATCTTTAGAGAATTTTGCTATTAAAAGTCGCGAGGTCCGTTTTATGTACCATTAAAAGTGTTTCAAGGGAATGAGTAAAGGTGTATAATAATAAAAATATAGTAACGACTTCGCTTTCAAGTTTTATTGGCAAAAGGAGTTGGAAGAAAATTAAATCATTGAGTTATTAGTCTTTGACAGTCACGTGAACTAAGACTGAATTTTTTTTATCAAATAAAATGTTATCCTGTATGCATTCAATTGATTATTGACGTAAATTTATGAGACAAAGAATTAAACAATTATTGTTCTCCAAAGTTTTTGTCTCCTGCCAACTAATATTTTAAATAATCTAAAGAAATAGCTTATATATATAAAAATTCTTGTGTCACAATTTTCGTTCCCATGCTCCTCCGAAACGGCTTGACCGATTCTCGTGAAATTTTGTGAGCATATTGAGTAGGTCTGAGAATCGGCCAACATCTATTTTCAATCCCGCGCGGACGGAGTCGCGGGCGACAGCTAGTCTTAAGTCTAAATTTACATATTTAAGTAGTAAATAATGTTGTGTCACTTTGTTGAATGTATTTTCTAGTCATAAATCTTTTTAAGAAATGTCCAAGAAAAATATTGAATTATATGATAATTGCATTACAAGTTTCCAAAGAAGAGATGAAATTTATCTGTGGAAAGTTTCCTTTTATGTTTAATGGCGGAGTATCGCTTTAATTTTTTATTTCTTTTCGTAATTTCACTTTTCTTTTCGTAGGTACCTATTTCATACATTTATTTAAAAAAAATACTATTTGGTTTTTGACTACCATAATATTATGCCTTTATAAAGCGTCACCTTAAATATTTCAAGTTTATTTCAACCTGAATATTACTAATATTATCAATGCAAATATTTAGATGGATGGATGTTTGTTTGAAAATATCTCCAAACCGGCTGAAAGAATCTCGATGAAATTTGGTAAAGATATAGAACATAGCCTAAAAGAATAGATAGGCTAATTAAGTTTTTGTACACATCGCGGGCGACATCTAGTGTTTATTAAGATATAAAGAAAAATGTATACGACAGTCGGAAATATATGTGTTTTGACCTTGGAATTGTCATTTCTGTTCACATTTGTTATTGACAAGCTCGCAATGAGAATGTCATGAAAGTACTATTCATTTTTGTATTTAATCAGTTGCTGTCAATATTATGTTATCGTAATATTACTAAAAAAAATGTTTGAGACAGTTTTTTGTATAAGGTGATTTAGTTTCAGGCAAAAGTAACAGTGGTAGAGCCCGCTTTAACATCTTCGCATTCGGCCCGGCTCGCCCAGTGAAATACTACGAACACACAGAAGACAGGCGTCAAGTGGAAGCTATTCCGCGTTTCGTCTGATGAGTGTGCGTCCCGGAGGCCTCATTTAGTCCACTTTCCCTTCGCACTCTTTTTCTTATAAGGAAAGGATGGGAATTAGAAATGGACTTTCCGGATGAGAGGATGCATGGAAAGGGAAGGTATTTTCTTTCTGTGCATCCTCTCCTCCGTCGATTTAAGGTAGGCAACGCATATGCAAATGCGTATGTCTATGGGTCACTTCGCTATTTCAGCGATTTCAGGTGGCCGCTCGCTCGTTTGCCACCTTATGATATAAAGTAATTTATCATTAAACACATTGTCAATATAATATACGTTTCTAAGTTCAGAAATGTCATTGAACTTAAACCCTCTGAAATAAAATGCAAAATTAAAATTCATAGAACTTTATTAAAACATTTTTAAATTAAGCACACGAACAATTAAAGTTGATTTTTAAAAAGTTTACAACTTTATAATCAAATGATACAAAATTACACAAAATAGAAAAACATTTTTACACAAAATTTAATAAGTTTTAATATAAATAAATCCATGTGGTCAGATCATCATAAGTCTATGGAATTGTGTTTAAAAAGCAGTTGCTCAAATGCAGATTATTAGATCCCTTTTCCACAAGCGCGACTGACGCAAAAATTATATTTTATTTAGTATAATTCAAAAAGAAATAATTTTCAATCGCGCTTGTATCAAAAGATTTTAAAATATCTCCGTGCTCTATAAAATATGTATTTTCAAACCTGCACTTTATTAAATAAGCTCAATAATAGATTCTACTCGGATATTAAACAAAATTGGATATAAAAAAGATTTAATTTCCCAGAAATGAAATGGCAGTGTTGTATTAGAATTGCAGTAAACACTACGGTATTAAATCCCTGTTCAACGCTTTCTGGAGAGAAATCAAAGATGTTGAGAACTTAATCCGGCAGCGGGAGCGTTGAAAGCATTTCTAAGAGAGTTTTATTTACGAGCAAAACTCTCTAGAAACACTTATCTTTTTTGTAACAAATAATATCAAATTCGTTCTTTTAGATACAAGAAAGTATTTCAAAACTACAACCTTTTCACCACAATTGAAATAATATCTTAGATAACAACATGCAAGATATATTTTGACGACATCAAGCTAGACTGTTGTCACTGTCAAAAGGTGAATATTCACTGCAGCGTATTTATTTAATATGCCGTTCTTACGAATGGTATAAATATAGGTAAAAGCACGATTTCCAAAGCACGTGTGGTTCGTGAAAGGGTACACTAGAAAATATCATAGAGCTCATTGTTCATCATCAGCTCTTTATTATTCCCCACCGAGGGGCTCGGAGCCTACCCTAAGTTAGGGGTGACTAGGCTTGGTTGACTTCACACATATCTTTAAATTTCCTCCCAGATATGTGTAGGTTGCATCACAATGTTTTTCTTCACTATCAGAACGTCGAACGTTGTTGTTCTGTTACAAGTAAACGCTCTAGTGTATACTCACCTTAAGACTACATTCGTTGTCGCACTTTAAATATCGTTACGCGTTGAAAACCGTAATTTAAATAATATTAATATTACACTGTTGTTTATGGTCTATTTTGTAGACAGAGTATAATTTACTCGTTGTCCAGGTTACAAATTGTTAAAAGTATTATCGTCATGTCTTGATTTAGTATAGCATTTAAGTTTCCTCTTTGAAATTATATGTTCATTATGGATGAGGAAGACACTTCAAGTATGGCTTGTTCCATTTTCTTTCTCTTTCTTCGCTTCTTCGAATCCTTTCACGAGGTTTTCTAAGATGAATCTGATAGTGATTTTATAAATATTCTCAATATTAGGGGTGTACCTGTCACCTAGTGTTGTCTTTGCTGCATCTAAAAACGGCTTTTCGATTTTCTGAAAAAGGCAATAAATAAAATTGATAATTTATATATAAAATAAAGTCGTGTTAGTTACACTATTACTAACTCAAGATCGGCTTTCCCATGGTCAATTATATGTTGGCATGTTCACGGGTCGGAAGACCATCTGCGTTATTTGTTTTTGCGCCTGATAATAAAACAAAAAATGTCGTGTATCCCAAGTATTTAAGTGAAGAGGAACCTATGTACTAAAACGCAGAAACAATAATAAATGATTAATGTACTTAATTTTTTTATATTATAATAAAAAGATTAACTTTATAAATTCGAAATTCTGCTTATTTATTGCCTTTGAGGCGGAACAGAGTTCGCCGGATCAGCTAGTATACATATAAAAGAAAGTCGTGTTAGTTACACTATTTATAACTCAAGAACAGCTTAACCGATATGGTTGAAAATTGGTGAGGAGGTAGCTTAGAGCCAAGAGACGGACATAGGATACTATTTATTCTTTTTTCGAATTTATGTCTTGAAGAGATGATTTTTATTTAACTTATCTATATATTAAGTTTTTTTTGTATATCCACACGGACGGAGTCGTGGGCGACAACTAGTTAATAATAAAATAACATAATGTAGAACATACTGTTTTCTAAGCCTCTGCTTAGTCCTGCTATTTTGAGCAAGAAAAGTACTATTTCCTAGTTCACTAGCGCGAACGTATCTATTTCAAAATAGCAGTCGCTTGTCTAGTCGCGCTAGTGGAAACGATCTTTTAGCAGGAACTAGCACTCACCATAAAATTATCAGCCACAAAGCCCGGGACTTGTGTATGTGTACTGCCAACATGTTGAACGTAGGCGAAGAAGGAGTCCATATCGCCTAGGCCTTTGATGCCCTCGTCCAGCGTGTGCATGACCTTGGTGGCGTGCTCGGCCAGCTCCGTCGAGCTCACCTGAGCTTCTACTGTCTGCAAGTGACGGAAGTCCTCGAACAAATGCAGGAGCTCTTCATTCTCTTGGAACAGTCTGAAAAATAAATATCAGGATTCAGAAGATTCTCTCGTAAATTAATAAGCAATTAATAAAAAATATATTTTTTACATAAATGTCGTTAAATTTCAGTTTAAGTATCGATTGATAGATGACTACGTTTTGTCTATTAGTAAAACATCGTATTAGTGTTGAGTAGAGAAATACAGATTCCTCTTGTGTGTAGTAAAAAAATATTTTTATTGCAATTTATTATACAATGCAATCTGAGTAATCGCTTTTTATAACAAGTTAACACTAAAAAGAAGAAAAAAAGTAAAAAAAAACTTAAAAAGCCGCATTCCTTTTCACTTGTGTCCGTGATAGTACAATGTCTATTAGAAAATAATGGAAAGTTTATTATTCTAGATATAATCGATAGACGACGTGACTGAAATGAAACCGGAAGCGAACAAATACGAGGCCGGGAAATTGGCAGGTGGAAGATTAAAGGCGGCCCACTTTGATCTATTAATGCACTTGGAACAATAATCTTGCTTCTATGATTTTCTACACGTGTGGTTCTGTTTACTTGTCTGTATGTTGTTTTTAAGAGTTTTATCACCGTTAAGAGTACTGGTCAGAAAATTTGATTACTTTTTATTTTATTGTTTTCTAGCTGTCTAAATGAATTAAAAAAAACTCAATTAGATAGTAGCCTATGTGTTCTTCCAGACTATGTTCTACATCTATGACAAATTTCATCAAGTACCGTTGAGCCGTTCCGAAGATAACGTCCAACAAACATCCATCCAAACATTCGCATTTATAATATAAGTAAGATTTATCCAGTGAACTATCACGAAATCATAACTATGTTTCATCATCATCAGCTCACTATACGTCCTCACCGAGGGGCTCGGTGCCTACCCTAAGTTAAGGGTGATTAGGCCATAGTCAACCACGCTGGCCAAGTGCGGGTTGGTTGACTTCACACATATCTTTGAATTTCTTCTCAGATATGTGCAGGTTGCATCACGATGTTTTCCTTCACCGTAAGAACGTCGGATAAATGTACATCTGTAAATCGGAAATCGAAAAACACATTGGTACATGGCGGGATTCGAACCCAAGACCTGGAGATTGCTAGTCAAGTGCTTGACCACTGAGCCACCGACACTGCCTACTATGTTACGTATTTTATTTTAATTGAGTTCTCTATTAAATATCCCCACAATATCAACAAACTAAATCAGGAACTGCAAGAAACTGCTAACAACTGAATAGTTTCAAATTACATGTGCTGAATAGTTCGATATTGTTACTCAGGAATATTCAGATTTACTTAGTATTTGAAAGTTAGAGACTATATTGAGTACACTACGATCCTATGAATTTTAAGTTGATTAATTCAATAATCGAATCTAAAAAACTACACGAGGATATTGTTCTTCAAATTAAACGATCACATACTATAGAATAGCTGTTGTCAGCGAATCCGTCAACGTAGAATTTAAAAAAAAACGTAATGAGCCTATGTGATCTTCCAGACTATGTTCTAAAACTATGCCAAATTTGAGCGAAATCCGTTAAGCCGTTCCGGAGATACATTCAAACTAATATCCATCCATCCATCAATCTACCTATACAATAAACATTCCTATTGGGCAAATTAAGGCTGGCATGGCCCGAGAACAAACGCAGAGCCCAAGAAAGAGCGAACTGGCGGCGCACTGTAGACGCCCTCTGCCCCACTACGGGGACATAGGACTTTAAGTCAAGTCAAGTAAGCCTATTTATAATGTTAGTAAAAAGTAAGATATTTAAAGTGATAAACCTACAAGAAAAAAAAAAACGTAGCAGAATACTTAAGAACTAAAATTAAATATTATAGATAAAATATAAAATATATTCAGTTGTCATGACACACATCCCTTTTAACACTAAAGTCACCGTTAATGGAACAGTCACAAAATCGATGTCTTTTGTCACAATAATTTCATAAGAAACAATCGTATGTTGAGTCACGTCAAACATTGGATAACACGTCCAAATATCAGCGTCAATGATCAACCGCCGGCCATTGTGCGACGCGCGACTTGCATACAGACAACTTTGACGCACAATCATAATGATAATTAAACCAACGGGGAAAACGGACGGATAAAATTATATTAGGCAAGAGACGCGCTGGACGTAGGAAAAAGTCGTGGCTACGTAATATTAGGGAGTGAACGGGGATTAGGTCAGCGGTGGAACTGTTTCGCCTTGCGCTTGACAGAACCAAATATTCCAAGTTAGCGGCCAACCTTCAAGACCGAAGAAGCACTGGAAGAAGAAGAAGAAAATTATATTTCACATCCTTACTCTAGAAAATCTAACTCACGCCTGCGATTTTGTCCGCGTGGACTTTACTTATCATTGTTCCGTTCATCCAGTTTAGCCGGTCTAGAGTTACGATAACAATATCCATATCAATCCAATTTTAGATTAAGTAAAGGAACGAAAGGTCTATTAAACCTTACGTATTTTAAAGGAAGTTAAGATTTGTTACCGACTGTTAAGAAGCTTTCTTATTAAGACTCAAGAAGACTAAAAAGTTCAAGTTGAGTAGAGATTTTTTGTCCGGATTTTTTTTTAAATTGTAACTCTATGGTATTCCTAAGTAGTTGTCGCCAGTGACTCTTTAAAAAAAAGACTATGTTCTACATCTGTGCCGTTTCATCAAGATCCGTTGAGTCGTTCCTTTTAACAAGAATCCATCCATCTAACCTTTCGCATTTAGTAAGATAAGTACGATGGATAAAACAATTAAGGCTACTACTATGCAACAACTAATTTCATAACTAAATCAATACATCCATTTGTATAAATGTTAAACATCTTATAAAGTCTTTAACACTCGTTATGAATCGATTTTTAATTACCCGCAAGCGGAGGGAATACAATTTTTGTCATAATTAATTTTCTTTTGTTCGCTTCGTTATTCGAGAGGGACCTTAATGAGAATAATTTATAATACCGAATAAAAATGTTTGTATTCTTAATATTAAGCTATTAATGAATGTTTTACGTCAATAAATCGAATATTAATGTTTCTATAATATAAAACTAGCTGTCGTCCACGACTCCTTCCGTATGGCATTAAAAAAAACATAGTAAGTAGCCTATGTGTTCTTACAGAATATAATGTAAATGTATGTCAAAAACATCCATCCGTTCATTTAAACTTACGTATTTATAACATACACCAATTTTTTTTTAGCATAATGTGTAAATTATCTTTTTTTTTGTAATATAGAAAATCATAGTAATTATAGCAACAAATTTTACTTGACGAATAAAATGATGCCGGTTTTCTCTATCTGTCTAAAGATTCCCTTCCATGATGCCAGCATGCAGTACTGCTGTTTGGCAGACAGGGGCGATCTGGGGTCGGCGGTCGGCGGCGGTCTTGATAGGGGGTCGTTTGTGAACTCTGATGCAGCTAGCTGTGATAACTTGCAACCCATTATTGAAACACTTCGCACACTGACGTTTAAAAGTCCGATTTTATTATTTAAAAAGCATCTAAATAAATGGCAAAATGGTTCAAACAAATTTAATAAATTCTTGTTCAAATTAAAAGTGTTGAAAGATGACGTTGAAAGGAAAAAGTTTGTTTGATTAATGTCAAGAGTTTCCTAATATAAATATTAAATTGTGAGATCAAATGTAAAGTGATTAATAAAATTTGAAACAAACTTTTTATTTTGTAATTAAAATAAATTTCTTTTGTTTCACATTCATTAACGTTCAATTTTATCACAGATTAAAAAAATCACATTGATATTATATTTGAAAACACTTGAATAAAATTTAATCACTAATTTAAATTAAAATTTTATCACTTTTAATTGGTTATTTTTTGAAAAGCGAACCTAGCATTGTCACAATATATTTTTAATTTCGTTTTTTCTCTGTCGTAGTGATGCCCGCGAAATATTTTTTATTACTGGTCTACATGTGGCGCGGCACGAGGTCTAGTGATGTGACACGTGACTACGTATTTAATAAATAGACGTTAAATAGTCTAAATTCTCCATTTAGCATATCGCTATTGTTAAATTTAAAATGTTTACGAAAAACCCAGCTGTCGTTATGACCGAATATATAATTTTAAAACAGCTAACAGTTGAACGATATTTTTGTCTATAGTAACAATAATATTTTTCTAGAATGAACAACGAAAGGAGAGGTTTTATTGTTCTTTTCAGTATTATAAATGTTTTAATTTAACGAGTTTTAATGTTTTAGGTTTACACAAAAATTAATAAACGAAAGTGCGGTTCGGCTTCGCCAATGAAAATGGAATTGATTTTTTTTCATATTTTTAGCTGTCGATTATTATTTTTCGATACTATTAAATAATAATTCACATCACTACTCCCTCAGGTGCAAACGCATTTTATGACGCTTGAAGCGATTGTGTGATAATAGTGCTGTCCTTTTTTGAACTTATGGGCCACATACGTCATTGACGTGACATTAGTACTAAATTTTTAAGAATTATGAACCTTAATCCGTTGTAATACGGTTGTTTTTGTACATATTATTTGGTTGTACAATCGCGGTCAACGTTTTAATGTTACAGAATTATACCGCGAAAAATTAATACCTTGGTTAACCATAAGACGTGTATGTAATTAAAAGTAACACGATTTTTATAGTTTACTTTACATTAAAAATATAACTACATACATTTTCATATATTATGTAAAATTATTAAGGTTAATATTTGTTAACCAAAGTTTTCTTTTACTAAAATGTTCAGGTCAGTATAATTAGATTTTTTTTTTAGTTAATTATGTATTATTATATGTATATAGTTAAGTAGTTATTTTGTTAGTTTGTTTTAAAACAAATATAACTGAGAACAGGTAAAAATAATTTATTAGACATTTATAAATAATTTTTATTTTTAAACCGAAAATTACAATATTTTTTACACACAGACCGTATCTTTTGATTACAAACACACATATTTAATTAATTTCTCATACAAATTCTTAAGCGTTTCACTAAAACACAATTAAATAGATTATTAACTTTCCTAAGGTCAAGGATACATACAGATCATTTGCCTAATTATTTAAGCCTACAACATAAATTAAAAATAATAAATAACAAGAAAAATATACATATTTCATTCTTTGAAAAAACTTTATTACCTTTAAAAAGTTAACATAAACATAAAATGATATATAAAAACGGCTAAACACTGACGTATATTCGTCCGGTGGCGGCACCGACTAGTTTCGAGCCCTTTGGGGGCCCTTCATCAGGATGAGTGGTACTGGTATTATTTCGCGGACGCGGTCCGTCGCTCACTGACGACGACGACATTTATATATCAGTTTAGTATAATGTCTCACGAAAGTTTGAATAATTTAATAAACATAAAATAATCATTTTTTTAATTTTAAAAAGGTACAGTCGATAAAAACAGTGGTAACAATTTTATTAATAAATATATATGTTTCTGAAAATACAGCTTCGAGTTATTTAGAAGTCTTTATTTTATCTATTACGTAGTTTACATATATTGGATACACATACAAGCATATATAATATATATATCTATATATTTAAATAACCACGAATTTTGTTTATAACATCTGAAAGAAAATGATAGCTATCTCTATTTTTATACGATAATGTGTGGGATGGCAATGTTGTAATACATGTATAAATACAGTGGAGACTCGCAGTAACAATAAATTAGCTAATGGCATATTATAGTGAAACTATGACACGAAAGCGTTTTCATTAAAAAGTAATCAGGGTAATTGAAAGGAAAATACGATGTGTGTCACTTATACATTGACTTTTAAGAGATAGGATCTGTGAAGCGCGCGTATTCCATCTAAATTGCTTGCTTGTGTGCTCGTTTATTGTGTGTATATTTTTGAGTCAGTATAAGTTCATAAAGTTGTTTTTGGTATTATATGTAGGAGTGGAAACATGATATGCATATGTGATTTTCATCTTTACGTCCCCCCGTTAAAAAAGGGGCAGAATTAATTTAGAGCAAGAAGCGCGGCGGCTATTTAACTAGTCCGTTTTTCTATAATCAAATTTTATATAAAGGAAAGCTTTTAATGCAAATTATTGTGACCGCAACAGCTCTCTGCGTACAGTTCAAACAAAAACGTTACCTACGCAAACAGCCGAACTGAAAACTTGTTTTTCCTGACGTAAATCTTTGTTTACCTCAACCCGTAAATTTCACCCTGTTTTTTGTTCAAACAAACGCATCGACCGAATAGTTTGAAAGCGTAGAGTGATTGAAATGGCTAAATAAAGCAAAATCTAACATTTTGAATAGTAAAGCGCCACGTTGATGGTTAATTTTTTGCCAAATCTTATTCACTTGATACCATGCGACTTTACTTGACGTTTTTGTTCATATTTGATAAGTTTGAAGAAATGAATTTAACAAAAAAATGTTGTTAGAGATGATGGACGCTTTATAGATATATATAAATCCTATTTGTCATATTAATAATAAGAAACCGACTATGTTAATATATTTATTATTTAGTAGTCGTCTATTACTACTGAGTTTATGTTTCCAGGATAAAGCACAAGAAATGAACATCTGAGCTTTGATCAAATATTCATAAAGTTTACTGATTCCTCTCACATAGTTGTTATATGTTTTGTTGTACAAAATAAAGTCAGAGATCTGTACATGTATTGGGGTTTCAAAGGGATTTCGTCAACTTAGATGTGACATTTCTTATGTTTTTCGCAAATATACACATGTCTTCATCATGAAGGATTCTTTATGTAAATAAAAGGAGATTGTTGGTACAAACTGAAATGTTTTGTCATATGTTGTGTAAGAAGAATTTCATTGTTTTCATACCTCTAATAAAGTGTCGATAGAGATATTATACAATCACTCTATCGATATCGAGGTCTTATTTCCTTGTCTTAAACATCACTAAAATTCGCGTAGTTATAAAAAAAGGTAAATATTAATTGCATTAAAGGAATTCCTATCATTATCCAAAATGAAATATATTACACGATTAAAAATTAAAATTAAATTAATTTTGCATAAAATATTTTCGTAAAAATTAAAAAATTTACGTAACAATTTTACCGCTTTTCAAATGTACTATTACTCAATGGACACCATTTATTTCTACACTGAGGGTCTTTTTCAAACTAATATTTATTTAGGGTGTACACATAACGGACCGTTATCGCTATTTGACTTACAAAAGAAGATTTTCCCCTTGAGATGACAATGATTTTAGCATTCCAAATTAAATACTTAATAAATTATTCATTGGTTAATATTTCTTTAGATGTGCACGTGCTTAACAAGACTTTGTAAAAGGGGTGGACAGTTTTGACAAAAAAATACTGATTGAAAAAATTATTGCTGGTATAAATGAAGTCTTACATTAAACAAATTCCACAATTGCGTCATTACTAATATATATATGTTTTACTAAACTTTAAAACACTAAGGAATCATCTTAATACTGTTAATAATACTTATCAAGACTTAAGTTGACATTTAATAAACGTGTAACATCAAATAAATGTAAATTTTCCATCGACTCATAGAAGTTTACAAAGTACTATCGCGAAGAAAAGTTTTAACATCGACTATACACAAATTATTCACATTTAATATACATAACAGCTAATTGAAAAAACGCATTAGCGTCTCAAACCGTCTAACGTAAAGAGTTACATCTTTTTTTACATCGCTTAAGAGATGTAACTTTTTTCGTTAGATTGGTAATATGTTTTATATAGTAAATTGACACATTAAATTTTCTAAAATTTGATAGTTGTTTTTATTCGAGGTTTGTTTTCCGTTATAATACTTTGGTTCACGTGGCGTTACCCGGGGCTCCAGCTTTCTCATAGCCTTCTATAAGGGTCTCTAAGATAAACTTAATCGTAATTTTATAAATATTCTCGACGTTCGGTGTGTAACGATCGCCGAGCGTGGCTTCCACGGCTGCTAAAAATGGCGCTTCGATTTTCTGAAACAAAAACACTACGGTTAATTAAGCGATAACAGCTAGAAAAAGTTCCTTGACGCGTTAGCCAATTGTGTTAATTATATTGTTTTCCCTTAAAGTTTTGTTGGCTATTAGTTACCATTAACAGCTCAACTAAAAGGACTTAACTCATAATAGACCTATGAGAACTTTCGAAAAGATATCTTCGATTTTATCTAACAGATCGATACGATCAAGAACACATCTTACTAATATTATAAATGCAAATATTTGGTTTGATGTTTGTTAGAAGGTGGTGTGATCTCGCTGAAGTTTGCCATAGATGTAGAGCACAGCCAGGAAAAACACATGCGCTACTAATTTTTAATTACGCGCAAACGGAGTTGCGGGCAATAGCTAGTTTAAATTATAAATTACTTGTATACCAAATTTGATAATGTTTGACTTATGTTTACAGTTATAAATTTTATGAGGTGATTTGTCTCCCACGCGTGTCGGAACACGTACGCCATTTCGCTACGAACTAAAAAAGTCGAACTATCCTTTATTGGATCTAGCTTCGCGCCTGTGAATTGTCATCGTAAGTCGACTCACGTTCACTGTACAGCCCATGACTTTATATTTGGTAGCTTTGGTAATGTTATTTGTTACAATTGTATTGTGCTTCAGGTGGAGGCAAAGACGTTATCATCACGAATGATTAAATCTCAAGTCGTTGTAGGTTGAGCGAAAGGAAATAAAATTCCGAAATATTCAGGAGAAGAACAAGGAAGTATGAGAAAGTCTAATACTTTGGAATGAATGAGCCTATTGTTCATTGCTATTTTGGTTAGCCGGTACTTAAGATTTTTTTTAGCCCTTTGAGATGTTTTACTTTCCAGTCTATTTGTAACAATTAAATTATTTTAAGATGTAGAATAGTATTGAAAAATTAAAAAATCTACCAGTTTTATCTTTAATAAATAATAAGAGATAGAAGGCAAAGAAAAAAAAAACTATTCGCAAATATAAAAACTAATGGAAAACGCTTATCATAAATCGAACGATAAATATACAAAGGTTATTTTCGTGGGTAGCCGTAATATATTTGTAATTTAACGTTATACGTGAGGAATATCAATCATAACTGGATTCGCACGATGTTACAAAAAGGCGCGCTCGGTCGAAACTTCCAGATATATTCGACTTTCACAAGGACTGGTTCGTGACGTGACTTATGTTATATCTATTTTATTGATCTAATATTCGAAATAACTACGACATGATATATTTTAAGTTGATACTAGCTTTTGCTCGCGACTTCCACCGTGTGGAATTAAAAAAAAATCTTAATTAGTAGCTACTCTATGTCAAATTTCAGCGAGATTCGAAATCGTTTTGGAGATATCTTCTTACAAAATATCCTTATTTTAAAAGAAACTAGCGGACCCGACAGACGTTGTCATGTCTACACGTCTTTAATTTGAATAAATTAATATGAAGTTAATATTTGATGAAAATTGTGAATCTAAACCATTCCCAGATCCCCTTGAACACACACAAAAAATTTCATCAAAATCGGTCCAGTCGTTTCAGTGAAGTTCAGTGACATACACACTCACAGAAGAATTATATATATAAAGATTTTCGCATTTATAATATCAGTGAGATGTAAGTTTGTTCAAACATGACGAACTTGACGGATGAATGACACAAAAAAAAATAGTTTACCAAAAGTAAAAAATATTTTGTCATTTTGACTAAATTAATTATATTGGCATATAGTTAGTGTTTACTTTTCATTAACGTTAGTATTTGAACAGTGTAATTAATTTACTCGTAACGCCTTGGTTTCGTATTTTGTACGAGTAAGTTTAAATTGTGTAGTCTCTATGACGCAAGACACGTATGTATATTACTGCACATGTATACAAGTGTTGTATACATTTGAGCTGTCTATTTAACCAGGTACCTTTATATGTCTATAGTTTTAACAAGATCTAGACTTACTGTTTAACTTAGAACATAGAATAACTTAATTAACTACTTTGTATTCATTTTAAATGTTAATTTCTATGGATTAAGTTTTTAGTTTTATATAGGAAGGTGGAGAAAGAGAACCATGAATTACCAAACAGAGACAAGAAGAGATGGAACTTGCTTATTCATTATTCAAAAAGTAAATGTAACTAACAGTATTCTTACTAATATTATAAATGCGAATGTTTGGATGTACGGATGTTTGTTAGAAGGTATCTCCAGAAAGGCTCCATGAATTTCGAACAAGAAGGCTTCTAATTTTTAGCGGCCGTTAGTTACTTCCCCGCCACGTAGCGCATCCGAGATTTTTGCGCAAGCGCACACTGACGGCTTTAACGCCGTGCTGCGCAAACGGATAGCTTCGCTTTTACGCAGAGTGCAGGACAGCCCCAACACCATACTAAGAGGCCTTAGCGACAAGCTTGACTGCCCTATAGTGCGACACTGGTACGTGCGTGGGAAAATATACGACGTGCAAACGTCGTAAATTTTCCCACGTTATATTTTTTCCAAAACCAATGTAATATTTTTCCCAATATGTGTTACCTAATGTTACATGAAATAAATAAATAAAAAAAATATAAAAAAAATATGCAAACTCACCCAAAAATATTCAACTTTGAATCCAGGTATCCGTCTATGACTGGCGCCTACTTGATGTATGTACGCGAAAAAGTTGTCCAAATCGTCGAGACCTTTGATGCCTTCGTCCAACGTGTTCATCACATTGTTGGCGTGCTCCGCAAGCTCCGTGGAGTTAATCTGCTCCTCTTTGGTCCTGTACTGACGAAACTTCTCGAACATGTGCAGAAGATCTTGATTTTCTTCGAATAACCTGGAAGGTAAAAGAATTATTAGACGTCTCTATCATGTTATATAGAATAGAAAAGGAGAGACAACCAGTAAAACGTAGGAAAACAATGAAGCAACGCTGGAGTTAGTACGCTTTATTTGATTTCTTTTAATGTGATCAGCTCGTGGTATTTTTTTAAATTCTTTTCAAGCTTTTAACATCTTTAAAAGCTTTTTTTTATTTATATATATTTGTTATTATTCCAAGTCAGTAAAAATATAGCGGAATTGAAAATATGCGATTTAAAATAAACTCTTATAAAATGTTTGTCTTTAATTTAATTGAGATTATGATTATGGCCGTTGTCTTCAAGTTTTTCAGTAAGGTATTCAAACTCTTATTTGTTTAACGTGTTAATTGTTGGCGTGCTAATTTTACAGCGTAAATATGAGATGCTAAAAACGTAGCTTGATACTATCACAATCTATATTTAATATTTAATCGATGAGTAACAAAAGAAATATTATTCTAGAAAAAAATGTCTAAACAATCTCAACAAATAAAAAAACATTTTGGAATTTTAGTTAGTATAAAAAATGTTAATAAAATCATACAATTTTGATATGTTAGATGTTACATTTTCCGTGCAATTCCTCTGTCAAAACACATGTTTCCAAACATATTGTTAAATCTTTTTTTCAAAGGGATAACAATATGTAAACAAATGTTTCGCCAGTGGAAACCCACAGTTAGCCAATTCAATATCTGCTCTTACTGTTCCAGTAATCATTCTTCAAAGTTTACAGCTCGCTATCGGGGAAATAAATCACTGGGTTACTGGATCTTCGCAAATTTTGTGCTAAAACGACTGAACATTAAACTCTGTTGATGCCGGTATTTTATGACGAGTATAAAATTAACTATTTTAATTCTATGTCAAAAAACCATTTTCCACTACCAAGTAAATCAATTTTTCAATAAAAATAGTAGGGAATATACCACAGTCCGACTAACTTATCTGACCCGGTGTGTATAAGTGACACTAAATTATAATCAGATTTTGAGAATCTTTGTTTATCTTTTCTAAGCCTAAATAACTAGTTTTTTTTTGTTGGAACTGACCGCGATAACATCGCCTTTCATCGGGTCAATTAAGTTTGTCGTACTATAATACATAATTCATTTGCGACTGCTTTTATGACGTGAAAATTTATTCAAAACAGAAAAAAATAACAATAATTTCATATCAAATATTTCTTTATGAGAATAGTCTGCGCAAAAAGAAATGTGATTGAAAAAAGGTCGTCACTGATTTATTCGGGAAATATATAAAGCTGGGTCTGACCCGCGTCGGAGTATTATAAAATAAGTCAATCTAAATGGGAATGAAGTCTGCGCGGAGATATTTTGTAAATCAAACCTAAACGATACTATTGAGATGAATAAATTGTTACTTTAATAAAATTAAAAAAAAATACTTACGATAAAACCTGTTAATTTTTATTGTAATGACTAACCTCGGGTTTCTGAGACCAAAATATCAGTTTAAAAAATATCTGTTTAAAACATATCGTCATCCCCGTCATGACAAAACAGAAATAACAATACGTTCTAGTCGGGGATTTTGATCTCAGAAACCCACGGTAAAATATGAAGAAAGAGGAGATTTAAATTTTGTGATATCAGCATTTATAATTCAGATTTGCGAGTATCCATAGATAAATCTATATATAAAAGAAAGTCGTGTTAGTAACACTATTTGTAACTCAAGGACGGCTTTACCGATATGGCTGAAAATTGGTGAGGAGCTTAGAGCCAGGAGACGGACGTAGGATACTATTTATTCATTTTTTTTGAATCTATGCCTTGAAGAGCTGCTTTTTATTTAACTTACCAATATTATAAATGCGAATGTTTAGATGGATGTAATGTGGATGGGTGTTTGAAGATATCTCTAGAACGTTTTTTTTATTATTTTTTTTTCACGCGTACTGAGTCGCGGGCGATAGCTAGTTACAGAATAAATTTTGACACAAATAAAATCCGTTCATACTTTATTTATAAACCTTTTAGGTTAGAAAAAAATCACCAGATGGCGTTGTTGGTTATTAGAGTAAGTGTAACTAGTGCAGTAGGGCCATAAAACGTGATGCCAAGGGTCCATTCCGGCCGTAGGGGCCATTATAAGAGCTTCATAAACATTTTATGTCCGCCAGTCGGTGTTATGCTGAAGACAGATTCACTTTCATAAATTTGTTCAGTTATTCTAAGGTTTCTTGGGTGGTCTATAGATGTGTTTCTCTTCTTCGTTTATTAACTAAAAAAATCCGATAATATCATAAAAAATAAATCGTAAACGTCTGACCAATCTTACTATTATTATACATGTGAAAATTTAGGAAGATTGACGGATGTGTGTTAAACCCACAGATTACGTAATTTGCCACAGATATACATAGTCTGGAAGAACACTTACGCTAATTAAGTTTTTTTTAAATTCAGCGGGAAAGGAATCGCGGGCGCCAGCTATATTTAAAAACAAAAAAAAACAATGGGAAAATAAATAATTAGTTCAAATGAGTTTTTACTGTACAGTACATAATGCATACGTTACTTAAAACTCCAAAATACATTGATGACGTCACATATTTTTATGTTAACAATTGATACCACACACACACACACGCACATACACACACTCACACACATATACACACGAGTAGGCACTAAACAAGTGGCTTTTCACATAAACTTAACATTTTACGAGCAAATATCTCCAGCTGAGCTGCACTTAATTTTATAGCATTCCTTCTAGTCACAGTTTGTGTGAAATGTTAGGTTTGCAGAAATATCAAATTTAGGGTAACTTCCTACAATTACTTATGATTTTCGATTGATTTATAGTTTTCGAAATTTTATTATCTGTAGTTGTATAACTAGCTGTCGCCCGCGACTCCGTCCACGCAGCATTAAAAACACATAATTAGTAGCCTATGTGTTCTTCCAGACTATGTTCTATATGTATGCCAAATTTAATTGACATCTGTTCACCAGTTCTGGAGATACTTTCACACAAACATCCAAACATTCTGATTTATAATATTAGTAAGATTAACTTTGTTACTATTTGATCGTGTTAAATTAAAGATAACTTGAAGATGAAATATGGTACCATTTGCCAGCTGATAGGAAATCCTAAACCTCGTAAAGAGCACTTCTCTCTGTAGGTCAAGAGCCTCGACTCAAGAGGGATGTATCACCTTTGCGGGAATTACGATACCCGTCTTTTTAGTATGGAAGTCTTTGTTATAGATAAGTTCAAGGTTCTTTTTATCTTCTATATTTTCTGATTAAAATAAAAAGTGTTAGGAAGAAAATCCGTCACTGTGCTGGTATACCGGCGCAACACTAGTAGCACTAAAATGTCGATGTTTATGTCCCCTCACTATTCATTGTGACTTGACTTTGTAACGAAAGCACGCCATTTGTGCCAAATGATTTTAACTAGTAATGTGTAAGAAAAGTAAGGAGGGAGTTTTTGCTAAATTATTTAGCTTACAATAGTTGATTGATCGTAGTTTTGTCTAGATTAATAGTTTTATTTAATAAAGTATTATAATTAATAAATAAATAATAAATTAATTTTAATTTAATTAGTGACTTAATAATTAATATAGAGTTAAGTAATTCAATAATAAGTTTATGTATATATTTTTAAGTTATGTAAAAGTAAATACAAAATTGATTTCAGCTGTTATAAAGTATTATATGAAAGTATAGCTCTTTATCTATTAAGAACTAATTAATAAAATTCTTTATTCAGCAAAAAAAAAAACAGATTCTTGTCTATTAACTAAAGTTATTAAGAGTTAGTTACCATATTATGTATTATACAACGTGTCCCAAAATTAGGTCCAACTAAATATGTTTTGAACTTGAAAATTGTTTTGTGATTTTTTTTCCTTATTATAAATAAAAAACATGTACATAAATGTACAGAATAACAAAGAATAAAAAGGTTTTAATCAAACAGGGCTTCGTTTTGACTTTTTATCAAATAGCCATGTTTTTTTTTAAATTAGCCGCGCTTTTTGTATTCCAACGTCTTTGTAAAGAAATGAGCGGTCAACAAGTTGCTTTCCCTTTAATTAATTTTACTTCTAAAATAATAAAATAAAATTAGAGATGAATTAGATTACCTTTTTATTAATTTTCTTTCATCTTTTCTTGATTTTTATTTATGAAAACTGTTGACTTGTATATAAAAGGAGTACTTTTTACCTTTATGTTTTTTTTTCATACAAAATAAATACGTTATAACATTTTTGGGATTTTTTATACTCTTTTAAAATAATTTTGCCGTCGTCAAAGAATTATTTGCTACTACAAATCAAACGATTAAGTCGTGGAGTTATTTAATGCAGACGAAGTCATAGGAAACATCAAGTATACATGAAGTATTTTTTTCTTTAAAATCAGCTCAAAGTATATTATATTTCAATATTAAAAAAAGGTTGGTTATTAAGGAATCGGAAACGAATCTCCGTTGTTATAAAATGTTTTACATTTGGAGAGCGCAGTAATTGGGTCCGTAATTTCATATATTTTATTGTATTTTCAAGTATCATTCTACATTTATTATGAGTATATTTTATTGTACCACAGATAAAAAAGTTATAAGAACTTTTTTTATTTAATTTTGTTAAATAATTAATAAATTATGTTCTAATTTATTTCTAGTTTTTTTAGTAGTAATAGTTTGTTCGTTTTATTCTGAAAGATCTCTATATTTAAATCGGTTTTTTTTTTATCCACAGTCGATTTATTTCCTACCCATTGTGTCATATAACGCTTATTTGCAATTAATAGAAAACGTGTAACACCAACGTATCGGTTTAAAGTATAGCTCTTATAGTTATAGTTAGCTTACCACTATTTTGTTGTAAATAGGAAGCAAATGCAATTCTTTGACTAGTAAAAACAGGTACAACTTTATTCCGGTTGAGCATTTGTAGCAAAGTTTATAAGAGCTGTACCACACAATGTCGCTCGCTGCGTATTGCGCATTGTTGTCACCTCGCTTCACGTCTATTCAAAGTTAACTGACGCAACTGTGGCAGAACTCAACCAATGTATCTAGCATTCAAACCTTAAGACTTAATTTATAACTTTTCATTCGTACTACAAAACATGCTTATTTAGTTCGTCTGATGAGTGTGCGTCCCGTAGGCCTAATTTAGTCCTCTTTCCCTTCCCACCCTTTTCCTTATTAGGATAGGATGGGAAGTGGAAGTGGACTTTCCGGATGAGAGGATGCATGGGAAAGGAAAATGTTTTCTTTCTGTGCATTCTCTCCTCCGTCGATTAAAGGTAGGCAACGCATATGCAATTGCGTATGTCTATGGGCAACGGTCACTTCGCTATTTCAGCGATTTCAGGCGGCCGCTCGCTCGTTTGCCATCTTATGATATAAAAAAAAAAACAATAATACTAATGTATGTGGCAATGTAATCATAAAATACGTCCATATAGTTTTTGTCCTTTTTGTACGTCATTTTTTTAATTGATTTTTTTTCTTTTTAATGAGACATTTAAAAAGGTTTATATTTGACAAATATTTTTTGTAACAATCCATATTATGTTACGCGTCGTCTACTTGAGAAGTATGATCAAAAACAAAAGTATTTATGTTATAAAATAACAAAAGATAAACGTATAAGTTTTAGTTTCCCGCCTTTAGCGTCAGATACAACCCTAGTCAGAATATTAAGGCTGGTAGATAACATAAAGTTGACGATTACGCGAGGGAACGATGCCAGCGCTCCTGGACGCCAGCCAATGTGGCTAGACTGGGTACTACAAATTAACATATTACATTACACTAATGATTATTATTGTCTTGAACTATTATGATTGTTTAATCTTTATTAAGGAGGATATCTAACGGAGGGAGGGAGTGGCTTGATCTTAAAAAAATAAACACTTGGAACCGCAAAACGAGGTAGCAACGTTTTCGAGAAAGAATTTCAGGTCAGCTGATTTTGTGATATGTCGTCCTTCTTGCTCTTTCGGATAGAGTCTAGGCAGTCTGGCAGGCGTTAAAGGGTTATAGGGTTTTGAACAAATAGTGGATTTGCGTATCTAACCGCCAATCTTGGAGTTCTTAATTGATCTCTAAAGGAAAACATTAATGGAGAATTAATCTGAAAAACCTGCTACGAGAACAGTTAGTTTCTGAGACTAAAATCTGTATAAAGATATCGTCATCCTTGTCATTATCTTTGACAAAACAGAGATAAGAATATGTTTTAAACGGGAATTTTGGTCTCGGAAACCCACAGTAAGAGACCGTTATTAGTTGCGGACGTGTGTATCATTTTAGTTGATTTCTGTGCTCAATACTTGTATATTATTCACTTTATTCCGTAAAATATCTTTAGTGATATGACTCTGATACATTTGTGTGATAGAATTAAAAAGCAATTTCTTACGGCTCTCTCGCACTCTCCGGCCGTATCGATATCAGCGCACTCTGCCGATTGAAAATGGAATGGAACGGTCAATTGAAAACACAACTGAAGATAATTTCTTGTGGATATTATGTTTGTACTCTATGAGTTGGTAGACCACTGGACAGATCTGAAGTTTGATTGGGTATTTGGAAGAGTCCAGAGAAGAAGAGAAGTCCAAATAATCTAAACATTAATTGTACATTAATCAATTAAAATGAAACTTTTAATTGCAATTTAATATTATTTTGACATTGCAACGGACGCGTGTTTAAGCATTAAAAAAAACTATGGAAAGAAATTTTTCCCATTTTCTGTCGCCCGCGACCCCGTCCGGGCGGAGTTAAAAAAACTTAATAAGTGGCCTATGACTTCCAGACTATCTTCTACATCTATGCCGAATTACACCGAGTTCCGTTGAGCGGTTCTGAAGATACCTTCAAACAAACATCCATCCATCTTAACATATGCATTTATAATATTAGTAAGAAGTTTTATAAGATTAGAAAGATGTCTTTGTTCAAAGGTTACAAAGTACTCTGTTGTACTAGTCAAAACCAAAGAAGATATGCAATTATGTTCTTGAGCTTTGTAATATATCGAATTAATATATAGGCAACAGGACGGCGACACGCAATTACCTGAAAGCCTATTTGAGCTCGGTTTGAGACCGGAAGTTAACCTATTTACTTGAGATTGTAGTACTAATTCGCTGTATATTATATTTTAATGCTTATTATTATATTTATCGATTGCTCTACTATTATATTTAACAAAAAGATGTAATAATAAATAAGAATACGTTATTACATTTGGAATTAAGCATAAAATTAATGTAGGAGCGATGAATAGTTGGTTCTATACTTCTTTCACATAATGTAACAATGTCGTAATGTTATTTCCTTTTTTTTTATAACATAAAGTGGTAAACCAGCGGGCGGCAACCTGAAATCGCTGAAATAGCGAAGTGACCGTTGCCCATAGACATACGTAATTGCATATGCGTTGCCTACCTTTAATCGACAGAGGAGAGGATGCACAGAAAGAAAATTATTTCACATGCCATGCATACACTCATCCGGAAAGTCCACTTCCACTTTCCATCCTTTCCTTACAAAAAAAAGGGTGGGAAGGGAAAGAGGACTAAATTGGGCCTCCGGGACGCACAATCATCAGACGAAACGCGGAATTGCTTCCACTTCACGCCTGTCTTCTGTGTGGTCGTAGTATTTCACCGGGCCAGCCGGGCCAGTTCGTGCGAAGATGTTAAAGCGGGCTCTACCACTGTGATATTCATTTCGTAATATAAATAGAAAAGCTTAATATTAAAGTACAGCAGAAAAACTTTCATATTGAAAAACTAACAGAGCGCAGAAATTGTCCGATATTAAAAAGTTTATTGTAAAACTTCATTTCTCAATTGCCACTGTCTATTGGCAAGGGACAATTTTCAGCTACATTTTAGTTAAATTATACATCCTTTTGTTGATGTTTAATTTGATTTCATTGTATAGTCTGATTATTACCATACAACCTATATACTATGTTTAATTGAGTATGCAATTTTTTTGGTATATGGATGTTTGTTAGAAGATATCTGAAGAACGCCTGCATGAATTTTGATGAAATTTGGTATAGATATAGAACATAGTCTGGAAGAACACACAGGCTACAAATTAAGTATACTAGTATTACCAGTAAAATTGTGTTGTATCGTAATTACCAACATGAGAAATATTAAAATGCCTTTGGTTGGTTTGTTATTTAGTTTATTACGTTATTTTTTAATATGATTGCAAGAATGAACTTTAACTAGGTTAACAAATTAGTTACAATGTCTTTTTAATATTAAAAAAAAAGTAATTTCGTGTGACTTATACGAATTTTTCGAGAAACTTTTCTGTTACGAAGGTTTTTTTTCTTTGTAAATGTAGACTAATGTATCCCCATTTGGACTTTCAAAATACTATTCCAGATAATTGAATTCGTTTGGATTTCGGCTGAACCTTTGTCCGATGTGGATTGTATGGGATTATATAAAAACATTGAAAGAGGGTATAACAAATAAAACTTTAGCTAAAACGTGATATAAACAAAACAAATAAAATTATCTTATTCGTTGTTTCCATTTAGTTTTATTAAAGCGAATATAGAATTTATTACTTGGAATAGAATTGATGTAACGACAAATACGTTACGAAATAAATTTGTAAATAAAAATGGAGACAAATCCTTTATTTTTATCCTTAAAGTAATATGTTTTATAAACAATAATATGTTTAAATGGATGAATTGTTAGTTATCTCCAGAGCCGCTCAACGGATTTCGTTGTAATTTTGAATAGATGTAGAACATTCTGGAAGAACATATAGACTTCTAATTAAGTTTTCTTTTAAATCTGCGCTGACGAAGTCATGACGACTAATAGTGTATACAGGGTGTCCCAAAAGGTTATGTACATAGGAAGGGGGATGATAGGGGTGGTCACAAGGGTCACCAGAAAAATAAAATAAAAAGTCCCCTCTGGGTATTAAAAAAATAAATGGCATTTTTTAAATTTTACACCTTCTGGGGCAATTTTAATTTTCTTTAAAATCTTTGTTAGTTGTATTGTTTTTTTTTTGTTTCATATTGATAAAGGGTTATTGACGATAACATAATAGCTTTTTTTTTAATGTAGCAATATTTGTAGGTCATTGGTTACAAAATTGTACCCCTATCATCCCCCTTCCTATGTACGTAACCTTTTGGGACAACCTGTATATTAGTATAATAATTTTTACAAGTATACTAAGTCACATTCAGTATGTAATCTCCAATTTTTTTAAAAGAGCTGGGGACAAACGAGCAAATATTTATTTGATACTTAGTAATCTGACTCATCTAGAATTACCAAATACCACCATTACTGACTCCATTTAATAAATGTTACTTAGCCCTATTGTTGTGTATGCGCCTGCACAGTGCGTGTTTTCAAACGAGCGGCGAACTCCGCCGCTAATGTGACTACTTGAATAAACAGTCCGCGCTAAGTTAGTGTTTTACTAACCACAATACATAAGAGTAATAAATAACAGTCAAAATATTTGTAACATTGTTTTTAATGAATATGCTGTTATAAGGTCGGTAGCGGCGGTCGAGCAACCGGAATTTTTTTGTACACTTATCGAATAACTGCGAAGGGTCGCTTAATTTCAAATGAAAATGATATTCTTCATAGGACAAGCAAATTGTTGAGTTTATTTTTATATTTTTTTGTTAGAAACATTTTTCTTCTATATTATTTTTTAATATTTCTTTGTGGATAAAGAGATGAAATAATTAATTGGATCTATATCTAAGTTACTATGTCATCAACATCAGCTCACTATACGTCTCCACCGAGGGGCTCGGAGCCTACCCTAAGTTAAGGGTGATTAGGCCATAGTCAACCACGCTGGCCAAATGCGGGTTGGTTGACTTCACACATATCTTTTGAATTTCTTCTCAGATATGTGCAGGTTGCATCACGATGTTTTTCTTCACCGTAAGAACGTCGGATAAATGTACATATGTAAATCGGAAATCGAAAAACACATTGGTACATGGCGGGATTCGAACCCAGGACCTGCAGATTGCAAGTCAAGTGCTTGACCACAGACTCTCCAGTTACTATGTATTTTATTGAAATCTAGAAATAAAGGATAAAAATACTAAAGTATTAAAAGTAAAAGAAGGAGCAAAGAAATATCAAAAGGTTTCAAATGAAATCACAGACTGGAAAATGTAAGAGAAAATAATTTTCCGCTCATTTCATAGCGACTTGCATTTGTGCATTCAAGTTGCAGTACATTTCAATAGTTGAAATATTTACATTTTAAAGATTTTCTGCCTGAGATACACAGTGAAGTAAAGTGAATTATATACAGTAAATTATAAAAAAAAAACTTCGAACACAATTTTAAGCAACTAATTGGTATACCATGAGTTTGATTTCTAATTACAATCTATTTACAATTATTAAAAACAAAATTAAGATAAAGTTAAGAAATGCATTAAAAAGAAATCACTAGTTTTTGTGTTAAAGAAATCATAGAAACTATTTAATTAAACTTATTTCATAAATAATAATATTCAAGTATTATTTTGGTACGAGTTCAAAAAGGAAAGCAATAAACGAAAGTTCTCAAACAAAACGAAGCCAGTTAATTAGGGAAATACAAACAGAGGCAAGGGACATGACAAAGTTTGATCAGATTGTTTGCGGTCGCCATTCGAGAGCTGCATTTAGGAACTTTGTGAGCGCCATCTGTTAATACAACTGTTAAACTAGTATTGTCTGATTTTATATTTGTCCCTGAACTGAAGAGGAACTCAATTATACGATATCATTAAAACTTTTTATATCAATGCACAAGAAAAAATGGAAATATGTTTATTTATTAAATTGTAGGCGCCTAATTATTTTGCCTAGCAACGGAAACATTTGAAATATTCAATATTTTTTTACAGGCGCTTAGTTTTTTTTTTCCACATGCCAATATTATATACTAGTAATACTTAAGATAATATTTCCTTTGTGTGAGCGCCTAGGGTACACAGCGATGTGTGAAATAGCAAGTTAATTTGGATGATCGTGTATGAATCTCTGTAAAATTCTTGTAAATTTAAATTTTTGCCAACACGCTACGTTGATTTTTTTGTAGTATGCCGTTAGCCAAGTAATACGACAATCTCATTTTTCTTTTTACTAAATTGCTCATTACTCTTTTGTTTTCAGTTTAATATCTTTGTCTCATAACATTTCTATTCTAAAATTCAATTATGTAAAAAAAGAGCTAAACTTTTTAATACCAGGAACAACAGTTCCCTGTAACTTAATTAACTTCGTCGCTTTTTTTGCGGTCGGTACTCGGCAGCTCAAAACTTAGTTAGCGTTTGCTTGTATTCATAACGCCTTCTTGAATTCTATTCAAAAACTGTTTTGCTTTTAAAGAACATAATAGCCTTAAAACGCTTAAAAACTTTTTAGAAAAGGAAACCTCAATTCATAAAATGAAAACTCTTCAGAATATAGAGTGAAATAGCAACTATAATTTTCTTTTTTAATAAAAAATAATAGCATATTATATATAATCTTACTAATACAAATGCGATAGTTTAGATGAATGGATCTTTGTTATGACGAAACTCCAGAACCAATCATCGGAACTGGTTGAAATATGAAATAGTATTAATAACAGTTTGGTAAAGCGCATAGACTACAATTTTTTTTTTAATTTAAATGGAATTGCGGGCAACAGCTTGTTTGTGCTAGGAAATTGTTTACAATAATCGAAAGCGTTCAAAATCACAAACACATGGTTGTTAATATTTGACACACAAAATGTAATATTGTTCTTAAGTTTTTTTTTTAGTCTAAGGGTATCGAATAGTTTTTCCCTTGTTTGATTCAGTACAACGTCAAAGAAGATATTCTATTATTGAATACAAAGACTTTGTACATTGTAGCGGGCCGCACTGGGCTGTGTCGGGCCTCTAACAACCCCTGTTGACCTACAAAGCTAAATTTAACCCGTTTATAGTCACAGGAGATTGAAGCTTAAGTGGCAGTTTTTGCATATCTGGTCATTTCTGTATCACCTTAACAAATAATAAAAAGTTACGTAGTAGAAAAATTAAATTTTAACTGCCACCCCTTCCAAGAGTTTAATAGTCGATATGTGATAACCTCAGTGTTGATTTAGTGTGAGTATACTCCACTAAGCGAATGTTTATGTGATTAAGAAACTCATCATTTCCCTAGCCTTATACTAACGTTGGGTCGAAGCAAATGGTTTTTATATTAATGTTTTGGCTTGGCTGGCCGCCAGCCTGTCGCCAGCAATACTTGGGAGAGAATTTCAATAACCATAAACTAAGTAATTATAGCTAAATACTTAAAAATTACATGACTAATAAATATAAATAAATATTCTTAAACATGAGTAATTAAACATAATAAATAGAACAATACTTCATCATCAGCTCACTATATGTCCCCACAGAGGGGCTCGGAGCCTACCCTAAGTCAATCACTAGGCCATAGTCTATACGATTAATAAACTCTGAGATCAACTAAAGTTTCATTGAAACGGGTAGCAAATAAACGTCCCTTACTATATATGATTTATACAAAGTTGTAGAGATGTGCTTAACCCAAATATAATTTTAATTTCCATGTTTGTATTTTAATATTTAGATTTGCTCAACTCTGATGAGTTTCTGTTCTTAAGGCCTCGGGCGTTTGAAACTTTGTCGTCTGGGAGACTCAATGCCGTCTTTATTCTTGCTTATAAACGGTTCGCGTCAGAGTCAACAAAACTTTGGTTATCGTTTACAACGATACATAAAAATAATTATATTTACGCCAAAAAAAATCAAGGTCAAAGTCAAATATGATAGTAAATATCTTTTGTAAATTTGATGCTTGTCATAAAGAAATATGTTGACCGTCATAGTTATGACACTACGATACAAAATAAAAATAAATTTTAATTAAGACATATAAAAAATCATATATAAAGAAGAAATAATAATCCACACAATTCGGAAATATTGATACATGAATACTTACTTGATAAACATGCAGATGCCTGTCTTCTCCATTGCCCTTGAGATGCCTTTCCATGAGGCCAACATGGAGTACTTCTGCTTGGCGGTGAGTGGCAACCGAGGGTCTGTGGCCGGCGGCGGCGCGTCCGTCAGCGCCGGACCTGTGCACGCGCCTGCGCCGCGCCTCTC
Organism: Papilio xuthus; assembly: GCF_000836235.2. Lineage (NCBI taxonomy): Eukaryota > Metazoa > Arthropoda > Insecta > Lepidoptera > Papilionidae > Papilio > Papilio xuthus. The sequence goes on along the minus strand of NW_013531711.1, from coordinate 590,492 downwards.
TGACGCTGCTAGCTTACCCAATTGACAACCCATGACTTCACTTCATCATCCAACTAACCAACAATAAAATTACTTATCCGTTAATCACTTCTCCACACTTCCAGTACTAACTTTGTAATAACATTTGTTTTAAGTTAGACACAGTTTCACTATTTACTAATGTTTTGTAACTATAAAATGTCCACTTGACTTATCTACACTTTGAACTACTTCAGTAAGTCGTTATAGCACTTAGTTTATGCCGAAGAAGTTTTCATTACCGGCAGCAACATTATACATCTCAAGTTTTAAATTAAATTTCTCATTTCATTCAGATCTCTCGACGGTCTTACAATTTCCGTGAATTGGAATTCCTGCAACATTTTCGCGTCGTATCCGAGCGCGGCCCGCGTCATAACTTATCTTATCTAATCAGACCGCATTCTTGCTACCTGTGGAATAAGAAAATTATATTGTTATATAGTTTAAAAGGGACTGCGATGAATTGTAGACGGTTGGACAAGTTCAGTCTACTATGATTCCGATTTATTTAATCAACTTTACTTCATTACTTTCAGATATTTTTTGGACTTGGAGTACAGAAATCTGGTGAGCTGATCCATTGTAAGTGGGACATGGTCAGGGAGATGACCTACAGTTTTTTTTTTCTAAAATGAAAAGAAGGGAATATATGTAAAAGGACAGCAGACTGAAGTCTTGTATCATAGGACAACACGATGTGTCAGTTGACTATTGTATGAACAACGTATTTGAGAAAAATCAATCTAAAAGAACTATATTCAATAAAAAGGTTTATTGTATGACTTAATCAACTTTAGAGTGCTTTATAATTCATTTGATTTATGCTTAATTTAAACCAATTTACACCTGACTTCGGCGCGCTCAATAAATTTGATTGAAATGCCCGAACAAGGGAATTCGGCGAATATTTTACATAAGGCTCTCCATCAAATCAAGCCATTCTCGAAGCGCCTGATGGAACTTTATAACTCGTTAATTGAAAGACCTTTGTTGAGTAAGTGTCAGGTTTTCATTTATATTTAGCTCCTCGTATTTTCTATTATTAAGTCGGTTTGCGTCGAGGTGTTTGTTTTACGTCTTGTTGTTTAATTTTTAGATCTTTTATTAAGTACCTATTAACAATTCTTATGAGTTTTAGATTACGCATCAAGTTCTCATGTGGACCAATAACCTTGCTGTTGGGGTTTACTGTTTTGTACTGTTTTACTGTTGCATGTTTACATGTTTAAAAAACAAATTGTCTTCTCTATCATTCTCGTAAAAAAACAAAACAAATACAAACAACTTCAATATTATATTCGCTTATTTTATAGAGCTGTGTTACCGAAACAGTGTTAATATTTTAAAATAACACTTTTGCCTTTCCCTCTTTCCTAATAATCTTCTTGAACTTGTTAATTCAATTGTTAATGTTTTAAATAATAAATATAAACCTTAAAAATTTTAATTTCCATCGATACAATAATACGCGGTAAATTCTTATATTTTAATGAATATTTTATATTTACATTTTGCATTCTTATTGAATTACAATTTGAAATAAGGTCTTTATATAATTTTGTACCTAATCTTTATTCCGCGCAACAACTTGCTTAATTTTTTATTTCTAAAAGCGACAGTCAAGTTAAACAGCTCATTTGTACGATCATTGCGTTTGTAAGAAATTGAAATTTTCCTCTCACTTCACATTTTTAATAATGTCTGGAAAATTGTAAATCTACGACTTTTCCTTTTATTTAGTTTACAGTTTTTTTTTATATTCTGGTACTTTGTACTCGACGGGGGAAGGGACATAGATGGCACGAGAATAATGGCTTATAATACGTTTACTTCTCTGTTCATTAAAGGTAGGCAAACAACTACAACTGACTGGAGATGTCTGAGGGCAGCGGTCGCTTTGCAATTTTTTGTAAAAACAGGTGGTTAATTCCTTGTTTGCCACTTTTTACTTTAAAAAAAATCCTGTATACAATATTTTATATTAACTATACTTGATAATTATAATAAAAATGGACAGTAAATATAATATTTAGTAGTAGTTGACTATCTTTTAACACAACTCTACTGACGTAAACATCGTAAGACTTTGTTTACGAGTGCAATAAATCACAGATTACTTAAAGGGACCAAGGACGTTTGAGGAAGACAATAAAACATTGGAATTTTTCTTAAGAATCCTCGTGTTTGTGATGCGTAATTTTCGTTATACTACTTTATGGTTGTACTGTTTTCATAGGATTTCAATATACAATTTGATTTTACTCATAACAATTTATTAATCCATGTCTTAATCCTATAACAAAGCGTTTAAAAATACTATTGAATAATTTAAGTTTGGTTGAGACAGTTGCGACTATAAAACTTTTCATGCTTTTCTCATGACTTCTTACTAATATTATAAATGCAAATGTTTAGATGGATGATTCTTGTTTGCATGGATAGCGATCAAATTTGACATACATATAGAGCAAAGACTGGAAGAACATATAATATATGTAGGCTACTATGCTTTTTTAATTCCGCGAGGACGGAGTCTAGCGTCAGCTAGTACAAAATAAAGATTAAAAAGCAAATTGATATGCTACAGTACGGAAATTATTTTGTCATGCAACGTTACGTAACAGAGGACCGACATCAAAGTGGAGGAAATGTTGAATGTTTTATCCATTGAGGGGAGAGTTATGAAATTTTAAAAATGTGTCCTCGATCCAATATAATTGGTCCCCGCGGACAAAGGCTGCATTGTTTATTGAATGGGGGGAGTACGGCAAACTGGAAACTATGAAAATATAATCAGAATTAAGTAAAAAAAACTACACTAATATTGAGAATATATGGAAACATTATATTAATATTTAATAGATCAAACATAATTTTATCCAGTAAATTTACTAATATTATAAATGCGAATGATAAGAAGAATGTTTATAAGAACGTATCTCCGAAACGGCTCAATGGATCTTGATGAAATTTGGCATAGACGTAGACCATAGTGTGGAAGAACACATAGGATACTAATTAAGTTTTTAAATTACGCGCGGACACAGTCGCGGGCGATAGCTAGTATGTAATAAAAACTTTTGAAAAAATTCATAAAATGCTATTAAAAAGTTTCAAAGTATTCCGAATTCGCCTATAGTACTATCCGTAATCGATATATATAGTTTCTTGGTAATCCGTATATATCCGTGGTTTTATTAATCCACAAAGAGCTTGTCTACAAACTTGTTTAATTAACCGACATTCCGGATCTTCAATAACTTTAAATTTCTTATTGACAATATTGAGTTCGAATATTCGAGAGTTTCATAAACTATTCCAGACTTCATATACAGAGAAATATCGTGAGTTTCTGAGGTCAAAATCCCTATTTAGAACTTATTGCTATCTCTACTTTGTTAGAGATAATGACAAGGATGGAGATTTTGGTTTCGGAAACTCACGACAATATGTTATTGTTTTGTTTTAAAAGCGTGCAGTAAAAGTATTAAATATTTTTTGGAATTCTTTACATATTTCGTTTGAAATTATATAAAATAAATTAGATTGGGGTACAAGGATCCCTTTTAGTTTTTTAGGAGATATATTCATATTAAATTAATTATTGTGAAATTTTGAATTATAAATATAATTAAATAGCTTACCAAAGTAAACTTCAGAGCGACGTTCAGATTTCTTGTTATAAGCGCATACATAAAATATTTGATAGCCTATAAATATAGGTGCGTATTTTGGTCGAAGGTCAAAGGCGGAATTCCTTTCTTTTATTACTAAAAATCTCAAAACCCTCGAATATTATTTTGGAAACATTTTCAATGACAGGGTTAAGATATTTTGTATACATAAAAATGTATATTTCTAGAATGTGATATGTCAAATAAAATTACGTAGTTATATATACAAAACTGTACTATAACTACGTAATTTTATTTGACTACAGTTTTGGTGATACATATTAAGGGTAAAACATACTCTTTTTATAACCACGTTTTCTTTATGTCATAGGGCGGCAAACATGCGTGTAGCCACCTGAAACCGCTGAAATAGCGAAGTGATCGTTGCCCATAGACATACGCAATTGCATATGCGTTGCCTACCTTTAATCGACGGAGGAAAGATGCACAGAAAGAAAATATTTTCCCTTTCTATGCATATTCATCCGGAATGTCCACTTCCACTTCCCATCCTTTCCTTATAAGAAAAAGGGTGGGAAGAGAAAAAATTAGGCCTTCGGGACTCACATCAGGCGAAACGCGGAATTGATTCCACTTGACGCCTGTCTTCTGTGTGGTCATGGTATTTCACCGGGCGAGCCGGACCAATACGTGCGAAGATGTTAAAGCCGGCTCTACCACTGTTGAACGATACTACGTTGACGTCCATAATATTTATTAGATAACTATACATAAATTAGTCAAATTAGGACTGAAATTAAAATCATAAAATATTTAATTTTAAAATAGCATATGAAACACACAACATGTAAGCGAAGCATCTCGTAACATAAATTGATTTTAGCTACAACATCCTGCTTCACTGAAGTACTGTGTATAGGTAATTGATTTGGACATCAAAGCGTCGCAAATAGGAAGGTGCCTGATATATTACCTTCACCTTAATATCCGGTTACTTTTAGGGTCATTGTATACATCGAATCTACCTTATAAGCTTATAACTTATACGTGTAGATACTTTAGGGCCGCACATTTTCTGAGTTGCATACAATCATGGGTGTCGGTGATATCTGAATGTTAACGATAAACAGTTTGTTTGTCCCCTTATTTGAAAAATATTGTGTTGTGTAATTTAAAAGGTAATTTGTATAAATAAATTGTGAAAACAATTTTGCCATTTTCAAAGGTAATCAAACTATTGAATATTTGTACTCTAAGGTTTAAACTTTTGCCTTTTTTGTCTAACTTAGAGGAGGCTCAAGTCTTTCAGTGGGCAGTGACTGGTAGCGACTATGATTCGATTGTAACTCAATATAACTTTGATTTTATACTGCAGAAGATAAGCTCAGAGCCTTACCTTAGTTAGGGATGACTAGGCCGTAGTTAAACAACGCTGGCACTGCTGCTAGGTTAACTTCATACATATCTTTGAATTTCTTCAATGATTTCATTCACCGTAATACATACTGCGTATTATTAATACATGTTTTTGTTTCTATTTTTAAAAGAGATAAAGATAAGTGCGATGTTTTTGATGGTAAAGTAAAAATATCTGATAAGATAATGTGAACTAATCATTTTCCGATAAAGTAACACTATATTGTTATCACTTTTATAATATTAAACTAGGTACAAACGGATCGATGGTAATATGAATTGTAAATATGCATATTAAATACTAGAGTTATATTAAATTATTCAAACTTTTGTGAGACATTATACTAAACTGATATATAAACACGGCTAAACACTCACGTATATACGTCCGGTGGCGGCACCGACTAGTTTCGAGCCCATCGGGGGCCCTTCATCAGGATGAGTGGCACTGGTATTATTTCGCGGAAGCGGCCCCCAGCTCACTGAGAGAGTTATATTATCCTGTACTTATACAAAAAGGGTCTTGACAGACAGACGGACAAACAACAAATTGGTAAACAGGTTCCGTTTTGTTCTTTCGAGTTGCAGAACCCTGAAAATATGACAAGTCTTTATAATGTGTATTTTAAATCGGCTTGTCTATAATGATACTGACAATGTAGTTAATCTTCCAATCTCTCGAATGGGTTATTGTTTTGCACCAACATTTTGTTTGAAAGAAAAATCAAATATGTATAGAATTTAACATATATGCGTACAAATTAAATTCAATATCTTAAATTTCTAGTTTTTGGGTATATTCACAGAAGACTCCCGGTCTTTGTATAGAGAGTATTTCTCCTTTATGAGATGTTCACAAGTATCAGCGCTTTTTTGTCTGTTTAATAAAAATATAATTAACTAAACTTTGTGTAAATTTCTTTTGGTTTGTGTTTGACATAAAATATCTTTAATTTATTACTTCATCAAAGTATTTGTTTGTTAATAAGGTCTCTTTGAAAAGTTTATGAGTGACTTCGTAGTGAAGAGATCAACACTAATTTATATTCGGCGTCGCTCCGACAGGCGCTTGCTAACTGCCTAAATTATTTCTTGCAACGACACTGCTTAAGTTAAGGAGCCAATTTATATGACGTGCTTTACTGTGACGTCACTAGTATGTAAATTTATGCTTAATTAGGTATATTATAACGCAAGTAGTTGGAAGTGTTTAAATAACTAATCCATTAAAAAGGTTCTGTATAAATTATTTCGCACTTTAAATTAAGGTAAATACTTAAAAAAAATTGTAAATTCACACAACCATCCTTTCTTGTTTACCATCATGCTAAGAAACATTTTATAACATTGTAGAGAAAAACGATTAAACCACTTATTTAAGTTAATTTTTTACGTTTACAAAAAAGTAAATTACAAAAAAGATTCGCAATTTGTGATCCGCCTTGAAATTATTTTTTATTTTATTTTTCTGAACCCTTGGGTAAACTATAGTCGGTTTCAGGATTATATTTACGAGACACGCTGTATAATTTATCCAGTATGTATTTATTTTTAAAGCAAAGTTAAGACAGAGAGGAATACATAGAAATGATGCGGTAATTCATCTTGTAAATATATATGTTCCTTTGAGGTATTATAGCTACGCTCGGCGCGTCGTAGCGCCATGTCGTAGCGGCGCGTAGATTAGGTTCATTTATCAGATTTCTTGTGGTCCCTTCTGCGTCAACGGAGGAGGCTTAATTAACAAAATGCGGTCACTCACAACACACCCTTTTGTGTACGTGAAGAGTTATTAAAGTGATGGAATAGACGCTATTTTAGGACGTCCAATTTGGCCGTACAAATTAGTTTGTTCGTTTTAATATAATAATAATAAAAATGTTTTGTGCTTTCTAAACCACTGTATATATATAACTTTGGTAATCCATTAAGACGCTAAAGAAGGCAATAAAATACTAAAAGATAAAATTATATGTCAATTAAAAAAATACACATTTGAATCTATTTTGACTTTGTCAATGTGAGTTCTAAAAATTGTCTATGTAACATAGCGACCAATTCTCATATTACAACCAGTAAACTTTTAGTCGCGTTAAAGTATGTAAATTTATTCTGATCACTTCGCTTTAGCTTTATAATGAAATAGCCTGGTTTAATTAACTGGTTAATTCATTTAGGTGCGTAATAAAAGTAATTTATAGCCTGCAACTAACTACGCTCTTTTCTATATGACGTAAATGCAACACTGGTTTTCATAATTAACTATGGTAAAATTATTTATTACTAATGTTGTTTAATATTGAAACAATCGGTGGCTTATTGATTAAAAATCAATCATAATTCATAAACAAATTAATTTATTCTTGACTAACAATTGCCCGCGACTTCATTTGCGCAGAATTAAAAAAAACGTAATTACTAGCCTATTTGGTTTTCCCGACTATGCCTTTCAGCGATATCCATGCAGTCCTTTTGGTGACACCTTCTGAAAAACATCCATGGATACATCTAAACTTGTGCATAATATTCGTAAGATTATAAATCGTTTTATGAATAGGTGTCTATGCAAATTTCACGTTTATCTGTTCGCACGATTTCTAAAAAAGCGGTGCAAAGTTTTCGCTTCACGTGTTTAGTAATTTAGTACGTGAATATGTATTATAATTTCTCGTATTAATTTACCTTATAAAGGACCGGTGAACGACTTTGAAGTATTTTAAATTAATTAAAAGGTTAAATCTATTTAATGATGAATGAGTGATATAAAAAGAACATTTTATAAATGGTAACACTAAAATGACAGCAGATGTCGCGCAACGCTGACGACCATTTTTCACACACATCGGTTGTCAGTCGGAGATGACTAATCGATTCTTTTGTGATATTTGTCATTGTCATGCTACTTTTATGATGAAATTCAACGGAGATTTAGTACTAAGTAATTTCCTATTAACATTCATAATGTACTTAATTTTTTAGCTTAATTGTTTCTAGGGAAGCAAAAACATTGATAAGGTATTTTTTAATTTCAGACCACAAAGAAAAACTAGAAATATTCGTTTTAGGTTTCACTAAGATCTATAAAAGATTTTTGACCACTTGAAATTGTCATGAATTTTAATTTCAAAACTCAAATACAAATTAAAGAATTAAATCACTAGAATTTAATTTAAATTGAAAATAAATAAAAATAAAGAATTAAAAACAGAAATAGAAAAAAATTACAATTTAAATTTCATAATTTTAATATTTTTAAACTTTAAAATTATTTATTATTTTAAAGAACATAATTTATTTCATAAAAATCATTTAAAATTTGAATTTTTTCTCTTTTATTCAAAAATAGACAAACCCATAAGACACTACGTCCATACAAACAATGAGAATTCAATTAGCGTCGGCATGTTCACGTCGATATTGGAGATTTAACGCGTGCGACAGGCGTGAAGGACGCTGATACAAAATGTACATACAGTCAGCAGAGAAAGTGCACGAAATAACATAACAAATTACATTTCCTCCATACTATTATCTAATAGTGACTGTATCCTGCAGATTTATTTATTGTGTTGCTTTATTTATTATTATTTTCATTTTGAACTCAGTTCTTAGATATCCGAGTCTCATTAACATATCAACTCCTTCAATTATTGTTAAAAGATGAGATGTTTAGACAGTCAGATATGCAGATTTCTAGAAGTCACAATAGTTGAGTAATATTCTGATTTTTTGTATTAATACCAAAGTCATAAAGTAGTCGATGTGTTAATTTATATAGTATACAAATTATTACATTTTTATGCTAACCGTACGATCACATCTGATTTAACCTTCCATTTTTCGCGTCATTACACAACATAATATGTAGAAATGAAGTGTGGTATTTATTGATAGACATATACACCTGGTCAAGGTAAAGAGATGATACGGGTAAAGAGAGATACAGGGAAAAAATTAATGGCAATTTTAAGCAATGTACTTATATGATAGTGGACATTTTGTCATTAAAATGTCTGTGTATACTTTAGCAAAGGTTGATTAATACATTTTTGTCTGCATACAAAATTGCAAACATGTTTTACTTGATTTATAACATTTTTGACTTTGCCAAATAACATATTGACAAAATAAGCTGGATAAACTTGGAAAATTTATTCAAAGTCGTTGCAATTTTTATTTCTTTACAGTAGTACCATAGTGACAAATGATAAGCTAGAAAAACTTGTCACGATACGAATTTTCCACTGCCAAGGAAATAGTAATTTATCATAAAAAAAAGTAACGTCCAGTCTACATCCATCATAGTCATATTAAGTAGAGTTTTTTTTTTGCCCGAATGTGGACCGTATAAGTTGATTATGTAATTTGCTACATATTTTTGTTTTATGTTACTTTATTGATGGAAAGATGTTCGTTTGAAACAAAAAACCTTCGAAAACATAGTCTAGACTAACACAAAGGCTACTCTCTCTCTCTTTCTCTGCCTAGCTTGCATTCCACAAGGTGGTGGGGTCAGCTATCCCAATCCGTCTTCGTTTTTATATTCTGTAACCTATCCATCTTACACCCAGAAGATTTGGCGAAGTTTGATCTGACATCCATCTGACACACCAAAACCTACCCTCTTGAGTCAGGGAAATCCTCGGATATTAGGTGATAAATCCGTACAAGTCTGATTATTCCGTCAGACTGATCGGTCGTCAGAGCCTGGTCCGTTGTTCAACAGGGTACCACGTGCAGGTTGACATTTGCCATGAAAAAGATGTTGGTCTCATACCCCTTACTCCCACATAGGCTACTCACTAAGTTTTTTTTTTATTTCGCGCAAAATGATGTACCTTATTATCGTCGTAATACAAAATAATGATGATCACGGAGCTCCATTTTTAAATTTCCATGATGACGTATTTTCAAAACTTACAGCATATTAAATATATGCTAAAATTATGTTTAAATAAAGCACGTAATATACTTCTATTGAAATAAAAACCAAAATATTTTTTCTTTTTATTTTACTTTTGTTTTTGTTATTAAATTTTTAAACAATTTGCAACCAAAAATATTCACGGTGATTAAAGAAAAAGACTTCATGAAGACATGTTATGACATGAAAACTAGATTCAAGTCACGTATTTCTAACTTCACTTCTTTTACAAGGCAATCTAAGTAAATTGCTTAAGGCCTTACGTATGTAGATGATTGAATACTAAGTGAATAACTTACGTCATCTCTGAACCGAAATTACTAGCGCAGAACGTGAGGTGCCTTTAATCTGAAAACAGAAAGTTTACATAGGCTCAGACCGGTGCTATGAATACTCCCATGTTTATTGTATCACTAGCTGACGCCAGCGACTCCGTCCGCGCGAAAAGAAAAAAAAATATATTAACCTATGTGTTCATCCAAACGATGTTTAGATGTATGCCAAATTTTATTGAGACCCATGGAGCCGTTATGGAGATACATCTAAACATCCATCCATCCACCATCGAAACAGTCGCGTTTATAATATTAGTAAGAAGTACGAAAAAGGCGGAATTTAAAAGATGCCCTTTGTTCTTCTAGCCATTTGATAGCTGATAAAAAGTTTACTGAAATCGATTATCATTTAGGTAACGTCTTCAAATTACAATAACAATACAAACAATATAAATGTAAGTGATAAAAACATATGAATACTTTTCATATACACATTAGAACACTTCTCTTTACAGTAAATGGTTAACTTCATACAATAACATTTGGAGTAACGAGGCTGGAGGTGAATTATATCGTGCGAACAAAACGTTACAGACGCTCGAGTGATGAGATTCTCACGAATTAGACCAAACGGAGCTTTTATTGTAACCAATAATCCGGCTTTAGAGAAGTACGCAAATCTAGTAACACGAACTATTATACGTTTCTCAGAAATTAAGGCTGATAACAAAATCTTTTACCTTGTTTTAAATATCTATAGTCTATTTGTGACGGTTCGCTCGTTAGCCGCTTTGTACTATAAAATAAATTAGATAAACAAATAACTGGATAAAGCATAGCAGTTGTCCGCGACTTTGTCCGCACGGAATAAATAAATCTAGTAATTAAAATTGCTTATGTCACATATGATAGTGTAGCTTCCCAACAGTTAAAGAATTTTTCTAATGGGTTCAATAGTTTCGGAGTGCAAACAAAAAATCAAATTTTTCTTCTTTATAATATTTACTACATGTAAGTATAGATACGTAGTTTATTCAGCAAATAGTAACCCATAACAAGATCTTAATAATATAAGAATTGCATAAAATTTTATTGCAAATATAATATTAAAATGGTACAAAATGAGCCAGCTTTCAATATTTCAACTTAACTGTTTATTCTCTTAAATCTAATTAATTTTGAATTAAGATAGCACTTGGCATCTGCACAATAGCCTCAATTAAAATATTAGAAACCCGTCCGTGTTATTTTTAGTTGATTTCAGTGTAAATAATTTGGGAAATGTAGGTCAAGCATTTATATTATTCCAGTTGATTAGAAAAGAAATAGAAATTCTATGCTAGCCGGTTATTTAAATGATTATTTTTAAAATGATGTTTTGAGGTTTAATTCTTTTAACCATTTACTACGTTGACAAAGTTTTAATAGGAGCTGATTGTTGGGTTTTACTTTATATGTAAAATTCTCAAAAGAATTTCTAGCAGTATTTGGATGAAAATATGCGTATTTGCGTTGAAAAGGAGAATTGAAACGACCCTCTTTTCAAGATTGCCAGTTACCACGTTTTATCTGAAACAATTACATCCAATGAGGTACATTTTGCTATCTCCAGCGCTCAACGAACTGTCACATTCATAATATTATATTATTATAGCCACAAAGGTACGAATACAAAGCTCTTGTTTTACAACCCCTTATCATTACTATGGGTTCTCACTTTTTTATCACTCGAAGTTTGCAGTTTCGAAGTTCGAATACAGCTTTGGTATATCATTGATTATTGATAGGTATTAACAATACAAAGAACCCAGTACTGTGTGTAGAAAACTGATTTTTATCGTTCCTACAGCTATAGCTATGAAACTAGAGCCTTGTAAGGTTAAGCTTAAAATTCAGGGAATAGAAAAGCACTTATTTAGCTATATAAGAGTGAGAACAGTGTGAGTTTTAGCATCGTAGTAATGTGCACTTGCTATGCTTGGATGCAGCCGGGCCCGAGGTCGATCAATCAATACCTCACTCGGCTCGCTTTGCGTTTGTTGAAGGCTAACGCGTGAGCGATTGAGCTTCAGAGTGCCTATACAAAGTATTATAGCTTACGCCTATTAATGCAATTTAAACGTTGTACTAACACCAATTGTACAGTTGTGTTGCTAATTTTATTTTATTGTATTACAAGGTTCACTATGGGTAGTTGAACATAGTGGAGCAGTGTTTAGTTTTAGGTTCAATTAAATTTTATTTTCTACTGTAGACACATAAATAGGTACCGAAAAATATTGTCTTGCTATCTAGAATTTTGATCTAGTAAGAATGTAAAGTCACCGTATGATGCTATGCATGCTAGAGGAGTAGGCAGTGATAGGGGATGTCTATCTGATAACATACCTCGCGTTTTTACTACAGTCATCTGTATGATTGATCGTTTCGGATTCTTTTAATGACACACTTTCTTAGTATATACGTTTGATATATAAGTATTTTATGTATAGTGAAGCTTCATAGGTTGCAATGTAATTAATTGGCCTGCGCGGAAACGTGCGTGGGTCGGACTTAATTAAATGTTTCGGGGAAAATGAACGGCTTTAAGTGATATTATAAATTGGTTACTATAAATTTTATTCGCATACGATACAGAGTGTCAAATTTTATAATCATTACTCGGATAATGAGTATGTGAGTGATATACGACAATAGAACGTTGGTTCAAATTACACATACAAATGTTATTCCTATCAGAACATTTAGGTTTTTAAGGAAATAAAGTGCATGTAAGCGTAAACATAAGAATGTAGAAGAAGCAAGAGAGTTGTGTCAGGACCGTGCCATAGAGTTCCGTGGTCTGTGCTTTGCCTGTGGATTACGGGAGTGAGTTATGTTGTTGTTGATGAAATAAAATATTTAATCTATTCGTCTACATGTAAATGAACTATATTGCCGTCATAAATGTACCTATAACATCATATTTTTATCTAATATATAAAAAGCAATAATATTGCCTCAATAAGTCAGAATTGTACGACACCTAAAATATATCCTTTGAGATTTACGAATCTACTGTCAGCACTAATCTAAAATACCTGAGGTTATCTTTTATTATAACGAGGTATTACCACCTCATACAATTTCCAACTTACCTTCTTACATCCTATGGTTGAAAATCGTTTAGCAATAAGAATAGATAAAACACACCCAAAGATAATCTCCATTGCAAGATCCACTTTCAGCGATTCGCCCTAAACAGAATAATATAAATGTGATTCGGTTGATGTCTATAAAGCTCTTGGCATTTTATTCGACAATAAACTACAGACATAATGCGTTATATTCGTGTTAGATAAGCCGTAGATCCATGAATATAGTTCCGAGGTTTTTAACGCTGTGAAAACGTCGATTTTTAAAAGTATTAAAACCAATTTACAACACGGTGTTACATTCTGACGGTGACTTCTTCATCATACGTCCCCAACGGAGTCTACCCTAAGTTACGGGTGACTAGGCCATAGTCAACCACGCTGGCCAAGTGCGGGTTGGTTGACTTCACACATATCTTTGAATTTCTTCTCAGATATGTTCAGGTTGCATCACGATGATTTCCTTCGCCGTAAGAACGTCGGATAAATGTACATATATAAATCGGAAATCGAAAAACACAATGGTACATGGCGGGATTCGAACCCAAGACCTGCAGATTGTAAGTCAAGTGCTTGACCCCTGGGCCACCGACGCTCTTATGATGACTTCTTAGGATAAGCAAAAATAGTTTCAACAGCCTTATAAAGCCCTATAATTTCAACTTTGAGTAACTCTACTTGCCGGGTACCAAATAAACTAGTTCAAAATGTTTTGACTCTCTTTATTTTGTTAACAATTATTGGCTTTCCATAGAATTAGCTTGTTTTAATAATTGGATCTGTTTGATTGTTATTACATAATAATTAAAATATGTACTAAGTATGTTTATATAATATTTTATTAATAATATTGTAAAATGAATTAGCTAATGGCAACTATGTGGAGATTACAATTACGAGTTGACTGTTATGCAGGCGAGGTCGCGGACGAAAACGCAAGCTTGCCCGTGGTCTCGCCATGATGCGTAGGAGGAACAGAGGGGCTTAGTGGGTATGCTTCCCATCCGGAAGAGAATCCCACATAACTACCGCGTACTCCTCGTGTCGTGGAGTATTCATAAAGCATTATGAAAAAAAGGAGTTGACAGTTATAAAAATATTGAATATTAGATAAAAATCTTGAGAAATGTGTTGTTTATGTGGTGCGGTGCTCTAATTGGAGAGTTGATGCTTAATTTGATCGTCTCTCTAGATTAACGTCAATGTCAAGTTCATATTGTTAACAAAACAATTAATTTCTATTGTCAATGTTGTAAAAAAAAATCATTTTTACTAAAAGAACTTAAGGGTTTAACTACAAAATATATAGTTTCTCACATTAATATTCTTATAATAAAAACTATAAATCAAGTAAATACATACTTCACGTACTAATACGTAAATCCTATCAATATTATAAATGCGAATGTTTAGATGGATGGATGGAGTTTATATCACCATAATGGCTGAACGGATCTTGATAAAATTTGGCATACATATAGAACATAGTTTGGAAGAACACTTTCACAGACAGAGTCGCGGGCGGTGCTAGTGTTTGCATAAATATAAGTAACGTATACGAATAAATTCAAAATACACGCATAAATAAAAACTTCTTCCGCACGTAACTAATACAAATTGTTTTTGTAACGTCTGGTTTAAGGAAGGGTTGGTTGATGGATGACGTCAGAGCAGACCGACAAAGCGGTGGCTGCAGCTAATCTGATTACCTCTCGCCACCAAGCCACTGAGATTGATGGGCGGCTGTTTGAAACATGTATAAACAATGAAAACGGAATACAAAATGATAAATTAAACATAAGGTAAAAAGGGGCAAAGATAAATTATAATATTTGATGTCAGTATTTAGATGAAATTAGTATGCATAAATGGCTGAGATAAACTCAATAATTTATCCTTTCTCAATAATTGATTCCATAGCGTCGATGGCTCAGGGTTTAAGCACTTGACTTATTACCTGCAGGTCCTAGGTTCGAATCCCGCTATGTACCAATGTGTTTTTTATTTTTGATTTACATATGTACATTTATCCGACGTTCTTACGGTTAAATTAAACATCGTGATGTAACCCGCACATATCTGCGATGGAATTCTAAGATACGTGTGAAGTTAACTTACTCGCACTGGACCGGTGTGGTTGACTATGGCCTAGTCACCCCCTTTGGATAGGCTCCGAGTCTCGCAGTGGGTACGTATAATGAGATCGAACTGAAGGTTACTAAACGTTGATCACTTTGAGGTGACTGAAGCGAAATATTACAAAAATTATTTTTCGCACTGAAGTAGAACAAGTTTTGCGAGTCTTACTGCGATCCTTGAGTATAATATTCATATTAAATGTGGGATTAAATACAGCTAGCATTTATGTTGTTAAATAAAAAAGCAGATGACATAAATAAGGAGTATTAAATATGTTTAATTTGGACGGAGATTTAACTCAGTTTTCAATCCCCTTGATGCGGTCGCGGTTGACTTTAATGCGGTCACCTAATTGGTTTAACGCGATATAAAGTCAAAAATAAAATTCTCTATTAATAAATTAGTATACACTTTTAATATTTATAAACCATTTTTTTAATAATTAAGTTTTAGAATTTTAAAAACGTTGTTGTTTTAAAATAAAATGTGAAATCAAATTTTTCATTGTTTTTCTTTCGTATTTATAACAATCTACTTTTCTTCGTTTTCGTTATTTTTATAAACTTAATATTATGTTATTTATTATTATAAATGCGAATGTTTGGATGGATGGATAGGATATATATATATATATATATTCATGGATGTTTGATGGTTTGAAAGTATCTCCAGAGCGGGTGCATAGATCTATATGTAGAAAAAAGAACAGTAGTGCACTAATTACTTTTTAATTCCGCGCGGACGGAGTCACAGGCGACAGCTAGTTAAGAATAACGAAAATTACAGGATCATAAAAATTGATTTTTTTACTTGTTTTGTAGTAACTCTTATATAATAAGATATTATTTTTCTATTATAACATATGAGTAAGCTAAGTGTAGTTATATATATATACGAGTACAATAATCAGTGTGGTTCGCTCTCCGGTCACGTAATCCATGCGCGATATTCAACATTTTATATGTCAAAGCAGCTGCGTCAAGTTGCTCTCATGTTATTATTGCAATTTTTATTTATATTCTTTTATTTGGTTACAGTATATACAAGTTAATCAGTCTATTGATTGTTTATATTATAAAAGTTTCCCAATTTTTTTTTAATTCTTTCATAGTACTGTTTTATCGCATCGTTGCGTCGATCGAGCGTCGGTGGCTTAGTGGTCAAGCACTTGACTTGCAATCTGCAGGTACTGGGTTCGAATGTACCAATGTGTTTTTCGATTTCCGATTTACATATGTACATTTATCCGACGTTCTTACGGTGAAGGAAAACATCGTGATGCAACCTCCACATATCTGAGAAGTAATTCAAAGATATGTGTGAAGTCAACCAACCCGCACTTGGCCAGCGTGGTTGACTATGGCCTAATCACCCTTAACTTAGGGTTAGCTCCGAGGCCCTCGGTGGAGACGTATAGTGAGCTGATGATGATGACTTCTTTATATCTCATCTCTTTCTTGTATCTTTTATAAATTTCTTTGCAATTTGCTGTGTGACATAAAGTAATATTTAGCGTAATCGGTGAATTAATAAATATTAATATCGGTTTGAACGGCAACAATATATTTCAAGACTCATCGGGATCTGAAACTAGTAGGTCTGTAAAATCCAACATCATAAAAATATTTTGTTCTCTACCATTAATAATATACGTCTCGACATCGCATAAGATACGACCTCACATCTATATGTATACGAACAATACATATTTCCTCGCTTATTCCGGTAATCTAGCTTCATTTTTCATTTTCACACGACTTGTCTCCGTGTGTTTTGAATGTCTCTCGATCTGGGAGACTACATCAATCACGTCCGGCTACGATCGTATTCCCTTAAGCTAATAGCTCGGGTATTCCCAACGGTTCACTGTCATTCCGGACACTTTCTCCACATGAGTAAACACGGCAGGCGTGAAGGGAAGTAATTCTGTGTTTCGTGTCGTGAGTGTACGTGCCTGAGGCCTAATGTTTGTCTCCTTTCCTTTCCCAACATTTAATAAGAAGACAGGAAGAGAAAACATAGACAGGGGAAATATTTCCTTCTGTGTTCCGCCGTCAATTACAGATTGGCAACGCATCTTTAATTGCGGATGTCTATGGGTAGCGGTCACTTCGCCATTTTAGCGAATTAAGATGGCCGCTTGCTCGTTTGCCAACTTAAAAAAAGTTTTGAGTAGCACAAAACGGAGAAACAATTGCAATTTAGTATTTAACAATTTTTTTAAGTACACTTATTAAAAATTACGGCTGAACTCACGTAATGAGAAAATGTCTTACGAAAGTTTAAATAGGTTAGTATTTTTTTTTTCAAAGTTTTTAATTAAAACTTCAATGTACACCACAATATTCTATTGCAGAATCCTTGAGCAAACTATTCGTGATTGTTTATGAAAATTGCAGCTCAGAGACACGCTATCACTTATTATAAGAGAAGCAATTATGTTGCCTTAGTAACTTAAACGTTACTATAAAAATAATAGTTATTTGTACTACAAATGTATCCACCACCGAATAAACAATACAGTAATGGTTTGTTTATAAAATTACTAATATTATAAATGCAAATGTTTAGGTCGATGGATGTTTATGGAAATTTGACACAGACGTAGAACACAGTGTAGAAGAACACATAAGATATTTAATAAGTTTGGTATTTATTAATTCACAGCAAATCGTTTAAAAATGCTTTAATTATTTAAAACAACTAATATGTAATGTTATATATTTACTTATTTAATTTTTACAGCAGTCCTTGAGTATATAAATATCCAATTTTAAAAAGCAATCAAAACGCTCTTGTATACTCGTAATATGATGAGAGCTTTCCAACGACATTTTAACGTTATGAACGCGTGTAAATTCGTACGAAGTATATATGTACCCAACATGCGATATAATTCGATTCGATTTGAAAGAAGCGCTGTTTACATTATAATAATTCGACGGAAAGGTTTATTGACCTTTAGAATGTTTAAATTATTATACATATTGTATTAAGCGGAAGAGTAGAGAGAAATGCGTTATATCATCATCAGCTCACTATACGTCCCCACCGAGGGGATCGGAGCCTACCCTAAGTTAAGGGTGATTAGGCCATAGTCAACCACGCTGGCCAAGTGCGGGTTGGTTGACATCACACATATCTTTGAATTACTTCTCAGATATGTGCAGGTTGCATCACGATGTTTTCCTTCACCGTAAGAACGTCGGATAAATGTACATATGTAAATCGGAAATCGGAAAACACATTGGTACATGGCGGGATTCGAACCCAGGACTTGCAGATTGCAAGTCAAGTGCTGGACCACTGAGCCACCGACGCTCATGCGTTATATAGATTACAAAATTCTTTTGTAAATTGTAGTATGAATATTCAATTATTAACTGAAAATCAATGATTCTAATATATTTTGATACTTTGCCATGATAAGGCATGTCTTGCAATCAACAGGTCACATTTCTCTCAATGCCGTCTATCAATGTTTGAGGCCAAGTTAAATATTAAACAAGAACATCTAAGACGCTATGAATTCATTGAATAACATCGTGTGATGAAAGGGAAATGGATTATTTCAGTCTTCAAGGTCACGCATACTACGTTTCTATAGAATTATGAAATAGTGTGATATTTTTATAACATGTAGATCGGCGATTGAAGTTTATAATTTTAGTTGTCCGGCTCGAAGGACCAATAGTTTATAAAATTATTGATGAGCTAAAATGAATAGTAGCGTGGGCAGGCCTCCCGCAAGTTGGACCGATGACCTGGTCAAGGTTGCGGGAGCATCCTGGATGCAGGTAGCAGAGGACCGGTCATCGTGGCGATCTTTGGAGGAGGCCTATGCCCAGCAGTGGGCAACTTATGGCTGAGAAAGAAGAAATTTAATAATCAATGTAATACATTTCGAAACTCCTCCTTATATTGGATGATAAATTGAGACGATTTATTCATAACAAAATTTGTGTTATTCAACAAATAATTCTCTGAACAAATTTTAAAACGTATTCTTAGTTTTGTAACGCCGAATTCAACATTTCAGTGGAGTGAAATAAAATAAAAGCTTTAATATTGCAGACCTGTTCAATTTGCAGATGGCTGCAATAGAGATTTCAATGTTCAGTGTAAGCAAACAATACTGAATGAAGATCGAGCGCTTTTAGCATTCCTCGCGCCGAGTGGGCGAAACTTTGACTATATAGAAACGGACTAGGCGAAGAGCCGCCATTACACTAAATAAACTCTGTGAGGTATGATAAAAATCACACAGGACAATACCAAGTTGACACTTACGTAAAATTGAAAGTTTGTATGAATTCGATTCAAAAATTTACAAACAAGCACACAAGCAAGTCTAGAGATGCGCGCTGGACAGGTCCTGTCTCTTAAATTCAAAGATTGACTGCATTTTATATTATTTCACGTCCATTATATTTATTTTGTTAAAGTCCCGGTATGTTTGATTCTTTTGAAGATATTAAAAAAATATACATATTTTTTTTGTTCGAAAATCGAATTTATGAAATAAATATTGAAGACATTGTTTCGAGAATAGTGGTCAGTTAAGACAGCCTGGAAAATATAACATTTTCAAATCAAATACATTTTTCCCACTAAGTTTGTTATTAATTATCATCTATATTTCTTATACATATTTGTTTAACACATAGTAGGTAAAGTAACATAAATGAAACAATATTTAAATATCTTATTTATTCAATAAGAAAGACCTTAAAATAACAATAGGCACTAAACAGTCGCTTTAAAATTATTTCTACATCTATCAACAGAGCTTTTGTTTTCGGCTCTGTCTCATTGTTCACTCGAAGAATAATTCCGACTTATAATATATGAGGAAGTTTATTTCCTACCCGTCTTCAAATTTATTTGTGTTCTTCCAGAATATGTTCTATATGCATGTCAAATTTCATCGAGATCCATTCAGCCGATCTGGAGATACTTTCAAACATCCATCTGAACATTGGCATTTATAATATTTGTAAGAATTTTAGTGGGTAGGGAATTTATTTCTTTGACTGTAAACAATATTTTGTTGTAGTATGTGGATTATACATAAATCCTATTACAATGTTAACTGAAATGGTCGTTGATAAACACGATGTCGCAATTCGTATTATAATATAAATTTCAGTTTGTATGTGTATTAAAGTTTATATTGTGCAGTCTCCGTAATTTATAATATTCTCTTCTGCATCTGTTTTCTGTTGTTTATGTTAATCTTCATTTGTTTCTACATGTACAGGAAATACCAACATTTAGGATACTTTATGATTGTAAATATAGAAATTGTATGCAACTGTAGCGGAGATTAAATAAATAGAGTTTGGATGAATCATCCTGTATTCTTTTGTTTAAATGAAGACTGCTAAGTGTCGTTTATGAGTCACTTACCGTGGGTTTCTTAGTTCAATCCCCATTCAAAACATATTATTATCCCTGTTTTGTCTTAGATAAACAGGTATGACGATATGTTTTAAGCATTAATTTTGGACTCTGAAATCAACAGTGTAGATTTGTCATACTTATTTTTCACTAGCTGTCGCCCGCGACTCCGTTCGCGTTGAATTATAATAAATTTAATTAGTAGCCTATATGTTTTTGCACACTATGTTCTACATCTATGCTAAATTCCAGCGAAATCCATGCAGCCGTTCTAGCGATACCATACATCCATCCACACATTCGCATTTATAATATTTGTAAGGTTGAAGGACTCCTATATGATTAATTAACTGTAAGTGCAGTAGTTATTGATATATGTGTCTATAAGTAGCACACATGTGCACTTTTATTAACATTGTCCATAGATTATCAATAATCCAGACTCCCCGAATCCATTTAATATTGTCGCTTCTCTAGATTGTTTGAATAATTCATAGGATGTTTATTATTACATTAGAAAAGGTAATCGTCCGTTCCAGTTACAGACGTAATAAAATTTCCTCGTACGTTTGCTACTTCTTAATATTTTCCCGACTTACGTGTGCTATAAATTATCTATAATATTTTATATCTTCATTATATTTACGATGTTTATAAGAAGCAGAGCTCATTTTTATGCATATTTTAAAGTGTTAAATTCATACGAATAATTTGTTATGTGTCAAAATATATTTTTCGCGTAAAAAATTTTGTTTATAGTAGATATTTTGGGTTCAGATTGCGAGAATGTAATTTTCGCGTAGGATTAAAATACACATGTGTTCTACATTTTATATCGGTTGATGTATTATTTATGTTCCAAAGTTTGATATGTATGTTTAAGAAGACAATTTTTATATGAATAAATAAAGACCCATGCAACATAACTACATTTAATAGTTTATTTTTGCTTGACACTTTTTATTTAATCGGCCTTTTTAATATTTCATCATCAATTTTATATAGAAGAATATTGAGTATATCTAAGATAAGGGTAAGGAAATGTTAAATCTAAGTTTTTATTTTGATGCTTATTAAAATACATCTTATCTAACAGTGGTAGAGCCCGCTTTAACATCTTCGCACGAATTGGCCCGGCTCGCCCGGTGAAAGTGGAAGCAATTCCGCGTTTCGTCTGATGAGTGTGCGTCCCGGAGGCTTAATTTAGTCCTCTTTCCCTTCCTACCCTTTTTCTTATAAGGAAAGGATGGGAAGTGGAAGTGGACTTTCCGGATGAGAGGATGCATGGAAAGGGAAATTATTTTCTTTCTGTGCATCCTCTCCTCCGTCGATTAAAGGTAGGCAACGCATATGCAATTGCGTATGTCCATGGGCAACGGTCACTTCGCTATTTCAGCGATTTCAGGTGGCCACTCGCTCGTGTATATAAAAAAAATATCTTACGACTATTATTTGTATTTAACAATCTAATGAATAGTCTTAAATCTATGATATTAAATAAAATATTAAAAAGGAATAATTTACTTAAATATATTATTAAAAGGAGTCCCTTTAGGCAAGGTCCCGAAGATACTGGCAGCGTTTCCCCTTTGGATAGCTAAACTAATTCTTTGTCTGAGATAGCTGCCAGCTCTTCGGTTCCCTGTGATGTCGATTAGTTTAATTTCGACTATTATAAATGCGAATGTTTAGATGTATGGATGCTTGGCATACGTATACATAGTCTGAAAGAACACATAGGCTACACTAATTAAGTTTTTTTATATATCCATGTAGGCGGAGTCGCGGGCGACAGCTAGTATATTAACAAAGTATACAATTATACAGGTTCAAGTATACGGTAACAATATCCCGCTTGCGTCAGAGCGCGCTCAACTTCACAAAGGTAACATATCTTAATCCTGATAAAACATGATTTATGTTTGAATAAAAACATCGCTCCGTGTTTACTTTCTGTCAGCAACGTTGTAGGTGGCAAAAGGAGAGGAATGGTTGTTAGACACTTTTTAGGGTTCCGTACCTCATAGGAAATAAACGGAACCCTTATAAGATCACTTAGTTGTCCGTCCGATTGTCTGTCAAGACCCTTTTTTATGAAAAAAAGTATATTTATAGCAGGTCTCTATCAATTTACATTATTGAGTTTTAGTTAAAATCTATTTTTTTGTACTCTTAAGCTGTTAAATTAAACGACGTTTCTTTTTATACATTTTTACTTACACGATAGTTTGATATGTCGCCTAACGGAATCATAAGCTAGAAAAAAGTTAACTACAATTTGAACATTAAATACCAAAGCAATGTGTACTGTAAACGAGTTTATCATAGACACAAGGGGTGTGATAAATAAAAGAAATTCCTAAGAACTTTTTATAAATCTTCAAAATTTCATCCCTGCATTCATTTTCAAATCAATTTTCACCCTATTGAGATTTCGTGATAGGATCCCTTGAATAATTCAAAGGAATGAATCACTTAGTCCTATAGATGTTTATTTTCTTACTTTCCGGCAAAATTTAATTTATTTTACGCGTGTATTTCATTATTTTATTTTCTTCCTTTTTGATGTCGGATCAAATTATAACATCCTTTGCAAGAAATTTCGAATGCTTTCTATAGTATTATAATCAAACACATTCAAAATATATCTTTTTTTAAATAATAGATGTTGACAAATGAGCAAGGTGCCACTACGAAGGATGGAAAGGGGAAGGCAATGTGCATTTGACAGAGAAGGGGAATATCCTTTTTCGGCACAGGACATGTTCTCAGTCCATTAAAGGTAAGTAACGATTTTGCAACCTTGTAATTAGTTTCAGATGTATATGTGTTCAGTGCAGTACGTGATTGCTTGTTCATTTGCTTGTATTATAAAACAGAATGATTGAGACGTATTCTGATTATAGCGTTCTACGTCCACGTCTTAAAACGTAATAACATCATTCCTTTATTTGCACGTGTGCATACAAATTACATTAGGAAGAAAACGAATTGCGAAAAAGGCTGTCGGAGTTTATTAGGACACTTTTTATGTGGAAGAACTTCTGTGTGTGTGAATACATCTTTATAAATTTCTTATTTGATTTGTTGATTGTCTTTACTTTTTTTTCTGGATTTTAAAACACATTGTTTAATATGAAATTTGATTATTGTAAAAGTTGACAACCGAGAAAAATAATTCAAATTAGGATGAAGATTAACTTAAAAGCAACTAAAAGATTTATAATTTTGATTTTTTTATTGACTTTACTAACCTATTATATTATTACCTATTCTGGATTTACACATCCAAAATACTCTCTGAAAACACATCGGGATCCCTCTTATTTTCATAGGTAAACTTAAGATAGCAAAATGTTTTAATACGGGTATATCGGCAGTGTAAGCCCACGGCAATAACGTTATATAATAGTTGTTTTACAAAGATCTCATAGGACTAAAAGGAACTTGTCAAAGTTTTTTTGACATTGACATGAGAGAGTAAATCAGCTATCATAATTTAGTGTAAGTTGTGCCCACCGGGTCAAATAATCTGGTCGGT
Organism: Papilio xuthus; assembly: GCF_000836235.2. Lineage (NCBI taxonomy): Eukaryota > Metazoa > Arthropoda > Insecta > Lepidoptera > Papilionidae > Papilio > Papilio xuthus. The sequence goes on along the minus strand of NW_013531711.1, from coordinate 566,007 downwards.
CTATAAGTTTTAACACCGCGTTTACCAACCGCTATATAAAGCTTTATTTTTTATTACATAAACATCTAGTTACCAAAATGGTTTCTGAGCCGTTAACTTTATTATTATACAATATTGTTGATAAACATTGTACGGTTGATTACAAAATTCAGTTAAGAATATGATTCAATATTGTTTTTTTTATAACAGAAGGGGCAAACGAGCAGCTCGAACGCCGAGGTGTTCAACGACGTCCATGTACATCAGTAATACCACAGGAACCACAGATACGTTGCCGGCCTTTTAGGTGGTGATAAGGTTCTTTTGAAATTTATTTACGATGGAGAAATATTTTTAAACTAAAGTTTATTCTTATAAACGCAGTAGTTTCATCGTCAAACTAATGATTAGTTAAATAATTAATAGAGGTTTGATGTTATACATCTTAATAAGTTATCTTTTTTCTCCAAAATTACGGTTTATTCAGATTTTTTATGCTTTTAAATTTTTCGAATTTATCGTCCAATCCAAACATTCAAAAAATACCTTATCATTTTCTCTTTTAGCCGTATTCGATAATAAATATGTCTATTTACATAAAGAGGTAATAAATGTTAAACTTAATCGTCATAAACTTGATACATTGAGTTGTAATATTTCATAGCGTCGGCCTTGTATCTCTTAATCCTGTAGGTATAATGTGGTAAGCGTCAGCTCTGTGTATTTAATATTTGTTACATCTAATTAAATACATTTATCAGAATCAAATTCATAAATGATGGGCTCGAAACTAGTCGTGTCGCCACCGGACGAATATACGAATTGTTTGGCCGTTTTTATATAAGTTTATTATAATATCTTACGAATGTTTGAATAATTTAATTATTAAAATTGTCTCTAACTAGCCTTATTTTAATTGTCATTTTCATCATTTTAAAAATTTATTACGATTTTGTTAAACTGACTATAACGATGTTGCATCCAACGTAATAGGTAACCTGTAGACTAAAATACTCGTATAAACAGACAACGTTATTTCATATTTATCAACTTCCGATGTTCCGTCGGTTTATTTATATCTGCTTTCTGTAGCTTTCGTTCGAACAAGGCCGATATACTCACATAAAAATGTTAAGGATGTAACTATTAAAAATAATTGAATATCTATAATATTTTTTAGTGTAAATATCTTGGGCCCTAACAATCGTAAGAAAATATTCCATACTTTAATGTTTTTGTATATGTTTTGCCAGTGGAAACCTACGATTAGTCAACGTTACCCGACAGCGTAAATTAGAACAGTGTAATGTCACTTCAATAAAACAAATGATTCCCTTCAACAAAGTTTGCGATAAGGGTAAGCAACGCATATGTAAACGAACAACATCCCTAAATATCAAACTGCGCAACATTTGCCAAACCTCTGGAAATTTATGACAGCCTGGTCCTTAATGGATGTGTTTGTAGGTCAAATAGCTAACTTAGGAGTTATTGCAAAAGCTTCTAATTAATTTTCATACGAAAGTTTGTGTTAATTTGTCGCTCCGCTGGGCTCAAGGACCTTTGCCAAATGTTAAATTGGAGCAAACTGTCCCCAATGAGTATGCGGGATGATAGATCTTTTATGTCTTTAACTTTTTCTTTTATAAGATAAACTACAAAGGAGTTTGTGTGACTTTTATTATTATAACGACTACGAGTAACTTTAACTGTTATAAATACATAATTACTTTTAGCTAAAGGTGTTACAATCGACATATCGGACAAGTTTATTTTCATATAAAAAAAGGGTCTTGGCAGACGGACGGACGGACAACAAAATGATCCTATAAGGGTCTGTTTTTTTCCTCTGAGGTACGAAACCCTAAAAATACAGTAGCATAGAATAATAATCCCAAAATAAGATTTATCTAAACAGTGTCAAGTTCAAATAGAACTTACCAACGACCAAAATGTTTTTATTTTTATATAGTAAAATTGTTTATAATTTCATAAATCATATCGATGTTAAAAACTTACTTTAGCTTTTACAGACGGCTTTCTTTATTCGATTACAAAAATTGATGTTAAAAGGAAAGACACTTTACAAACCTGATTACACTCCCTTAAGTGCAAAATTCAGTTTTTTTTTACGTAAACAACATAAAATTGATAAATAATTATGTTAACATCCAAATGAATAAAGTGGGTCACTTTAATTACTTGTCATCAGTAACGGTTTTACTTTACCGCCCTGGGCGAGAATTCTGCGTCGAATGTGTAATTCGCAGACGTGTGGCATCCCTTTCTGTCCAACGCCCAGGGCGCTCTATCCTAACGCCGACCCTGCATGTCCTAATTAATTGTTTTAGCATTATTGTGTTGTAATTTTAATACAAAATACAAAAAGCGATAATATAAATTCATCGTTTGAATAGAATTGCCGCGCTCCGAGCCATTGTTTCAGTTTATTACGAAAAAGATAACGCTTTTATATTTTTCATACTAACAGCCATTTTTTTAATGTAGAGAATTTAATGTATACAATTTATTTCATTGACTTTGTTAAGCGTATCAAATAAATGTAATGTATGAAATCAAAGGTAAATTTAAACAGGTTTAAACCTACGCAACGATAAACCAATTTAGATTTTGGTTTATAAACCAAACACATATAACTCGCATTGCAAAGTTTATTTACGACTATGCATTTATTAAAAGAGTACATCAATTACTCTTATTTTATTATTATTGAATACTATATTTTGTTATTATCTCGTTTTTATGATACAAGTTGTTTGTGCCTGCCTTTCCTTGGATAAATATTAATATTGTACAGTAACAATAACTCACCATTAGTTACAAATAAAATATATATTTCAAGAATCGGTCCACCTATTTTAGTATATTTATTAGGACCAATTATTAACGTGGATTTACGGATAGACAGAGACATACGGACAATTTGACAGACAGCTAAATATTTGTCATAAGTAACGCAGTGTACAGCATGTACAAATAATATGAAAATTTTATTTAAGTACTTTAACGAAGGACTACGGAATTATAAAAAAAAACATAAGTAGCCTATGTGTTATTTCAGGCTATGTTCTATATGTATACCAAAAAATCATCGAGATCCGTTCAGCCGTTTTGGAGATACTTTCAAACAAACATCCCTCCATCTAAACATTCGCATTTATGATATTAGTAAGATTTATTAGGGAAACTAGGATTAGATTCGTACTGTAGCTTTATTCTAGTTTGGAAAGCTGTCGAATCCGTGATTCAAACATTGAAAAGCTTTTTAGTTTTACCTTGGAGTGTGCGTGAGAAAAACTTTAACATCTGGTGCGATTCGATCACAACTACGAACACATTGATAGTTGATTTCAAATGCTGAAAACATTCTCTAGCACATTCTTTAGCTTTATACAAATAAAACAATCGAGAAACGACATCAACCTTTATTATTTATCCGTGTTTTTTTCATCAATTTGGTTTGAATTTATCCGCTAGATCTCAATAGTGATAAAAAAATGATGCTCTATTTTTAAACATTGTTATAATTTTATACTCGTATGTTTTATCCAAAGGAATCAAAATAAAATACTTTTTAGATCTATCTTAATAACGGTTATTTATAACTCTCATCTCGCCTGTTTTTAAACTGTAATTTTCGATTTCAAACTTTTAGCTTTTATCGTAAGCGTAAATGGCGGTTAACAGTTTTCAATTGAATTTTCAAATACGGCTCGGTCCAAACCTTTCACGGACGGACGGACGGGATGAATCTAATTTCTCTATGAAAGCATGCAAATTTAAGTGACTAAACGGCGACTGACAGACTTGGTAAGGGATTTTAATTTTCGTCTAAAATATTCAGTTATGTTTATGTATTGTTTTATTTATCTGTGATACTACAAAATTATACTGCATAATTACGATATCTTACTTGTCTGCGGACATTGGTGAATAAAGATACGCGTCCATTGGCACGCGTCGGACGCACCGCACAGCCGCAACAGATTTAAGTTCGCTTTGTTTAATTTCATATAGTGTTACGTTATCATCCGTGCCGCCCGCATCTAAAGACAATGCAAATCTATTTAATCCGTGAGTGCGGTGCGACCGGTGTTGGCTAATGGACGCGTACCTTAAGATGAAACTGATATTCAGAACTTTTCGATTTTGCTTTTACTTAATGTAGGAAATATTAAATTGAACATTCTAAAACGCTAGTCTCCCTCTTGTATTACAATTTAAATATTTATAACTACATACGCACGTGTAGTTAGTAAACCTAACTAGCATTTTATTGCTTTATTTATTAGTCGAGCCAAAATTCTAAATTGGCCTCCTGAGAAATACGACGACCTTGATGTCTCTTTAACTCTTACATTTAAAGTTTCGTAATTTTACTACAAATATTTTGAAACTCAGAATAGTTTTCTCACCTGATATCAAAACAGTGAATCAATATTAGGATATATATACATTCATATAACCGTAGATTTACACTGCTGTGACAAAAGTATTAACACCTATTGCTATGAAACGCCAGCGTTAAGTTATCTGTTGCACGAACGAGCCGGCTGGACCGGTGTAATGCCACGACCACACAGAAGACTGGCGTCAAGTGGGCGTAATCCGCGTTCGTCTAATGAATGTATTCCGGAGTCTTATTTTTAGATCTTCTTCCTTTTCCATCTCACACCGCATAAGGAAAGGATCGGAAGGGGAAAAATTCTCCTTTTCTACGCTCTCTCCTCCGTCGATTAAAGGTAGGCAAACACATTGGCAATTATGTATGTCATTGGGCAGTGGTCGATTCGCTATCGCCACGAAATCAATAAAAATATTCAATTTGTACCAATACAAATGTAACTGTAGTCGACACGTACAGTAAAAAAAATGAGCTATTGTGTCTGAGTTTCCCTCGAGACATTCGACATACATTTATATAAGAAAGTTAATATTCAAGTTCTATGAATATACTTATTTAATGTCGTAAAAAGCAAAATCTTTATCCCAAGCGATGTAGACTTTAACAAAGTAAGTTTTGGTTCGCTGAAAGGGAATAAAATGGAAGTTTTGTTCGGGACATAAAATGAAGCATTTTAAGATAATGTATTCGTCTTGCCGAGAGCCGCGAGCGGTGTGCCCAGAGCCGTTGCCGCGATATTCATAAATATTGAATTGAGAAATAGTGTGATCGTTTCTCATGCTAATGTATCAGCAGATTTCTTACCGGCACATTTTACGGAGACAACGTTCAATGAATATTTTCTAATAAAATAAATAGTAATCTTACTAATATTATAAATGCGAATGTTTGGATGGATGGATGGATGTTTGGTCGAAGATATCTCTTGAACGGCTGCAAGGATCTCGTTGAAATTTGGCATAGATATAGAACATAGTCCGGACGAAGACATAGGTTACTTATATAGCGTGTTAAATCGGTCAAGCTGTTTTGTAGGAGTATGGTAACTAACATTGTGATACGAGAATTATATAAAAAATATTATTTTAAGTGTGGTTGATTAAGGTATAATCAATCCTAATTTAAAGCTTACAAAGGTCCGAAACATGTTGATTTATCGCGCGACAATGGAAACAAAAGTACATATAAGTTCAGAATAACAATTGTAATTGTGATACCTGAGTTATGCCACTGCACTATAATGTCGTGTAATCAAAGCATAATCCTTTGTACCGGGTCAAGATAGGATTAGACGTGTCCGGGGAATTATAACAAAGCTTTTGTATGCGATGATACATCTAGCAATGTAATTTTTATTACATTTTTCTATGATTTGTCTGACTTTACTAATACTAACTGTCACCCGTTACTTCGTCCGCGTAAAATTAAAAAGAAACTTAGTTAGTAGCCTATGTATTCTACCAGATTATGTTCTATACGTATGCCAAATTTCATCGAGATCCGTGCAGCTGTTTTGAAGATACCTACACACAAAAGTCTATCCATCTAAGCATTCGCATTTATAAAATGATATATAAAAACGGCTAAACACTGCCGTATATTCGTCCGGTGGCGGCACCGACTAGTTTCGAGCCCATCGGGGGCCCTTCATCAGGATGAGTGGTACTGGTATTATTTCGCGGACGCGGCGCCCAGCTCACTGGACCGCGTCCGCGAAATCAGTTTAGTATAATGTCTCACGAAAGTTTGAATAATTTAATTCGCATTTATGATTAGTAAGAATAGTAAAGATTTTGCTTGTTTTGTACTGGAATCCAAAATTAATCAGCAAAAGAAAACATAAATACTTTCATCTCTGAATTACTGCGACTTTTTTTATCTGTATATGAAAATAGGCTTTAAATTTAGTAAAAAAAAATCCTTAATAGTAAAAAGCATTTATTTCCATTACTTGCCAAAATTAGATGAGAAAGTTTAAAAAGTTACTTAAGTAAAGTTTAAGTAGAGACATATTAAAGTGTTTATTGAGAGCAAAGCGAAGCTGTTTACTGAGTCTGCGGTTTAATCTTGTTAAATAAGACTTTTAGTGCAAAACCTCTTAAGGAGTAAATATTAAATTAGTTCTTTCAACTTATTTATTTACAAAATAACTGATAATATTCTTAACAACGAATTAAATTAGAAGAACCGAAAAATATAGTATACTAACGGTTGCCCGCGACTCCGTCAGCGCGGGATTAAAAATAGATGTTGGCCGATTCTCAGACCTACTCAATATGCTCACGAAATTTCATGAGAATCGGTCAAGCCGTTTAGGAAGAATATGGGAATGAAATTGCGACACGAGAATTTTATATATAAGATAAATAAATTAGAATAGAATAACTGCTTAATGCCACAAATATAAAGTAGTACAAAAAAGAAATTAGCAAAAGTTAAGTAAGCTATATAATATCGAAGAAGTATTTGTACTCTTATGTATTGACTAGCTGTCGCCAGCGACTACGTAAGCAAAAGAGTGTATAATAAGCCAGCATCCATCAGCTACCTTCAAGCCAAAGTCCTATCAAATCGGCCCATCAGCTTCGGAAATTACCCGGAACATTATGCGGATTTGCGGACAAACACACAAACAGTGTACAAACAAAGGTTTTACAAAATTGTTTTTTGTTATCAGCAACGCAAATACATGATGTACCTAATAAAATATTATTTTTCGATATTAGATTTTTTTATATTAAATGGCAAGGATACATTCAGACACTCCTATTTTATTAATATAGATATAGATCAAATATAATTTAATGTTTTCAAAGTTTGATGGCTTCTCAGAAGTTTCGTATGAAATATCGTAATCGAAGTAAAACTCACCTTAAACTCGGGATCTTCAAAGGTAATTTATTGCCGCGTTAAGTGTAAACTCAATTTCGTTAAAATACAAAAAAGTACGGAATATAATCTTTCTTTGCACACTCGCGCAGAACTTTACCATCGAGTAATCAATATACTAGAAAATACTTTTCTTAAGCTAGCAATTAAATAGGTTATAGGTAAGTTTATTTGGCATATTCTTCCTTAAAAAATAATTACAATATTTGAACTTATCGTACGCTTTGAAACGTTAAAGACAAAAGAAGTAGAGAATCCTAAATTTGAGCATTAATTTTTATTTACAGAGTAGAATGACATCTAGTAATAGTAGCCAAAAAATAAAGATTTTTTTTTCAGTAATTGATTTTGCTGGATTTTTTTTTCAAATTTTAATTTGACAAACCATTTAAACGAACTCCACAGTTAGTGGAAGTAGACTTTAATTTACTCGAGACTTTACATAATTGTAGAATTTCAATTACAATCATTAATGGTCTGTAGCCTATTTCAAATTGTTGCCTCGAGGGCCCTTAGGGACAATTATTGGAGGCTTAGCGAGGGATTTCGGCCCTTTCTAGGACCACTTGTATTTTATTCCCATTTAATGACAGACTCTAATATAGGTAACAATATTTAACTGAAATTGCTTTGATTTCTTACTTTAAATAAGGAAATACAAGAATATTTTGATATTTTAATAGGATTGTTTTATAAAATAATCGATTTTATACCAAATTATATCGAGAGATCAAAGAGAATCTAGTAGTTATTTCAACATCATCATCAGCTCACTATACGTCCCCACCGAGGGGCTCGGAGCCTACCCTGAGTTGAGGGTGATTAGGCCATAGTTATTTGATGAGAATTAAAATAAGAATTGACAATCTTTAAGAAAATATAAATACACAGTAAGTTTTCGCTGCGACTCAATTAAATCAGCAGACAGGCTTCGTCTACTGACTTCTATAGAATTGACTCTTATTATTTTTATAATAACTTGGTCCAAGTTGCGATAGAACGTTATATTTTATATGAGAGAGAGAGACGAATAAATTAATTCCTCGTTCGATTTAACACATACAAAAACCTACCCCATATTCATCTATTATAATTAACATTTTACAGTTGTAACGTTAGCAAATAAAATTAATTTAAAGGTATAAATAGATCAAGTAAGTACTCAAAAGTAAAAATGTCCGTCAAAGTAAAATTAGCGCACATAGTTGTCGAATTGACTTACACAATTATCTCTTTGAATTTGTTTAGTTCAGAATTGACGGTCTACAATATGCATAGATTATTTTTTAAATCATAAGGTGGCAAACGAGCGAGCGGCCACCTGAAATCGCTGAAATAGCGAAGTGACCGTTGCCCATAGACATACGCAATTGCATGCGTTGCCTACCTTTAATCGACGGAGAAGAGGATGCACAGAAAGAAAAAAATTTCCATTCCATGCATCCCCTCATCCGAAAAGTCCACTTCCTCTTCCCATCCTTTCCTTATAAGATAAAGGGTGGGAAGGGAAAGAGGACTAAATTAGGCCACCGGGACGCACACTCATCAGACGAAACGCGGAATTGCTTCCACTTCACGCCTGTCTTCTGTGTGGTCGTGGTATTTCACCGGGCGAGCCGGGCCGATTCGTGCGAAGATGTTAAAGCGGGCTCTAACACTGTTAGATAAGATAACATATAATTTAGGTAATAGATAATTTAGACAAACATAAACAACTAGGAATATAGAAAGGTTCACAATATTTCAATGTCAGTAAGAAATAATAAAAATAATATCCAACAAACGATAACAATACATTTCTTGCGTTAATGTATTATTTTCTTTGCGTTCTATTTGATTATATTCGTGTTTCCTTTGTAAAAAGGACCTGTTTACAGGGGAAACACTTTTTGAACACAACAAAAACGGGAAAAGTAATGTTCGGAAGAATGTGATGGTATTAAAATTACAAAACAGATGAGCAAAATAAAATGGTTAGCGGTTAATTGTGAAAGTGGCAATGATTAAGAAGGGGATAACAATAGAAGATAGATCGATCTGGAAGCCAAAAACTTGGTGTGCGATCCCACTTGAGAAGGTCAAGGACAGGAACAGCACATAGAGAAGGTAAGTGAATAGAAAAGGGCCACCTAAATTCTGTGAAGTGACAGCTAACCATAGATATATTTAAAGTTGTCTTTGTCACATGTTATCCCTCCTCAACACGCCACTGCACACTACCAACTTAGATCGTTATTTCCTAAAAGAGGTTAAACTAAAGGACATAAACTTTCTATAAGTATCCTTGTTAGGAATCAGCCGAAATAGATGTCTGCTTCCAAGCACTATTAATTGTATATCCCTTGAATGTCCTCGTAAGCTTTTGAGGCTGGATATAATGAGACATTGTTTTACAAAGAGCTGTGCTAAAAATCAGACGTAAAATATTTGGAATTTTGCAATACAAATTCATCAAGTATTATCACGGGCCAATACAGTATTATTAAGCGGGATTATTTTACGAATATATTTGTTTTATTAAATAAAAGTTCGGTCGTATTAACAATAATATAGTGTACAGACACATGTCTAGGATTCGATCCGATACTCATCCAATGTCGAGCCACGTAACCACTGGGCTATCGCTACTAAATCACGTAAAATCGTAAATTTTTTTCCATTAAATAGTATTAAATGCTTAAAAAAGAATATATGTAACATTCAACTTAAATAATCTATACGAAAGTTATTATTTTTAAAGGAAAAAATAAAAAATCCCTTTAACTATGTATCTTAATATCAAAATATAATCCGTCAATTTCGTTTAATTTATAAAAATCAATGTATTTTTTTCCGAAATAAATTGCATTATATTAAAATTACATTCATATAAAATATTGTATTATGAAAATTAATTATCCAATCCTTAAAATAATAATCATACTTCCGAAATTAATTAATTAAACATAAAAAACTATTAACAAAAATTCTACAAAAAAAACTTACTCAGTGCACGACAGTAATCCGTATTTAGTCACTACACTGCACAGTGCAACACGCACACTTCAGGTGAAATTCAGCTGAAAAACGCTGAAACGCGGGTCTCCGATGCCGCGCCGACCCGGACTGAGCGAGCTCACCACTGAACATAGATTAGGAACGATACCGAGGTGAAACACAGACGCGACACCTCGAATATTGAAATAGCCTTTACTAAAAGCATACATACTTTTAATGTTAAGTTAGTTTATACACGATAAGTAATTTTGAACAATACAAGACTTATTTATAAATTAAAAAAAATATCCTATGCTACTTTACAATTAACTTCCAGAAACCTATTTATATCTTCATTCACAAAACAAAAAAAATCCTATTCTAATAATAAAATAAATAATTTTTATACTGTTAAATAAAACATGACATATACTTTTACTTATTTGTCTTGATAAAAAAAACTATTAATCAATCGAAAAACGAAACAAAGTCACTAAATTTAATGCGTTGGAAACATTTTTACGCGCATCGTTTAGTAGTCTCACTAACCAAAACTTTAACTATAGTAAAGTCCGAGTGAATTTAGCGTCACTTAATCTGTCATTGTTAATGAAAATACATAGTAATTAAGTCAGCTTAATTAGAAGTTGCATTGTTACTTAACTTCCGCTGTTTGGTTAATAATGTAGTCTTGTTATGTAAATAAATATTTTAGGTTATCTCCAATCTTTACGCGGGAAGCGTGGGAATGAAGAAAGTAATTGTTATATAAGATAGGTTTATTGTCGTTTATTTTAAAGTGTACTTATATGCTTTAGTAAAAAGAGTTATCAATTTTTTTCGGAAATTATAAAATAAAAGGAGCGAAGTTGAATATCACCCTCTCAGAGACTGAATTTTCTTAACTATAAAATGTTTAACACTGTCCGCTCTACTTTGTTATTCCTTCTTCGCTCTCTTTCTATCACGTAACATATTCACATCTTTCTCTTTCACTAACGCATTCGAAGGGTAGACGTAAGCGCGAGGGAAAATTTTGATCAGTCTCAGGTTGTCCTGTTGGTGAGGCTACACTGTCAGGGCATGCCTGTAAGACCAATAATAGCAAGACTTTTGAACACAGCGGACAACTCGCCCTGGGCCAGCATGGTTAACTAAGGCCTGGCCTAACTTGTGTAAGCTGACATCGACGTGACTATTTGAAATAAGTAAATTTGTTTTGGACCATATGGTGATGTATAATGAAACATAAATAAAAAATATTGTATTATTGCAGTCATTTTCTTTCATAAAGCCTTAATTAAATTTTAAATATATAATAGACGTAAACATAAACATATATTATGTTTCTTTAATGTTCACCATTAAACCTAAAGAAAAGAAATTGTCTCCTTGCATAATATTTCTTTTAACCATTTCCCTAGCTCTACCTTGTGTTACTTCAAGACAATAGTCACACAGCGGGATTCAAATCCATGACCTCGTGATCAGATCTCTTAACCTTAACCATTAGGCTATTGGCTTTTCCCAAATGTTTATTGATAAAGTAATATACTTCTTCTCATTTCTTCTACTCATACTGGGGATATAATTAATATTAACAAAATGGTAGAGTAGGTCTTATAACTTGTCCTCCATAGTTTTAGTTATAGGAAGAATTAAATCTGAAAGCACACAAGGACAAACATGCAAACAGAGTAATTATCACTAAGGATGAGTAGTGTAGATTAGTATGAAAAATCTAAACTACCACTATTTTATCTAATGACTATCTGTCGTACTCATAGTTATTTATTGCTTACTTAAATAGCATATTTCTCATAATAAATCAATTTCTAGTACTTTTCTACTCTGTTGGACATTATTACTACTTATTCTTTGATACTGCTTGCTTTAACGAGTTCAAAGTAAACAATAACATTAAGATCACGACAAATATGTGTTAACTTAACAAGGCCGCTACACGTCTGGAATACAGAACATTATCGTCAAGGTCGTATTTGTAATGTGTCAAAACTATGAACCGGATATGACTGATGTAAATCACTTTGAAAATGGGTTATAGTTATTATTTATGGTAGACTAACTGTTGCCCGCGACTCCGTCCAGGTACGGTTAGGAAAACATGATTGTGTTCCTATGTGTTCTTTCAGACTATGTTCTATATGTATGCCAAATATAACAGAGTTCCGTTCAGCCGTTCTAGAGATAGCTTCAAACAAATCCATCTATCTATTCATTCATCTAAATATCGTATTCTTTTCATTGGTTTAATTCAAATAATTGTTAAATATGTACTCTTTTAAAACATAAAGATATTTTTAAAAGTTCGGTTAAGGTATTGGAAACTGATTTTAGATTTACGAAAGATTTATTAAGCAAGTAAATGTTGAACTTAAATAATAGACGCTGCGTTATCGTTTGAAGTTTTACGTTTGAATAAATAAAGCGGCTTTAATGTAAACAAGGATTATTTAATTAAGTCTTGTTTAGTATTCATAATTAATCTCTATTTACTGTTAACGAGAAGATTAAGTAAGTATATATACATTATGTATTTATTTAATATCTTCGTAGTTTTGTGTGGCATATTGAAATATCGTGCATAAAATTTTGGTTTGTGGTTTACTTAATAAAGGTGATTAGATACATCTATGTATATAAAATAAAGTTTTTTTAGTTGCACTATTTATAATTCAAGAACGGCTTTACCGATATGTCCGAAAATTGGCGATGAGGTAGCTTAGAGCCAGGAGAGGGATATAGGATTTTTTTTTTCAAATTTATGCTTTGAAGAGCTGCTTTTTATTTAACTTACTACTAATTATAAATGTGTATGTTTAGATGGATGTGATGTGGATGGATGGATGCGTGTTTGAAGATATCTCTAGATCAGCTGAATGGATCTCGATTAAATTTGGCATACGTATAGAACATCGTCTGAACACTTAATTAGTGTAGCCTATTTACACTAATTAAGTTTTTTATATATATCCACTAGTCATAATATAAATATATGTATATTTTAGAGCATGTACTATATTTTCTTCCATCGCGCTTTCTTTTTAGTATTTTTCTATTAATTTTCCGATGTTAGGTTACAAATGCAAATTGAAATACAATAACCTTTATAGCAATGTTAAACTTAATTTCGTAGTCAGTTGACATATTGAATAAATTACTATTAGCGCCACACCATTCTCTACCCTACCTCTCCACCATGATACTCCCCCCTCTGCTAGGGCTGTCACCTTTTTGTGGATTGACTAGATTTCGTTAAAATAGCGAATTGTCTGCTCCCCATAAACAGGAAAAAATTGAAAAGTTTACAGCTGTGCTATCAACCTTTAATGGTTGAAGAATGGAAGTTCAGAAAGAGAATTCTCCTTCCATAACCTCTCCAACGTCGTCTTTTGTTATAAGATAAGAATAGGAAGGGCAAGGGGACTATATCTTATCCTTCAGAACACACATATCTAAAAAAAAGACCACATATCTGTTTGGTCGTGGTGCATCGAGCGTACGCAGCAGTTGCTACAAACTCTATCAGTTTTGTTTTCTCATCGCTTGTGTTTTAGCATCCCTATCTCTACCACCCAGTGTTAAGCTACTTATCAAGTTTTATAATAAGAGATTATGAAACTATCATACAGCGCAAATTGCACTTCAAGCGATATTGACGCACGTATTACTAGATTACGTTACGTAATCTATTAGATCGCGAACTTTTATTCTAATATTACGAGTCATTCATACGATATTGTACCTCCCAGGAGAAAGAATATGTCCTACTTTTCTTTTGTATTTATCTTTTAAAATTTGCTTAATATTAACTTTTGTCTTTGTTTACGTTAAAGATAAGATAAAATTAAATTTAAAACTTAAACAGAAAATAAAAGGAAAATAGTTTCCAAATATTTTTAATATTTTTTCGCCTTTTTTTGGTACGACTTTGAGTCTATTATCTTCAACATAAATTTACGGAAACGTACTTGTACTATGAACATTAAAATTGCATCACAAGTATATGTGTTAAAAGCGAGCACAGAAACGCTTCACGGGTGTCTGTTTTTTTTTTAATCTATGTAGTGGTGGCTGTAGGGGTGGTTAAGGGGGGATGCAATATACTTTCCTCGCGAACAACAACGTTACAGCACAGCTATACGGTGCGGCACTTATGCTAGTTTCACACGAGTACACAACAGAGAAGCAGTGCAATAGGATAGTACAGTAGAACACTGCAATACTGCAAGTAAATACATAAAGCGGAAACTTTACTGTTTTGGCAGTAAATCATCGAAGCTAATACTGTATCCACAACTTTGAGTTGTCGATGCGAGCCGTCTATTCAGTCACTACTACCATAGCGACTACAAACATTTCGACTGTATAAATTGGCTCCACCATTTTCATTACTATAACGACTTTTTCGTGATAATCTAAACAAGTTTTGCAAGCAATTGGCTTTGGAATGACATCGACGCATGCCTGCATATGAAGCTCTATGACATTACATTACGTCTGTCGCTTAGCGATTAAATCGCGGGATTTCGTTGCTTTGTGTACTGCACAGTACACTGTTCTATCTCACTTTTCTACCCTTGTGTGAAATTAGCATTAGTGCAGTGACGAGTACGTTCAGTTCGTAGTTAGAACTATCTGAACAGTTATTTGCTAATGATCACTACAATATCATATTGTGTTCACTTAACGTCAGTTAAATTTTACTAGTTGACTGGATGTAAAGCTTTACTTAACCATATATTTTGACTCTTAATCGTTTTCCAATAACATATTGTGATTCAGTAAAATTTATACAAATAACTTCTTGTGTTGTGGCTCAAAGACTAATTTATTAATCTTAAGAGTTGTGAGTGAAAATTCCTATCGATATCGACAAAATGCATATGACTGTACAGCGCCTCTGTCGGGGGTAAACTAAACCAATAAGTCTCATACTTTGTCAATACGATACGATTATTTTCTCGATAATTTTCGTACTAGGCCCTCTGTTCAGTTTACATAGATACTTTTGTTTTTTAAAAATATATTTTGATTTTATTTGATGTTTTAGAAATGAGTAAAGTCCAATGACGAAAGCAAAGTGTTATGTTTCTTTATTTTTAATAAAATATCGTTTTTATCCACACGTTTTATTTCAGGATGTTTAGAAATACTGTACAATAAACATATCGGCAGCACTCGACGCTCGTCGGAACAGGTATGTTTACTTGTCTGTCTGTCATCGTCCACAAAATAGATGGTCTGTGAGCATTGCGAGCTGGATTTTAAACGGACGTTACTCCAGCTTACTTCGTTGCTTTAGCGTCAAAGATTTTTTAAATAGGATTTTAGTCCAGTAACGGATTGTAGTCAAAGTTAAATCGCCACTAAGAGCGTCATTTAGTGTAGATTTAAAAAGAGATATCTGCAATAGGAGACTGCTTAAGTAATATTTAATAATGAATCTATACACGGCTATTGATTGAGAAATTTTCTACCCTTGAACTTTTTATGGAGCAGAACTTAATTTTGATTTTTTTTATTTATTAATATGTACTAACCTTTACACTAGACTCTTTTAAGCTACAAATTAACGATTCTGAGTGCTACAGTAATGCTTAGTTTAATTTAATATATTTAAAAATAGTTCTATTAGGAATTAATTCATTAGTTAGTTTCCATAATAAATATATCGTGTAGGATTATCGACTTTTCGTGATTTCCGATCTCGGCTAATTGATTGTTGACCTACTAGAGGGCGCTGACCTCTTTCTGCCTGATCCAAGAACAAATTATCTTTACTTAGTCGTTTAATACCCTTAATTAAAATAAGCCGAAGTTCATTGGTCTGTAAACACGTTGTAGGATAAGATTCAGCGGCAGATCAGAGATCTTGAACCTTTTGTGTACGGTTGCCTTTTGATATCTTTTGCGTTGAAACACGTTAATTATGAAATACTATCACTTATGAAGATCATTGCTATTTTGATAAATAAGTCATAGGACAATAAAACTTACCAAATTTAAATGAAAATAAACTTATCGATGGATTTTTGTCTTAAATAACTAAATAAATTAACCCAAATAATATAATATTTTAATTATAATCTGTTCTTTATAACAGGAAACTTGAGAATTTATTTATGTTGTAGTGTCTCAAGAAATGTGTACATCTTTTTCTTTATTTTGTCTTTTTATTCTTTTCTTCCGATTCCTCAAAAATCTAAGCATGGCATCATCATCATCATCATCAAGTCACTATACGACCCCACCGAGGGCTTACCCTAACGGGTGACAACGTCAAAGTCAACTACGCTGGCACAATGCAGGTTGGTTGACTTCACACATATTTTTGAATTTCTTCTCACATATGTGCAGGTTGCATGTAACATTTCTCATTTATCACTGAAGAAACCTTTCTCTTTATTTTGAATTATTAAATATCTTTTGTGGCAACTCCGCTGTGATACAGCTGGGAGCGCTCAGTATGATCTTCAATGATTACTGTGTCGTCACACAACGACAAACACATGCTCACTGAAAGTGTGAAGTTCACTGGATCGAATACTCATAAAGATGTGGCCACACTAAGGGCTTTTATGAATTAGAAATTGTGAATTAAGAACACATAAAAATTCTTACACAGGAAGTGACACCACGATTGTTTAAAAAGGAAAAAGGACTAAAATTTACCCTACACACTAATTTTACAAAACGCGGAATTATTATACTTTGATTTCAAGTCTCTGGTGTGTAGGTAATGCTTCAGCGAATTCTAATAGTAGCTATAATTTTTGTTTTTTTTTAATTCTTTTTGCAGGTGTGTAGGTACTGGTAATCCACAATTAAATATATTTTTCCAATCTCTGATTGTGACACAACCTTATGCAGAATATGGAAGTGATTCATTGGGAATCGCCGTATGTTTGAACCCAGTGAGTTGAGACGAACGCTTATCGCGACTGCTTTCAACAATGCATGTAACAGATCTAGCAATAAAAGAGGTTAGTATAATTTGCAATATTATTCGCACTGCCAACTTAACTATTTGGTAAGTAATAAAAAAATATAAATTCCACAGAAACAAGAGACTATCTTAATAAGTTTTCAGACAATTTGAAGACATGTAAACCGATAGTTATTCTGCCAAAGGTTTTTGTTTTACAATGAAAATAAAAAGTGAGTACAACGCCATCTATCAAAAACATTACACATTTTTATAAACGTTTAAAGATCAATAAATAGACGTGGTTTTTAATGTGTTAAATAAAAAAAAAAACTTTATTGCAGTTTCATGAGCAACATTTATTACTAAGCACATTGTAGACTCGTTCTAGATTAATACGTGCAGACTAAAAGGCATTTCTCAGAGCGCGGGAAAATTCTTACAAGCTTTAAGAATTTACGAGGATAGATTAAAAAGATTTAGAGAATGTCTTTCTTTTCTTTTTATCAACGTTTTTGTATAAATGGTTTTTTTACTTTTTAAAAGCTATAGGTAATTTTTATTATGAAAATTCGGCTTTTGAACTGTATCAAAAATCTCTGTATGGCAAACTTCTATTATTTAGGTTATCATTCTTCTTTTTTCATGTATTATTAAACTAGCTGGGGCCCGCGCCTCCGTGCACGGAATTAAAAAACTTAATAAGTATCCTACGTGTTCTTCCTGACTGTGTTCTACATCCATATTGAGCTGTGTCGAGGATTATTTATCTACTAACAAACACCCATCCATACATTTAAACTTTCTCATTTATAATATAAATAGAAAAGATTACGTTTTCGTTTATAATATTGCTACAAAGTAAAGTAAACCAACAGACAGTAGATTAAACGTAGCTATAGATAAATTAACTGTACCAGTTTATAGCAATAGTTCCAGTTATTGGTTTGGCGCTGAGCCGATTGCGAGCAAATATTAAACTTCTGTGTTCTAAGAACTGTTATAAACGACTTAGGTGTTTTGCAACTATCGATGTTTCCACATATTTAGTACTTGGAATGCTGATTTTCAATAAGTATAAATAACACTACCACGGTAGTTACTCTCTTTTTCTTTAGTTTTACATAATTCGCCGGCCATCAGAATTCGCCGAAAGCAAAGCGACCGAAGGCCGTAGATATCCACAATTGCAGATGCATCGCCTACATAATCGACGGAGGAGGAGACGCACAGAAAGAAAATATTTTCCTACTTTCTATGCATCCCTTCCGAGATTTCAAGTTAAAATAATTTTCTGTGTAGGATTGTTGTTTTATATTTGATAATTACAGAAACAAATTTGAATGTTAAGAATGTGAAATTTTCAACACCAATTTTCTTCATTTCTAGACAAATACTAACAAAGTATTATCCTAAATTTATGGATTTCCAGGACAAGATATTTATACAAAAACGTACATCTATTATATATATTTTCTTTTAAAAGGAAAAGGGATGCGGACTTTGTACAGGTATTTCCATAATAAAAGCCAACGTTAAAATATTTTACCTCAGAGCTTTTAGCTATAAGTACTATAAGCATACTTTAACAAACAATATAAATAAACAAAATCAACACGTATAGAATTCAATGCATTGTTTATTTAATTTTAATGTACAAATGTTGATAGCTGCTGTGAGCTCGCACGTGAATACGCATGTAAACATATTTACAGCACTGTTGAAACACCTGTACAAAAATATAATATCATCCCTTTCGTTGTGATAGAAAAAACTGAAATAGCAATAGTTTTATAAGTATAGCTATTGCGCAGTGGAAAATTATGGTAAGATCTGACAGTTTACAATTATCGGAATATTTATACCACCCTTGTAAAAGTAGAATTAATTTTTTTTAATACAATAAGGTGATAAGAAGCGAGTGGTCGTCTGAATTCGCCTAAATAGCGAAGCGACTGCCAATAGACTTTCAAAATTGCATATACGTTGCCTACCTTTAATCTACAGAGAAGGGAACGTACAGAAAGATATTTCCCCCTTCCTACGCTCCCATTCCTTCGTAAAACAACTAGCCTTTCCCATCATTTCTTTATTATAAAAAGATAGGCTTAAAAATAGAACTAAAATCAAACGAAACGAGGAATTATTTCCACTTGATTTCTATTTTCTCTGTGGTCATGGTATATTGGTTGAGCTGCTCCTAGTATTGAGCACGCATAGTTAAATATAATTTATCATTATCGTATAAAGAAGGTTTCATTGTAATCGAAGACATCTCCAAGGGAGACACTAATAACAACTGTCAGATACAGAGTTTATGCTGAATACAGGAATTGTCTTCGAATCTTGTTACATTGCTAAACAGATGACAAAACAATATATTTATCATTGATAACGGACAGTATTGTGATATAATTAAATGTTACCATTGATTTTTTAATCGACTACAAAAAGGAGATTCTTCTTTGGTCTATGTTTTTTTTTTATATTTATAATGAAACATCGTAATTTGTTTTGTAATGAATTATAGAAGTTTAAAATTTGTTACTGTTGAGTTAAATATAACGTATAAATATTCGAATATTTATTGTAGTCAAATATAAATACAGAAATATTTATGTTAACCTCTTTTACTATCGTATAACGTATTATAAACATGATACGCGCGGAATCGTTTTCCAGATGAAATGCGAACGTCGACTGAACGTATTCAATGCTCGTTGAAATTAGACCGAATGCGCTTCGAATACAAAATTACAATTCTTTTTCGTGTTTCATTTTATACGATTTTTTTAATTGCACATTTTTTTAAACTATATAAATGGATAGGACATTGCTTGAAAATGACAGGTTTTGATTCGTTCCAATTTAAACGCGCGTGTTTATGTTAATTGACACTTAATTCTATCTATATTTTTAGTTTGAATTTCCACCACCGTTAGAAACCGCTACCATCAGCGCCAAAATGGCGGAAATCAAATAGGCACAATATACTACGTTTTGTAGCCAGTCCATTTATAGAGTGGTATTTTAATTTCTAAATTCTATTCAATTGTTTTTGAATTTCGAAAGAAGTGAATTCGAAGTTTGTATTATACAATTTTTTTTTAATTTGCCAGCCAGTATCCATTGTATAACCTAAGCCAAAATACAGTTGTAATCTTAACAATTTGACTATAACAAATAATATCAAAGTACAATCAATAGAGTTTTTTTAAATTCTTAAAATACACTTACTTTCTAGAGTCCTTAAACGTACACAAGTTACATACAAACACTATTTTTATATAGATGTCGTTATAAAAATTACAGCTAACGTTTAAATATATCTTATAATTGTGTCTATTATTCTGTTTAACCATACGCATAGTAATGGCTTTTTGTTCATCGATTATTCTTGTTTACCTAAACTTTTGATAACTGAAAGCGATAAGATATTACTTGTTCGTTCACTAATTATCGATATTTTTATACAATATACTTACCGTTAACGTGCGGAAACATCGATACGGAATATTGACACTTACAATTAAAAAAAAAAGGATTTTTTTAAATAAATTCACTTTTATAATTGATTTGTTGGATTAAAGATTTCAATTTTAAGTTTTATGTTAACTATTTTCATCTTATACATTTGATGTAAAAACGGTTGCAAATATTTCTAAATGCGTATATATGTAAATCGTATTCTATATTACGTACGTAACGTATTCTTTTTTTTAAATCTCGCTTGGTAACTAAATTATACCGGGTTCAAACCCAAATAATTAACCAATCTCAGTGAAACAACAACGAACAGCCTCGGGTCTGAAACAACATCGTTTTAATTTCCTTTGAATACGTATTTTCACATATTATATTTCTTTTAATCCACGATATTCACAAATAATGTAGCTCATATCTTGTTTTAAAACTATTATTTGTGTTATAACAACATTTTTAATATTTAAAAAAAAAAAAAATATTTTTGTACTGTATTCGTATAAAAAAATTAATTCCAGCTTAATAACTTCACGCGTTTTTGAGAAAAAGGGTCTTGACAGACAGACGAACGGACAACAAAGTGATCCTATATGGGTTTCATTTTTTTCCATTTGAGATATGGAACCCTAAAAACACATAAACACTTTTTTTTCTAATTTTAAACTATGTTATTGTAAATTCAAGCTACAGTAAGTTATCTTAAACTTTATGTTAATATTTTCCGTTTTTATAATTTCATTTGACAGAGTTTTCTCACGCTGTTAAAACTTTTTATGTAACTAAAAGCTTTTGCGCAACTTTTATAGGGTTTTAAAATTAATATGGATATAAGGGAATAATCAGGTTTAACTCTAGCGTTATCGTCAGTAAAACTCTGTGACTAGACCTTTGAAATATTTTAACATAATTACAAAAGATGCATATTAAGTTAAATTAAAGTTTCATCTTTAAAAAATAACTAAACAAAGAAATTATATAATACAATAATATTTGTTTCGTAATTGAACAAAATCAATTTAATCTTTAAAAACTTGAAACAATAGGAAGACTCGGCGTGGGCACAGCCGCGCCACCAGATCTATAATTCCAGCAATTTATAACACGTAGGCAGGTAGCCGTGTTTACACAATCCGTCAGTACACAGATAATGTAGTTGCTGAGAGGGCTATCTTTTGATTTGTCTTACATAAACATTTGTTAGGAAATTATTGTGTAAACTTTAACTGACGAAATAAAACTACTTCTTTTGAAATTATATAAACTCCCTTCTCGATCTAAATATCTAAATATACCTGTATCTAATTTACTTACGAGTTCTTACAACATTTGGCATAGATACAGAATTATTCATTGTGAATTTAACAACTAAATGCCACTTGATATATGAGCATAATATGCAAACGAGCGAGCGGCCACCTGAAATCGCTGAAATAGCGAATTGACCATTGCCTATAGACATACGCAATTGTATTTGCGTTGCCTTTTTTTTCAGAGGGGAATGCTTTATGCATACTCCGCGCCCCGGGGGGGACGCGGTAGTTATTTTTTTTTTATATATCAAAAGGTGGCAAACGAGCAATCGGCCACCCGAAATCGCTGAAATAGCGAAGTGACCGTTGCCCATGGACATACGCAATTGCATATGCGTTGCCTACCTTTAATCGACGAAGGAGAGGATGCACAGAAAGAAAATATTTTCCCTTTCCATGCATCCTGAAATTTAAGTTTCATTATAAAAGTCCACTTCCACTTCCCATCCATCCATGGGAAGGGAAAGAAGACTAAATTAGGTCTTCGGGACGCACACTCATCAGACGAAACGCGGAATTGCTTCCACTTAACACCTGTCTTCTTTGTGGTTTTGTTGAAAAAAATCCTTTCGATATTTGCTGTAAGTCAAGGATATTTTAATATCGGATTCCAATACTATGACATACTGTACTATATATATTCCCATCTCTCTGAAGAGATAGATATAATAGTATGTTTCGATACAAGTTTTTCGACAGTGGAATTTCATGGCTATACAGTAACTATTCGAGGGGAAAAAAGTCGGAAGCAATATATTACAAAAACAAAAAGGCACCCTAACAGAAAGCCCGCGTGATAAGATAAACAAGTGAACGTTAAAAACTACAGCTTGAAAGGTCAAGTAGGAAAACATTACATTAAGTAGAAAATAAGTTAAACCATAAAACTTTTCCTAAATTCTATCTAGACTGTATAAGAGATTATAAGCCCTTTCTAACCAAAGAAACAGCAAAACGGTTAAGAAAAATTCACACTAACTGCCTCACCCAGAGCCATAAAGTGGTCCCCTTAGTTTAGACTTAGTAAAAGAAATCTACACTACGTTACAGAAACCTTTGTTTATAATCATTTCAAAAATTAACCTAAACGAATAATTACCAAGTACATGAGCAATTTTTCAGAGACAATACGAATGTTTTCTCATTTCAATTAAACAATGTTTAATACATTTTTATTTCAATAAAATAAAGTTACATTTTTCTCAACGTAACTTGCATCGCGTTGCAGGCAGGAAATAAGCAGATGTATACTCAAGAGAACTTGAAACTTTACAACTCAAACTGAGTCTCATGGAGTTTCTAACTCCAGTACTTGAATGCCTCAAGTGAGATTAATGATAAATTACGTTTTATATTTTATGCACAAGTTTACCACGTTTCTTGTACCATATTTCTAATTCTATTAATTGTTATTATAAGAAATTTTTACGCGTAGAAATGACCAGTAAAAAGTCACGGAACATTAAAGTCTTAGAGTTTTCACAAGGGAAGTTGAAAAGTCACATCGTCTAGACGCATTAAGATAGCACTATTATTAAGCGACTTAAAATTCGAGATAAACTTAAAATCATGTAATATTCATAAACTTTATGAAATAATAATTAACTATACACGCTTTATTTCTACAAAGAATAGTCTAAAATATATTTGTATAATAAAATAAATAGTTACGAAAGATGCCACAACATACTCCATAAGTGTAAGTTGAAACGGCAACAACAAAGAGATGTTTATTAAGATCAGCTGAAAGAATGAACCAACAATAAACGATTAAATTCGTTCCACGTCGTTAACCGTTCAATTTATATAAAATGCGAGCAATTCCTTTTTAGCGTTATAGTGCTGTACTTTTCTCGCAGGCGTTTTCGCACCTTTAATTGTTATAAATTGTTATGGCACCCATGCCCTAATGCCTAAAGCTTAATAAAATTAGTATAATTTATTCAATTTAATATCTTTTCGGAATGTTTTGGAATATCGGATAAAGGTAAAATTCCTTAAGTTTCCATAATTTTATATTGCAAATAAGACTACGATGCTATTGAAAATCCTATTGCCTAGTTTCCATGGACATCCGCTATTGAGTTAGAAAGCATGTCGCATCTCATTTACTTTAAGCCAATAAAGATTCAATTCTGATTAAAGCTATCTTAAATAACATGTATAATGTATTTTATGTTATACTAGCTGTCGCCCGCGACTCCGTCCGCGTGGATATATAATAAAACTTAATATATACATAAGTTAAATAAAAAGCAGTTCTTCGAAATTAATATATATAAATAAATTCGAAAAAAATGAATAAATAGTATCCTAAGTCCGTCTCCTGGCTCAAAGCTACCTTCTCACCAATTTTCGGCCATATCAGTAAAGCCGTTCTTAAGAAATAAATAGTGTAACTAACACGACTTTCTTTTATATATATATATATTTATATATTATATATCATCATCAGCTCACTACACGTCCCCACCGAGGAGCTCGGAGCCTACCCTAAGTTAAGGGTGATTAGGCCATAGTCAACCACGCTGGCCAAGTGCGGGTTGGTTAACTTCACACATATCTTTGAATTTCTTCTCAGACATGTGCAGGTTGCATCACGATGTTTTTTTTCCTTCACCGTAAGAACGTCGGATAAATGTACATATGTAAATCGGAAATGGAAAAACACATTGGTACATGGCGGGATTCGAACCCAGGACCTGCAGATTGCAAGTCAAGTGCTTGACCACTGAGCCACCGACGCTATATATATAATTCTAGTTAACGAATTTAGATATTAAACTAAAGTTAATACTTTAGTAAATTATACAGTTTTTTACTTACTTTTTATTAAACAAATAAAAATGGGTTCTAATTTTAGTTTCTGTACGCTGTAGCTAAAATAAATAATAGACACAAAGAAACATTTTTATTTAGTCCCGACTCGTAACAAAAAAACATGTTTTTCAGTTTCCGCGCACCGTAAAAAGTCGGCATTTTGTGGAGTTTTCCATTACGTAGCTACGAAAAACTGAAAACGACATCTTTTCTAACAACAAAGTAAAAAAAAAAATATTTTAAAATCTTTACATAGTTTTATATTTTTAATTCGCATTATTACAAAAATGTTTTCGTTTTTTTTTAATTAAGTACTTTTATCAACAGGTTTGGACATTTTAAGTTAAAATGAATCAAAAAAAAACTTACACGACGTCTTTACCGTCTTGTTCTTTTCACCTTAATAAAATATAAAACACACAAACAGGGTGACATTATGGTAAACCTATACAGGATGTATTTTATGCCAGTTTGAGTGCCTTTACTTGTATTTTGAAACGATTTATATTAAGATTTTAAAATCCTTAGGTTTTTAATTTTGGCAGCAGGGTAATAAATTAAATTATTTAAACTTTCGTAAGACATTATCATAAACTAATATATAAACGGCTAACTGTCGGCACTGGCTAGTTTCGGGGTCGAAAATCAGGGGCCCTTCATCAGTGAATTACGTGAGTTTTTAGCTCTTTATTAGTTTGAATTAATAAGTTGCCCAAAACATAAGTTAAGATTATAGATTAGTCTAGATGCTATTATGATTTCAATTAAGGCATAGGATACTAAATATTTCTAAATTTGATTGCCAAATAATTTCTATATACGTTATGTTACACAATTAATGCCTTTTTCGTGGGATAACAATTGTGTAAGTAATCTTTGAACTCCTGCTAGACAAAAGACAACGTAAGTTTATAAAAAGAATGTATTTAAAACCGTTTAAAATTTCAATTAAGTTATCAAAAATCTGTTTATAAAATCATTGCCATAATTTACACCATTCATCAGCAAAATGTTAAGTTTGATAATTAGTCAAGTAATATTCATTTAAATTAATTGCCTCATTATGTTAAAGGCGTTGATAAGAATTATCCAGAATATTCGTATGGCAATTTGAACCTGTTATCTGATATTAGTGAACCCCAAAAGCTAACAATACTGCCGGCTACGCTTCCGTCGCAACCGGTCGTCTTCCGCCCCGCGAACCATCTCCATATCGAATGAACATCCAAATATTTTATTAGTTTATTCACATTGTTGTTTTTAGGAACGATAATTAAATGATTCATTAATTACGATAATTTATTTCATCAATAATAATGTGTAGGTATTAACAATCTTTGCGAAATGTTAAAAGTTCAGTTCGATAGCGATGTTTTAAATACTATTAGTAATATTATATACTTGATAACTTATTTCCTAAGTATACATTGTGTAAATCTAAAAGATAAAAAAATCACGACAATTTTATATCAAAAAATTATTTACTAAAGCTAAAAATAACCATGTTTACTCTCAGACAACTTTAACTGGATTTAAACTTCCTACACTAACAAGTACTAAGCTATGATAAGTACTACTATGATTACTAAAGTTCAGAAGTCAAACGTAATAGGATATGAGTCTACTTAGCAGATTTACGCCCATTTCATCCTTATTTATTTATACTAATAAGGCTTTTAACTATTACACCACATTTATAACTTTTATGTAACTATGATTTTGAACATAACGACTATTTTTTTTTAACAGAAGGGGGCAAACGAGTTGCGAGAACACCGAGGTGTTCAACGACGCCTATGGTCATCAGGAATACCAGAAGAACTGTAGATGCGTTGTGCAGACTAGGATGAAAGCAAATTATACTTTACACAATTATCTTATTACTTTGGATCACAATTTAAATAAAAATATAAAGCAATCTTGAAAGAAAGATTTACAAAAAATTCTATATTGAAATATACAATGACTTTAGTGAAAATACTTTTTTATTGTGATACTAGATGTCGTCTGAGACTCCGTTCGCGTGATTTTTAATATAAATATTAGTAGCCGATGTGTTCTTACGGACTACGTCCTACACCTATTCCAAATTTCAGCGAGATCCCTACAGTCGTTCTGGAGATACCTTTTAACAACCATCCATTACAATATTCGCATTTATAATATAAGTAAGATTTCTTCATTTAATTAAATATTTAAATTGTGTAATAACGTATTTTTGTCCTGCATGTATACAAGTATAAAAAAAAACTTTTCCCAGATTTTTCTATTGCTTTTTGATTGTCATTGAAATGTTCGCATTAAGATCGATTAACAAGGCAGACATTGATTGACACAGAGAAGTGCAGGCGACGGGGACGTGGCCTGAACTGCTTCCAATAATTGAATGTCATGTGGAGATCCAACGCACATCAATATGTCCTAGATATAGAGTGCTCAGAAAATGTATACGTAAGCTTGCATAAGCTTTTAATTTTTGTACCATAGTTCGAATGGAAGATACGATATAAGATAAATTCACCTCATTTAGTTTGCGTAGAAAATAACTGAAAACGATACTGCCTTATGTAAAGTCCAACTCGTGTTAATGGGGACGCTGTGATACCTAAACGTACCAAAAACATTACTAAATGTACGGACGATGTACCAGGGACGTACCGGATACATGACTAGATGTACCAGCGATGTACCGGGGACGTACCAGATACATGACCGTATGAGTTTGCATCAGCCTGTAGCCGAAAAATATGATACACTTTTTGATTTAATTAAAAATACTATATTGTTTTTTTTTAATAAATAACTATAATTTTCTTCATATTACAAACATAGTTTTTATCTTCTATTCATACAGCACGTGTTCTGATACAAAGGCCATAATTGCCAATTTAAATCCGACAATTCCATTTGACATTTATCTGTATTCACGATCACTGGCGCTAGCGTTTTTTAAAACCTGCCACATTTACATTTTACTTCAGCTCTTTACATTTGCGTACTCCAACGTAAAATATTTCAATCTGCACGTATAATAATCTAGTCTTGTTTGAACAAGAATAAGAATAGAAGTTTGTTTTAATTTGATATGATAACAAAACAGAGATATGTAATTGAGTAATATGAGAGAACATGTAATTGGTTAGACATGAGCGGACGAAGGAAATATGTTACAACTAGCTGTCGCTCGTGACTCTGCGCGGAATTGTAAACTTAACAAGTAGCCTATGTGTTCTTTCAGACTATGTTCTTAATCTGTGTGAAATATCAAGATCTGTTCCGGAGATATCTTCCAATATTTCCAAATATCTATACATCCATCCAAAATATTCGCATTTATAATATTAGTAAGAATAAAATTGGTTGAATAAAAGGTTCTTTAATTATTTTTTAAATATTATTCTTTTGTGACTTTTATTTATAAAACTTTAGACGTGAAATTATTGTACTTAAATATGAACCAAATAGTAATATTACACATATTCTCTGCTACTTTTACAGATGCAGCAAGTACCAGGTACCAGGTGCAAGGTACCAGGTGCCAGGTGCCAGGTACCAGGTACCAGGTGCCAGGTACCAGGTGCCAGGTACCAGTTTCTTGTTCTTCAGTTAAACGTCGCTTTATTCTTTTTCCAACAACAACCAACAATATATCCAATTATTTAACCATACCCAGGCTTACTGAGATCTCTTAACATCAGATAAAGTACTCGTCCGATCCCTCCTTTTTCCTTTCTTACAGAAAATAAAGTTATTTACTTCAAGTGACGCAGTAACGTGAGTCTGAGACATAGACAGTAGGAAAAAGACATATAGACCGTATCAGGTATCTGACCCGATGAACACAAGTGGTACTAAATTATGACAGCTCACTAGCGCCCCTCAGTCAACATCAAAAATGTCACAAGATTGTCGTTGTACTGTAACTGTCATGTCATTTTTTTTCTGTTATGTCCTTTTCTATATGCAATTTGGATTTATAGATATTCTGACAGCGAAATGGTATAGCACCGACTGTCTTACCGGTTCAGACGTCCTTGTTTTACATATTTTCTGATACGATTATCTGCATGCAGCGCTTCTCTCACCGGTCCAAATAAGTTTGTCAAACTATACGTAACAAAATGACATAACGTACAATAAACAGCATCACAACATGTCATAGCCGCCAGTACTCGTAAACTCAAATATACGTCAAAGGGGATTGTTGTAAGCCAATATTGCCAATTAAGGCCTTTGTTTCGCAGACGTTATCTGTCAACGTAAATAATTTGGTGAATTCATTGCCTTTTCATGTGCACTCACGGACATTGATGATTTACTTGCTACGTGTTTCACAGAATGTTAATTTCGGAATACTGAATGACAACAAAAAAGTATAGGAGATAAATTATTAACGTGCTATTCCGTAAAAGTTTTTGAAACGCGAACATTTTGTGTTCAAATAATTGTTATTTAGGACTAGCATTGATATTTATGAATTTTTCTTTTAACCAACTTAAGAGGACTACACTTCGAGCTCCGAGCTCCTCAGCAGGGACGTATGATGATGAAGAAATCAACTTGGTTGGTTTAACTATACATTCTATTAATAAATATAGTACCACAGATCAAAAAATATTAAATAAAAAAACTTTGCAATATAATTCTGATATTACGGACTCTGGAATTCGAAGCATTGTTGACTCGTCGTCTATCAGAGCTTTATTACAAACTTGTAAAGCAATAAGTTCTTATTTGCAGAAGTCCTAAAGCCACATAATACAGTGAGATATTAGTATTCTCTCTGACCCGGCTGGAGTCACGGAGCGAACTACGTCACAATTTGCTATGACCTCATATTTTTCACCGGGGTAAAACATCCAGAGCAGTTGACAAGTGTAGTACACCTATTGTTTCAACGCACACTTACTAACAAAAGATTACTTTTGTTCTTTCAAACAGTTCTTCATTGCTTCACAGCTCTGCCTACGTGTGAAACTAGCAACGGTGATACTACATAAAAATGAAATCAAATAGATCGCGCCCGAAGATATTATAGCTGACAGAACTTTGACCACTCTTGGTAGTTATAATATAAACATAAAAGGTGAGTGTACACTGTGCAAGAATACTATGATAATATGAAAGTCTAATAATGACTAATTAAATTTTAAAAATTGAATAGAATTATAAAACGACAATCCCGATTTGCTATTAAAATTGATGGCCGATTGGCTATAAAGATATTAGATTCAGTATAAGCAAGTCTAGTCTGTGTTTGAAGCCCTTGGATAAGGGCGCAGAGTTCAACAACCTTAGGGACAATAATCAAAGCATACGACTAACTCTGTGTACCCCATTGTCTCCGCTTATTTTACTAACATTCACAAAGTTCTCTCTATCTCTTTCTTTCTTTTTCTCTCTCTGTCCAAATTGGTTTATAGAGCTATTATTGCGTTTGTTTTTTGTTCGCGGTGTACACTACACCTTACTTCTCAACGTGCGCGCAACTCGCGAGGTACAACATGTTTGATCGGTGTGATTTAGCGCACGAGCTGTTACAGAATATTAATGTCATTATAACACGTGTTTTCGGACCTGAGGCTACGTGCGACGACATATCGCAGTGTACACGCACCTTTATTATCGACTAAATGATAGTAAAAATGGTAATTTTACTTTACTTTTTACACAATTTGAATACTGTCGTTGGGTTTTCCCATATGCTATAAAACTGTTATAACTATAAATACATTTTTAACAATTAGGGGCCTTCAAAAAAAGAGCATACATACTGGCGATGCGGATCAAATAGTTTTAGGCGATTCATTGCTCATTTGCCCCCTTCTCTCATAAAAACAAATTTGGACCGGAATACACACATATTTTTTTCCCAAAACTTCCAAAAAAACAAACGCTAAAGGGCAAAGAAACAATAAATATCTCCATGTGATCGGATCACACGCGATCTTATGCGTTTTTAATGCAAGCTCAATTGCAGACAGATTTATTGGAAGAGATGCGGCTTACATCTTAATAACGTCAATGGAATACAATGTGTTTGGTGTAAACAAGATAAACTGTGGTCACTTCGAAACGCATTGCTTAATGTTATCAAGTACTTTATATGAGTTACATAAGTACGGCTGACATTTTCTAGATAAAAGATGAATAATTACGTTCCTAACAGTTTTTTTTTAATATTAGAGAAGGGGACAAATGATGTGTGGGAACATGGAGGAGATCAACAACGCTCTTGGACATCCACAATAGACAACAGCAGAAGAACTAACGATGCGTTGACGGCCTCAAGGAAACGGTAAGCAATTTTTTTTTACTACAATTTTACTGTACATAACTTACATAGTACATACTTAAATAGTAAAGAAATATGATTTTTCTTACCTTATAAGGAGTTTTTACGGTCAAGTAATGAAATTATTGTGTTCATTTTTACGTTGTTTTGTAAAAAATACCGAACCTTTTTTATACGTGATAGTTCTAATTATTACTTACGACATAGATGAATGAACATGCAACATTTATATATTTGCCAAGCGTAAAAGACTTCCTGCCTGTGCTAATGATTAACTTGCATTATCATTGCATTATAATTCTAATTAAGGGTCAGTGCACACTAAACGCAACCTAGTTGAGGGCACACAAAACTCAAGCTCCAGTGTATCCTGGCCTAACACGAGCCCGTGTGGGCCCATAGGTTTAGTAAACAAATGACGCGTTACCGACTAATTGTTAATATTTAAATTCACATCACGAGTGAAGCTTTACGTTTAATACTGCGATTTATTGTCAGCGAGCGTGGGTAAGGTTTCGACCACTTCTAGAGAACTGACATCGCTGTCCTGTTGGCGCCAAATTCAAATTGTTACTAGTAACGTATCCGCTTAATATAATAGTATTCTATAAGTTCTTGGCTGGATGTCTGATTGTTTAACACGTTCCATGCGTACTATTTTTTCATGTGAAGGAGAAACGAGTAGCACTGAACGTGTTAACGCTTAGTACAAATAGATTTCTAATGAATTCGCTTTACCCTGCTTCTGATTTTGTCAGTTACACCTGCTTGAACATTCCGAACACATCTGATTTTTGTTTTTGTGCAAAAATATTTTTACACTGACCTTACAAACCGTAATCTTTATTTTATTATAGGCACAAAGTTGTCCGAATAATGAGTTTGAATCCATCCCCCGCCCTAATAACTTAAGCGCGTCTGAACACGACTTTATAACTTTGCGATTTGTCTCCACGTAATAGAGATTAAATTCGGTTACTGGGGAATGTCGTTTCAGCTGACATCAGCAAATAAAGCTGCGTTCACACTGTGAGTAGGTTTGTTATCTGTAATTAAAGTATCCATTTAAGTATCTATATAAAAGTTTACTATTGAAATTATCAATATGGTTGTCTAGTGGTCGTTTAACCTTTCTATAATTGTTTAGAAATTAAAATATTCAAGAACGAAGCTGCTAAAAATTCCTTAAATGTCTTAACCACCTTGGTAATAATTAAGTGAATGATTTTCGTCACACTTTCTTCGTCATATAATTTTGCAATTAGCATATAATATAACAAGACTTTAGAGGGTTAGTATTGTGGCTGACCAGGTGTTTTCGTGGTCCAGTGACGCGGTCATCTCCAGGTGATTGACGACGAGCACTGCCCTAACACCTTTGCGTTACGCGGCAAGCGACGAGCGGTAGCGATTTAAATATTATAAAAAACATTTTATTAATAATAAAGTTACATTTTTTAATAATAAAGTTATACTTTTATCGAAAAAAAAGCGAGAACTTAGTTGCGCACCTAATAATAAAACATTTTATTATAATACTTAAAGAAAAAATAAGTTACATACACGCAATAAAGACAAGTATTCTCCGCTTGAACTGACTGCTTTTTACAAAAAAAAAATTGTAACAAATTCAGGTTTCAATAAACTGTATAGCTGTTGGTCAAAATTAAACATAATTAAAGTATACTACAGGCATTCCAGTAGCGTTTCTATCATGTGAATATAAGTAACATAATATAATTGTTAATTCGCTATCTCTTATATTTTAGACTACACAATAAGAAACCAGAGAGCGATTCTACTTGCGCACATTTTAGTCTATTTGTTACGCCCTCGAGGTAATTTATCCTTTTTATCCCCAATACAATAAATCTGAAGCCCCCACCGCCTGCTTATTGCCTCTTAATGGACGACCCAATGGAATTAAAAGATTCCTAATACAAACTGAGATTAACCTTTTTATAGATAGAAAATAATTAACAAACTAATTAGTATAATTCATCAGAGATTCGATTATATTTGTATAGAAACTGACAAACTATTAGCTCAGAAACTGAATGCAACATCGGTGTGTATTTATTGGGTTTTGTAGTCTTACAATCTACTCGCTGTCGCCTGCGACTTTATCCGCGCGAAATTGAAAGAAAGCTTAATTAGTAGCCAATGTGTTCTTCCAGACTATGTTCTGCATCTATGCAAAATTTCAGAGAGATCCATACCGTCGTTCTGGAGATACCTTACAAACATCCATTTATCTAAACATTCGCATTTATAATATAAGTTACATTAGTAAGATGTTAAATTCGTAGGATTCCAACGACAATAAAATGTTTTACAACTTCTGTTCAGTTAGTCGTTAGTCTTAAACTTGTACTCCAAACATTCCTTCCTTTCCTTAAAACAGAATGCAACAGAAATTCTTAAAGACAACGGAACAAATAATAAAAACATGTGAAATACCTCCGCACAGATGTACGATATCTGGAAGTATTAACTATGGATATACAGGAAGGGACAAAAAACTTGAGCCTTGCGAACGGATGCTTTATGTGCGTATGCAACCCTCTGCACCAAGTCTACAGAAAATCTAACAAAAATAAAATTAAGAACTCTAACACAATGTGATAAAGTTTAAATTAGCTTATATTAATTGTCGAGTGTCAGATTACGTGCTACAGATGGACACAAAGAATGGACAAATGGCAAATATGCATATTGCTCTTGTTTAATATTTTCCATAATAATAACAGCAATAATTATTTATTAAATTTAATTTAATTAAACTGTCCTAGGATTTATTGTGTCCCTTGATACATTGCATATGGATGGAAAACTTATTTTGGTAGTTTACATGACACAGCCATCGGCATTACGTGTTAAAAAAAACTAAATATATTATGTTTTTTTTTTAACATAAAAGGATATTTTTAATTTACTAAAATTTCTTTTACCATTCCAGACAAGCTTAAGGTTTGTGTTAAGATATGGTTTACAATAGTCGAATAGCGGGATTCGAACTCTCGACCTCGTTATCGGAAATGTCTTTTACCATTAGGCTATTGGCGCTTCATCATTGTAGTTTTAGACATTATTAGTAAGAATCATTTAGAGAGAATGGCGCGCTTTTCTTGCCAAGTCAAGTGTCCGATTGATTAGTGAGGTGATAAACGTTGACATTTTAATAAGGCTAGTGTTGCGCCGATACACCGTCACAGTGTCGGATTTTCTTCCTAACAGTAATTACTGTTTTTTTCGTTTCATACTTTGCTTTATATATCAACAATATCTTACATTTCATCTACTTCTATTTATAGAGTAATGCTTTCCCAGCAAATTGTACTATAAACAGTTATATCCTGTGAAATCAACTGTCGCTTGCTGTAATTTCTAAACAACAAATCACATACCAAAAGGGAACCAAACCACTTATTTTCAATAACTGGTTATAAGTTTATAATTTGTAAAAGAAAATATTAGATTTGCTGTAGTTTATGTCCCTATAAAGTGTTGTCAACCTTTCGCTTAATAATTATAAACCGATTCCTAACAGGATTTTATAAATGAAAAAGTTTGATAACACGTAGCATCAGAACAGCTGAATGAATCTGGATGATATTTGGATCAGATATAGATTAAAGTATAAAGAACGGACTGGTTAATCTTTTTTTTATCCAATCAGACAAAGTCGCGGACAACAAGAAATTTATATTTACTGTGGCGTTTAAATTCGCCCGATTGCCACGAAATAAAGCAATCTACCGATTCAAACAGCTACTTGAAGGTAAAACGCAAGCTACAATGTTGTGGTGGCAATGCAAATAATATTTCCCTTCCATTTAAGAATCAAACAAGCCGCTGCCGGCGGGGAATTATTAATTATAATAACAAAAGCGAAGCGTCCGCTTTTCATTTAGTATCAAAATATTTCCGAATCAGTAGACATCAGTATATGTAGAGTGAACAGGTACTTTATTAATTTTTAATTTTGATGATTTTGAGTTTAATATCATAAGCTGTAAAAAAATTTTTTTTCCCTTTCTGAGCTATTAATCTCGTATACAATATGACTCTATTCATGGACTTCCTTAATTTCGAAATTCCCTGTGCCTTGTCCGACTGATAGTGGGAAAAAGGGGTTTTCGCGGTCATGTTTTGTCGTATGTCGAAGACAGACTTCTTATTCGATTCGTGTTCCTCTCGGGATTGTAATACTGTCATCTTTAACTTTACAATAATCTCAACAAACCCTTTCAAATTTACGACTATGTAACACATATTATTATGATACATTTTTAATTTCTATAAGCTTGTAGTCTCTGTAATTTAATTACTCTGTGAACGGAAGCCAGCAGCCTGAAACGCAGCCTTACGATGATATTAATTAACGAGTGAGCGCAGTTGCTCTGTACCATCTCTACCTCCAAGTGCTAATTACATATCTGTTTGTGGTGTATATAAACCAAAATAAACATCAAGGTCTTTGAACTCGAGTTGATTCTGAACAAAATATTTAGTTCCAAATAATTATTTGCTAGACTATACAGCGTCGGTGGCGCAAGGGTTAAAAACTTGACTTGTAATCTGCAGATCCTGGGTTCAATCTATATATGTAGATTTATCGGAGATTCTTACGGTGAAGGAAAACATCGTGATGCAACCTGCACATATCTGCGAAGAAATTCTAAGATGTGAGTGAAGTCAACTCGGACTGGACCCGCTGGTCCACGCCACCACGCTTGGTTGACTATGGCCTAGTCACCTCTAACTTAGGGTAGGCTGCGAGCTCGTCAGTAGGGACGTATGGGGAGCTGATGATGACGTTGTTATTTGCCAGACTACCTAGTCCCTTGTGAGACCACAGGGACGAATGTAAATCGATTGACGTTCTATAAAATTGGTAAAGCCTGGATACAGCTTAATAGTAGATAAAATAACAAAAGGTGTAAGAAAGGAAACATTTGCCTTGAGTTTAAACGTTGCGGTTTTGTTTTTATACATGTTTCGATAGTGGAAATGAACAGATAAGGATTGCAGCCGCAATATATGCGAAGCGCAAGGAGTAATTCGGCTTTCGTTCCGCTCCTCTGATCCCGACCTCAGCAGTGCTTACGATCCGTAACAGATACCACAAGTTCCTTACCTTTTTACTTCCTCAATAAATATATGTTCAGACTAGTTGTCGCCCGCGTCTCCGTCCGCGCGGAGTTAAAAAAAATATTAGCCTATGTTTTCTTCCATGCTATGTTCTACATCTATGCCAAATTTCAGCAAGATCCATGCAGCTCTGCTGGGTAAAAAACAACCATACATCGAAACATTGAACATATTAGAAGTAAGATAAAGAAATTATTTTTATTAAAACTGAAGACTAAAATAGATTTTTCTTATAGAAGGATGAGTTTGAGTCAAATAGAAGCCCTAATAATATTTAGATAGGAACAAAGAAAACGGTCACCGAGACTTTTTAT
This sequence comes from Papilio xuthus, assembly GCF_000836235.2. Lineage (NCBI taxonomy): Eukaryota > Metazoa > Arthropoda > Insecta > Lepidoptera > Papilionidae > Papilio > Papilio xuthus. The sequence continues at coordinate 529,412 of NW_013531711.1, read as the reverse complement.
ATTTACTAAGGTATTTTAAGTCATAGACGCGTACTGGCAATAAAATTGAAATGTAACATGAAAAAAAAATCAATAATGACGTCATAATTTTTTATTCTTTTCCAGTTTGAATGTAAAGGATGATAACATATTTATTGTTCAATACCAGTACCAAAAAATTCGTTCCCCGAAGTGTATGGTGCTGTCTGGCTAGGCAGGAGGCACAGTACGGCGGCCGGTCGCGCACATTACGCACGCGTTCTACGAACTGCGCCAGCGCAGCCGTGATACGAAAACTAAACACCCCTTATACGTTAGTGTGTTTTCATATGTATGTTTGTGCGTGTGTGTGTTTCTATCACACGTGTGTGATATACGCCCCAACGCCGGGTTGTGCGTTTCGTCTAGTTGGATTTCGCGGTGTGATTTTGTTTTTTTTTTTTTTAATTTATTGATATTGTGACGATGTGGTGTTGAAGATAAACTTTTGTGTGTGTGAATTGTTTGGATTTATTTTTCTTTAAGTGCTCGGATAACCGGCCAACATTTTGAAGTAAGTTTCCTTGTATAATTTTTTATCTATTCTTTATTTTTTTTTTACAAAATATTTATCGTTAAGTTGTTTGTAATGGCACAAAAATGTTTTGGATGAACAATTATAAATTCTTATTAGTATTGCTATGCTATTGAATTAGAATTCCGATCGCCTATGATTTCTAACAAAGACAAAAATAACTTGATAATTGTATACACAATAGTTATTATGTTTCTATTGTATTGTTACAATAAAGTAATGACATCGAGTGTCAGAAATCGAAAATACATGACCTAGATCTCATATTATTATTTTTTTTATTTTAATTTACCAACAGGCACTTTTAAGACATTAATATATACTCTACATTTTATATAAATGTTTCTAGTAAAGACATGAAAAACATATTTTTATTTTTATTTTAATATAAATCATATCGCATTAAGTATGGGATAAACAGAGAGGAAATTTGTTAAAACCTTTTGGTAAGTCGATTTCATCTGGTTAATTATGTAAATATTATATTAAATAAAAATAATTTGATACAAAAGATAAACTTTAATATAAACAATGTTGAGATCATAAAAATAAGCTATAAAATTAATTTCTCAATGACCGCGTAAATTGCTCTATCGATGTTTTGTACCGGAAGACTAGTTCATTCCCACAGAAAAATAATAGCTCCAAGACCACAGATTATAAACAAGGTCACAATTATAAACTTCATTGTTTGACTAAGAATGTGTATATTAAGTGTCAGGTCGTTCAACTGCAGGTTTTTTTTGCAATGTTTTGTTTAAATCTAGTTTTTACACTACTAGCTCGCCCGCGACACCGTCCATGTGGTATTAAAAGTACTTAATTAGTAGCTTAATCGTTTTTTTTTTTTTAATTTTATTTTATATCATAGATTTAAGAGTTTATGTATTTATTAGTACCTTATGTTTTCTTCCAGACTATGTTCTACATTTATGCTAAATTTAAGTGAGATTCATACAGCCGTTGAGGTGATACCTTCACACAAACATCCAAACATTCGCATTTATAATATTAGTAAGATTTTTTCGGGATATTAACAAATTCGCTTGACAAGTCACATTAGTTTGTAACCAAAATTATAATACTAAGATGAAGTTTACCTTAAAATGTGTAAATAGCGAGACAAATTTAGTTAACCTTAGGTTTCCACTGCCGATACTTCCATATAAAACATACATTCATCTCGATTTTATAAAAGAAAGTGAGCGGGATGTCAATATGTTTTTGAAGAGATGTTTCAATAGTATAAACCCATATTAACAAATGATTTTCAATTTTAGTTGTCGTATATTTATCACAACTTTTAATATGTTTATTTGAATTCAACAACACTTCATAATTGGATAGTAATTACATCGAACAAATTTACATAATGTTTCCACTTGTCTCGAGGCTTACACTGCCATAGGTTAAGTTGAAAGGGGCATGTTAAATTTTAATAGGCTTACATTACCCTCCCCACCCCTACTATATAATCATACATAATAGTAGGGGTGTCAACTATCTCGAACGTTATTATCTTTAGCTAATTTGATAGCTTTATTAGCTTATATTGTCCAAAACAATTGACATATCATCTCTAGGTTTATTAACCTTAATGTAGCTTAATTTATACGACCGGTAGACGCCTATTGCCTGGGTTTCCTATGTTTTTAATATAAAGTTTTTATCTTTTAAAATTAATTAAAAAATAAATATGTAATCATGAACTAAATAATTATAGCTTAATACTTAAAAATACGATATGGGTGTGAATTATGTTGTTGTACTTCTAAAAATTAATTTTACTAATATAAATGCGGAAGTTTAGATGGATGGATGTTAGAAGGTACCACCAGAACGTCTTCATGAATCTCGATAAAATTTGACTTAGATGTAGAACATTACCTGGAAGAACAGATGGGATATTAATTAAGTTTTAATATAGTTCCACGCAATAGAACGAGTCGCGGGCAATAGTTAGTCAACAATAATAATAAAACATAATCAGTAGAACAGAAACTCAAGTTCTTGTCGATTAATAAACATACGCATATTATTCTTTCCGTTTTTTAAGGAAATTAAAATGATGACACTTTTTCACTTATTCACCGTATTATTTATTTATTTACTAACATAACTCTTATAAAATAATGAAAACAAAATTAATATGAATATTTATCAATGATGTCATCTGTCGTAACCGCATTCATCTTCAGTACTGATAGAAACGTATCAATGTCACCAACCTATTGTGAAATTGGACAGTTTATAATTCGACTAGTCATAGTATAGACCAAGGAGATGATTGTGAAGTCAATAATTTAAAAGCAATTTCACAAATTACCTAATGTTAAACGTGATTCACCATTTTTTATAAACATTTAGCTATGTTTATACATTTCAAATTAACTAAACTTCAATTTATATAATAACTTAAAGGTTGACTATTTCAATTCAACAATTGACAATTTGATAATTAATTGACTTAGAGTATGCATCACTATTTTGGTAATGTACAAATATGCCTAGTATGTTTATAAGCTGACGAAGTTGACAATCATTCGGTGACATAAACGCAGCTTCCTGCCGAGGGAAGCGTGAGAATGATGCATAAAAGGCGATCCGCGAAGCCGGATGCAATCTCGACCAGAAACCGAACTGGTCTACAACATAAATATAATCAATTAACCGTGTACACATCGTACACTGTACACTGTACACGATAAGATTACACTGTATATGTTGTACAGTCAGCATCATTAATATTTGAACACTAGATATCGTCTTAGACTCAGCCCGATCGGAATAAAACAAAACTTAATTAATAGTCTATATGTTCTCCCGACCATGTACTGCATCTTCGCAGAATTTTTGCGAAGTCTTTTCAGCCGTTCAGGATAAATGTAATAAACATCCATACATGTAAATATTCGCTTTATATTAGTAAGATTTACAAAACTTTAGAATTTTTTATACGCCTCTGGTTTCCAAAACTAAGCAATCACGTGTTCGCTAATATTCATAGTTCTATAATAATTACGAGAATGGCTACGTGCATAGAAGTGTCTGGAGCTTTATAAATGTATACATATTAATGCAGCTGACTGTACATTCATATCGTCCAAAGCTCGTCCCGTGCGGATGTAATAATGACTTTGGTAGTAATTACTATAATGTTTTAATACATTTCTTGATACCCTTGAGATATTTTATATCATATTTTTATATGATGAAATTGCTTCTTTTTAATGTTGTTTTTATTTTTTGTAAAAACTAAACTAACATTTTGGTTAATTTGGTATTCAATTTTTTTTTATATTTGAATTTAATTGCAGTCATGTTTCTACCGTATGTTTCAAAATCAATTGTATGAGGAATCAGGCTTTTGCAGTCTGTTTTAATAAAAATAATCTGGCGTTAAACTAAAAACCTATCCGATACTAAGTAGCGATGTTATCGAACTTACGAAAATGCAAACATAATTAATAACGTAATTAAATATGTATATATTCATAGTAATTACTAATCCTCACTCATAAAGCTATCGTTTTTTAATTTAGATATTTTATAGGCAAAAAGCCAAAAAGCATTACTTTTGCCATTAAGCCACCGAATAAGCCATAAAAATAAAAACTGCAGATTAAAAACAAAGATTATTTACACTTTTTTGGGTTCCGTACGTCATAGGAAAAAACGGAACCCTTATAGGATCACTTTGTTGTCTGTCTGTCCGTCTGTCCGTCTGTCAAGACCCTTTTTTCCTATTATTTAGTATCAATGTATTTTAGTTTCGCAGAGCTGAGCAACTATTGTCTATAAGTTAAATATTATGCAACGATTTTATACTGAATTTTAAATTACAAATTACATATGTTTACGACAAGACAATAGTAATGATAAGTCTACGAATGACACACTTATTACAGGGGAATAGTGACTAAATTGGTGTATTGTTTGTTTGAAGATCTTTTTTTTATTTCATTGAGCCCACATCCGTTTCGAACACTATTGAATAAATTTATAAGGATTTGTTGCGCAATGAAGATTAAAGCTAACTTTGCGATTATTTTACAAATCCAAAAAGAACACAACTATTATTAACCGAATTCCCGAAGGAGGTGACTCGTTTATATGTTTTTTTCTTTAGAAATATAGTCTACAAGCTATGCCCGCGACTCCATGCCCACAAAAAAAAATAGAATAATAAGCCTATGTTCTTTCAGACTATGTTCTACATCTATGTCAAATTTCATCAAGATCGTTCAGAACGTACCTTCTAATTACGATCGTCGATTAAAGGTAGGCAACGTATATGCAATTGCGTATGTCTATGGGCAACGGTCACTTCGCTATTTCAGCGATTTCAGGTGGCCGCTCGCTCGTTTGAAACCTTATGATATAAAAAAAAATATACAAAGATAGTAAGAAGATATGAATCATCGAAAATACTTCTTTAGAATAAGAAAATAGAGAAAAAATCTTAAAGGGATATTTGACCGAATAGTTTTAAGAGCTTTTAAAGCGATTGTTCTAAAAAAACGTAGTGAATTTACAAAATAAATAATTGCACTTCTTAACTTGTGAAGTTGTCATGAGCATTTATTTTTATTATATCTTCTGATTTATATTAGTACCTATAACTAGTATTGCTTACTATCCACAATTCTTATCTTTTGCCGTATGTTGACCTCTGCAAATAATAAACGATCGATCTCACAAAGGTAAGAGATAAAGTCATAGTATTAAATTTGGATGTCATTATAAGAGTGTCATGAGAAATAAGTTTTTATGCATTTCTTATCTAACAAAGTAATAGTTTTATAGTAAAATTATCAAAAATAAATCGATTAAGGAAATTTTTCGTTAAAAAATTCGCTAAAATATTACGTCTAGACATTTTAGTTTGCTAAATAATTAGCGCTTCGGCTACATCGTTAGCATACAAATTTATTATTCTTTAAATTATTTTATTTACTATTTATATTTCTATTATCAAAATGGATAAAATATTTGGGTAAATTATATCAAAATATTATGTATAAAATTTGTTTATATCGACGTCCATTTTGCACGAAAGTATCTCATTATTATCCATCTTACTATTATTATAAATGCCATTTTTTGGATGGATGGATGGATGTTAGAATCATCAGAACTGCTCAACAGATCTTGATGATGAACACAGTCTGGACGGAGTCGCGGGCCACAGCTAGGCATGCATAAAAATCATTACGTTTATCATGCAGAAGACCATTTACAATATTTTAGGAATAATAAAAGACCTAACTTTAGTAAAATGATACAGGCTGATGATAAAACCGAACACTATTAAGCAGAAAAAAAACTAAATCACTAACAAAGAATAATATAACAAGCATCGTTTAAATAAAAAGTAATAAAAAACAATTGACTCGCGAAGGGGTAAGGTCGCTGGCGAGTTAAATAACTGACTAGTTAGGTGGAGTAGAAAAAGTGGTGCAATTATCTCATAGCGACCATTAAATTAAGATTAAAATTTAACCGAAACCAGCGCAGTGCTGGCTGCGTTTAAAATGTTAACACGAAACTGTAAAGGAGCCTGTACAATAGACACATTCACACATAGAATCGGACTATTTCATCATTGTGTCATTTTTATACTAGTAATACAGAAGGACTTAATACAGTGCACCTAGTTATAATAGTAGGGGGCTGTAGTTTGTTTTGGATCTTCACTAGAATTAAATACAATAATTTAGAGGTTATTCTTTCGTACGATTTTCTTCTAAACTGACCTATAAAGTAAAATAAAACTTAAGATTATGGTAAAAAAGTTCATAGTAGTTAGTAAAAAATAGATAGTTGTAGTTAATAAGAAAAATATTTCAGTCTGTGTAATTTGGAATATGTAAAAATTAAGCTTTATTTTGTGAATTAAAAAATTTTATTTTATAATATAACGTGAAACGCGACGAGTTGATATGACTGTGTAAAAACTTCTTAACATCAAAGCCGTGGATAATCTGTTCCCGTGGCGTGGCCGAGGCAGTTTTGTGAATGAAATGGCCAATAATTGCCCCCGGGGCCATTACGTGGAGGCCAACCCTCGCAACGCCGTGATCATTGCCAATGGACTTACACGCTTGTTTTGTTTTAGTCGAAAACCATCCAGTGTTATCCTGGATATGTAGGGACTGGTTTTCTTGCGGCTGATGCAAGCATTTTCTAATTATTCTGAAGGTATTACTGGTTGGTCAGGTCAGGTATTCTGAAGTAGAAAAAGTTTGTATATAGCTATTTACTATAACTATAGATAATAAAAATCCTAGGGTCTTCTTTGATGACTGTCTTCGTTAAACAATATAAAAAATTAAAACTTAATATTTCCGTATCACTTTACGATTTAATGCACGTTTTATACATTTATTTTTGTAATTTAACCCATGATTATTCGTAATCTTTGTCTGTAATATTATAAATGCGAATATTTAAATGAATGGATGAATGGCAAAACCGCTGCAAGGATCTCGCTGATATTTGGCATACTTGGAACACAGCCTGGAAGAACACATAAGCTCCTAAGTTTTTGTTATTCCGTGCGGACGGAGTCGCGGGTGACAGCTTGTATCAGATATACTGTAATCAATAAACAAAAGAGCAACGTACGTTAGATGTAAACAAAACAGCGCATTTCACACGGTTAGAAATGGTATTAAAACATGCGATATAACTTTTTCTAAGTTTCTCTGAAGAAAAAGTTTTCCGCTATTGATAGCCGTTTTACTAACTGTGTGTCGTTAACAAAGATCGTTGGTTCTCATGGTTGGATGTTACCATCAGACGGGTTTGTTAACAACACCTATATAAGGTGGGTTCGTGACTCGATGGAAAATCTAGCTCGATTGTGTTAATACTGTCCTCTAGTTATGTATTTACATCGTACAGTCATCGACGAAATTTGTGCATTGTCCCTATCTGGCTTAAAGTAAACCAAAAATCTCATGCAAATCTTACTAATATTATAAATGTAAATGTTTGTCTGGATGGATGGATGTATATTTGTTAGAAGGTATCTACATACCGCTGAATTGATGTGATGATGAAATTTGGCATTCATATAGAACATTGTCTGGAGGAACACATAGGCTACTTATTTTTAATTCCGCACAGACGGAGTCGCAGGCAATGGCTAGTTTTCACAATAACTATACAAAGGTGATTGTAACAAATATCCGTACGATGATCACTGTATTAGTTAAGTATTGTTTTTAATAAAATTATTCAAAATAAAGTCAACAAAAACTATTATGAATTGCAAATCAACGCTGTGTTTTTTATATTATTACATTAACTAGTTATTATGAAGAAAATTGCAATAAATATAACAAACCTCACGAAAGCAAAATAAAAAAGTTTGCGGTTATGGTTACCGCAGACTGGACGTTTAGATGCGAAGTAAATTGAACACCATTATTGATTTGTTCCATAAATAGATATCGATTGCCCTTGTACCAAATGTAATGCAATATATATATGCAATGTAACACAAGCATTGCACCACGATTTGTTTATCCTTTTTTTTACTAGTATACAGTAAAAAATATTGTTTAAGGTTAACAAAACCTAAGATCCAAATTAAAATCTTTACAATGAATACAATGTTATAGACTAATAGGTAAGCTTTTTCGCGCGTTTTTTAGTTTGTTTTTATGTATGTGAGTCTGTATGTTTGTAAATTTCTTTGTAACGGCCTAGAGTCTGAAGAAGTTCAGTTAAATGTATGTAATATTATAATATAGGAGTTCATTTTGTTTAAATTAAAAATTATGTTTTGAAAAGCAGTCAATAGATGGCGCTTTTCTCATCCACTTTTTAAAAGAAGTTTAGGTTATTCTTGTTTGCTTTATATATTTAAATTCCCGCCATTTTTAGTACTTTACAGTATGCATAGTCACGTAGCGTGCTTACCGCTGTGACGTCATAGTAGCGCTGTAGTTTGTGTAGGAAATCTTTGATATGCAAAATAGTTAGTATCTACATGAGAGTTTTAGATTGACTAATCTGTGTGTTTATTTAGTTTTAAACTATTGGACTTTTATTAAATTTGATTTCTGAAAAGCTATGAGCTGTCGGCCAACCGGTAATAGAGAGGCATTAACCCTTTAACTGGTAGAAGCAATTTTGTGTCTCGAAAAAATAAAAACTCGTTTTTTTGGTTTATTGTGGGTACTTTAATAACTTTTATTAAAGAAAAAAAAACAATCATATTTAGTGAAAGAAAAAAACACGGTGGCAATATCCTTGCCAACACCAGTATGAGCTCTGTTAAATTCTGTTCATGGATTTTCCTCTTGCAGTTGGTGAAATAATTGAAAACATGTTTTAAGGTATTGGTGCTACAAAGTGGAAAATTTATAATAATGTGGTTGGCATACATATTGGCACCACCAGTAAAAGGGTTAAAAGGCTATAAGAAGATAGAAGCCAGGCTCTCCCACCATGTTACGTTTATATTATACATAGGTCCTTGAACATCGCTCGACGTTGTTTCTAAGGGAATGGGGTACTAGTTTAAGAAATTTCAAATCATTCTAATGATAATTGTTTTTGTTTAAGGTGGAGCCCTAGAGGCCCCGGGGGGAGGAAAATGCAAACAAAGAACATCAACCTCAGCCGAGAACAGACAAACGAAGACAACTGTGATCTACAGGTCAGTTCATTTCCACTTATTTATTTTTAACTTGAGATCAAAATGGCTAAAGACAAATAACATCTAGCCCAGTGAGAAAGGCGCTGTTATCGCGGCTAGTTCTGTTAATAATATGGGCATAGATTATGACATTAAAAAACACGACATGACAGTTACTTGACAGCTACAGTGCGAAAAAATCCTGGTGACACTTTTTTAATGATAATTTTGTTTCATTTACATCCACCCGGTGACAGCCTTGTCCGTCTATAAATTTATCGAGGTTTTGTCTTAAATCTACCAGGTCTGAATCGAAAAGGAAATAAAGAATTACGTTCTTAAATATTCATATAATAGATAGATATTTAGGAACAGAATATTTATATCGGTAAAGCACAACATTAACAATAAACTTTCAAAGTTATGACAATCCCAGCCGTAGAATCAATTTCAATAGTAATCAGAAATTGTAACAAACCTATCTTAGCAATTTTACCTTCAGAAGACTGTTATTACAGTCTTATTGAGGATAGACATGTTTGTATTTCTTTAAATACTGCCACTTCTTAAATAAATCGATAGACAATAAATTACATTGTCACACAATGTAATGTGTAAATATAATTTCCCATTTCCTTTGACTTCGAGTATAGTGAATATGTTCACGTAATCGCAATTAAAAAGAATCATAAATATCTTTGTCAAGATTTTACGACTACCACAGTTATGTGTCTAGATTGTTAATTCTTCGGCGCCGTCATAACTCAAGTCTTAAGTACCAGTAGCTACACTAACAAATAACAACTAAACGTGGGTTTCTTAGACCAATATCTCCGTTTAAAACTTAGTATCTGTTTTGTCAAATGACAAGGATGATGATATGTTTTATACAAATATGTTGGTCTCAAAAACCAACGATGACGAGTATAAATTAACTAAATTAACTCTAATCTTTAGTAACTTAATTACTTCAAAATTAAGAGCAAAAATAATAAGTACTGCAAAAGCAAGAGGCCACAATTCTATTATCGCTTTTTATGTGTGAGATAATTGAAAATAATTACTATAAGTCAATCAACTTTGTGTGCGTAAAATGGATGCGTAAACTTGAGCTATACAAAATTTATGTATTGTTATTTACGCCATCTATCGATACAAAACGTTACTGCGATCATAAAAGCAATTCTAAAAACAATTTAGTTTTCACTATCAAGTAAAGATGGCGCTGTTTGCAATCTTAAAATACTTTTCACGTAAACAATAAATTTCAAATATATCAGCTTATACTAATTTATTCAATCTTTTCGACAGAAATCATGCCGCCAAGATCACCAGGGCCTCGCGACGGATGTGTCAGTGACCCAACGGGCGCAGGGCATCCTGAACCAAGTCACGAGGGCCGGCATCGGTTCCACGTATCGCGGTCAGTATGCAATATGAAATTAAATAATATTCAAATAAGGTCCGTTTATTTCTCGCATGCACGTTTCTGTGAAGTAACGTCGGCTCAACCACTGTTCGGTACATTTATGGTCTTCTACGATTTACACGACCTCTTTAAGGTCGTGGATTTTATCGGTTCTTTGTCCTGACACATAATAGAACACATTTTCTTTGTATTCTATATCACTTCGACGTTTAATATTGTGCTAACTACAAATTAAATCTTACTAATGTTATAAATGTGAACGTTTAGATGGATGGATCTCAATGAAATTTGGCATAGGTATAGAAGTAGAATACAGTCTGGAGAATACATAGGCTGCTAATTTTTTTTTTAAATTTCGGACGGAGTCACGGGCGACCGCTAGTATATTATAAATACAAAAGCTCACAGCCGGTCAGTTTGGCAACAATCCAAATGTTCAACTTGGTTCAAACTGGATCTGTAGTAAATAGCAACATATTTACATACCTATTTTACAACTAACTTATACGATTTAGCCTTTGTTATATTTATTAATATAGGTATAATTTCCTTTTTAACTAAGAAGTAAAGAAGATTAAATCTGTTAACAATTTTTTATTTCATCAATCGAATGGAAACAACCAATAAAGTATTAGTCATTTCGTCAGTTCTTCCATCTACACATATAAACATCGAAATGGCCAGTACGAAAACACAAAGAGCCGAAGACACCTGCCACGCGTGATCAGAACACACAAACACTGATCAAAATCTCTCCTTCAGTACAAACCGACCGGACAAAGGAGCCCCAATAAAAACAAAAAAAATATATTTCGCGCCTTTTTGTATAATATCATAGACATCTTTTTTATTTTTTTGTGTAAAATGCTAATTGTGTAGTGACGTAAATGTAAAATTCTTGTTCCTAATTTGAATCCTCGAAGAACAGGAATTTTGGACCACGGTGATGATTTTCTGATATTGCCAGGTGAGTTCAGATAATTGATAAATAATTTTGACAATTTAAAAAATTGTTCGTCAATTGTTTGTTTTGTAATCCAATAGATGGCGGTACTGGCAATTTTGTTTCTAGTTCATACTTACAAAGTGTAGACTGCACAAAATAATATTAAGACGTCACGCTTTTGTTCTTTATTTAAAAAATTGGTATCGAAACATATCAAGCAACAATAAGTATTTTTACAATTATCCTATAGTTTTAGTCTAGCAAAAATATCAACAAAAATTATTGGCAAATTTGTCGTCAAAGTGTTCAAGAAGTTTATTCCTTGTATCACCTTAATAGTAAATTCTTCAACATAGCCGTTAAAAATAGGGCTCCAAGGGTAACAAAGAAATTTAATTGGTTACATCGCGTGTTCGCAAGGCCGACCTGTACACGCAAGCTCTTTGTTTGAAAGGAATCTGTTCTTACATTGAGTTTAGAAAAGGCGCGTATTGAACACTTAACGAATATTTTTTTTACTACAATATTATAAGATATCGGGCATATAATTCTAAAAATAGAAATAAAAACCAACAGAGACGTAGAAAATGTAAAACAATAGTAATAAAGTATCGTATTGTTAATAATGCCTGTCATATTAGAAAACTACAGTTCCAAAATTATTCCAATACTATCAATTTGAAGAACAAAATTGTTAACTTTTGTGACTTCAATCTCTTGTCTTTACTTTAAGAGGCGAAATTTCTAACCACTGAGCTATAGTAGTTTTTCTTACTAATATTATAAATGCGTATGTTTGGATGGATGGATGTTTATTAATAGGTATATCCAGAACGACTGCATTGATCTGAAATTTGGCATAAATATATAACACAAAGGCAAATTAATTTTTTTTTCAATTCCATGCGGACGGAGTCGCATACGATAGCTAGTAATTACATAACTGAACAAATGTCCAACAAGATGTGTCCTCCGTGTCTGAGCAACGGGCCGCACCACAAAAGGCAACCGTAACGACTTCGCGAATCATTTTGATTGACAATTAAATGCCTACATGTTGAACATGGAGATGTTTTTAAATAATAAAAATTGATTTCAACATTATAAAATATAATAACATCAATAAAAAGATGCGGTCTGATCGAGGAAGTGCCGTTTTGATGTATGATATTTCTTACTAATGTATTGCGATTGTTTGGATTTATGGAAGGATGAATGTAACATCTCGTAGAACAATTGCTAGAAATTTAGTTTTAGCTTAGATGTAAAACACAATTTGGAATACATAGGCTACTAATTAGATTTTATACCCGCGCGGATGGACTCGCGGACGATAGCTAGTAATACTTAAATTAATTAATGTTTGTTAGTAATGTGAATTTATCATCATAGAATTTATAAAGTGAGTTTGTCTTCTGTCTTTGATGCTAAGAAAAATATAAACCTAATTTAAACTTAGTCCTAAAGGGGATTTTTCCCCATAACTTAGCGTTACGTGGGTGTAACTCCATTTAAAAAATAGAGCGGCTATAAGGAAGCATTTTAAGACTATCCAAATTATGTTTGATAAATCTAAACATGATGTTTGTCCGCCTACATTATATTTAAACATCTAACAAATAACATTTATACATTAATGTAATAATTGGTTTAAGTTCCTGCTTTAATAAAAAATAATAGGTAATTTTGAAAACAAATTCAATCTTATATTAGAGCAATTATGCTTATTTTTAATTGAGTTATTTAATAATTAAAGATAAGTATTATTATTGAGTAACTCTTATAAAACTCTAGATATAATAATTTTAAAGAATTTCACATTTCGTAATGAAAAATTATATGTACTTTTATTTCCTAACACTTAACAAGCGACCTTTGATAATAATAACATTAAAAAACCATAATTTGCCGCCTTGTGTTGTAATTTTTTTAAATGTCAAATAGTAACGGCTCTCGTAGAATTATTATCAGTAAGTACAGAGTACACTGCGATCCATACTTTATGGAGGCTCCCAGTTTCGCTGCACTGGACACAATTTTAAATATCGACGACACGTAAAGGGATGTGGGGTCAAACCACTGCCCGCACTTTCGCGCGATGTGAACCCATCTGTGCAGACAGGCTCTCCCGAGTAATCACGAGCCTCCATAAAGTTTGAATCGTTTTATACACAAGTACTTGGACTTCGAAGTTCATGTAGTATAACAATAAAAAATCGCATAGTTAGTTAAATTTAACATTAGTTATTTAGGCTTTATACTAAACTATTAAATGTAGCATATAATACATTTTGGAGCTAAACAATTTTGAACTCAATTAGATTGCATTAAGATACATATTCGTTTGTTGTTTGCAATTCTTTGTTAAGTTTTTTCACGTTCACGTAATAATTGCACGTTAAACAGTTGAATGCAAACGTTTTGAAACATTTTGTAGCGCATGTCTTGTTATTAAGCATAATTGATGACACAAAACTGTGCTCAGGTCAAACCGTTTTGAGTTGAGACATAACTCTAGAGAATAATTGAGTTTAATTGGCGTATTATGTTAAAAAGAGACATTTTATAATCTATTCTTTTAAATTCACTTACAATGTAAGTTTGAACTTATGTCGGAGCGATTCTCTTACTATTAGGTAAAAATTGTGATACCATTTTAAATAGACGACCTACTGTTAGAAAGAAATTCCGACACTGTGCCGGTGTACTGGCGCAACACTAGCCTTAGTAAAATGTCGACGTTTGTGTCCCCTCACTAATCATTCTGACCTACCTAACTACCTACTACCTAACAGCAAAATAGTCTACGTATTTTAACATTAATACGTTACGTATATCAACAGTGGATTTAGTAAAAAAAATCATTGTAAGGTCAGCGCGCATCTGCCCCACACCTGCCAGTGGGGGCGCAACTCGCTGCAACCCTCTGTGAATACTCCACCTGTGGTAACCTGGATACAGTTGCGGTGGGGCCAGGGAAAACGCGATTATTACTACGAGTGTGTTAACTGAATCAGCTGCTTCATAGACTGGATGTGACCACTATTGCGAGTCTTCTATTTATTAGTTTGTTGTTATAAATGGGGCGTCGGAGGCCTTAGGGGTCAAGCACTTGACTTACAATCTGCAGGTCCTGGGTTCGAATCCCGCCACGTACCAATGTGTTTTTCTATTTCTGACTTACATATGTACATTTATCCGACGTTCTTACGGTGAAGGAAAACATCGTGATGCAACCTACACATATATGAGAAGAAATTCAAAGATATGTGTGAAGTCAAACAACCCGCACTTGGACAGCGTGGTTGACTATGGCCTAATCACTCTTAACTTAGGGTAGGTTCCGAGCCCCTCGGTGGAACATATAGTGATAATGATGATGATGATGATGATGTTATAAATGTGATATATGTTATAACTAATCAAGTCAATTAATTTATATATAAAATGAAAACATATTTATATAAGATTTGGTGAAACAGTTTAAAGTTATTATGGTTTCTATACTTGCATAATTTTAATAATACATCGTTGTGACTATAACTTTCTTTTCCTAAATAACGCTAACGTCATGGCCCAACATGAAGAAAGTTTGAAAACAAGACGGTTAGAGTTGAGTGAACAGTAAATAGGTTTTTAATGTTAACTTTACAACAGAATTGCAAAGCAAATTGATTAAAAATATTATTATATATTAGCGACTCTATTCCGTTAGAAGGTAAACAGGAAGAAAACAATAACAGAAAGAAAATAATAACATCTATTAAGCTAAAAGTACATTAAAGGAAATAATTTTGATATAACAAATTAAATAAATATAAAATACTAGCTGTAACCCGCGACTTCGTTCGCGCGGAATTAGAAAAAAACTTCAATATATGTTCTTCCAGACTATGTTCTACATTTGTCCCAAATTTCAGCGAGTTCGATTGAGCCGTTGAGGAGATAACATCAAACAAACATTCATCTAAGCATTCGCATTATAACAAATATTATAATATTAGTATGATATACAATAAAGGTAGCTGAGACCAAGTCCCTGGGCAATATTCGTCATATATTTATGGTCATTATCAAATCATCAGTGAAATCGGGTCAGACGAAGGTGAACCAACAAATAAATCATT
Organism: Papilio xuthus; assembly: GCF_000836235.2. Taxonomy (NCBI): domain Eukaryota; kingdom Metazoa; phylum Arthropoda; class Insecta; order Lepidoptera; family Papilionidae; genus Papilio; species Papilio xuthus. The sequence goes on along the minus strand of NW_013531711.1, from coordinate 513,707 downwards.
TTGGAATCTCGTCTAATCATACGTGGGCTTTGCTCGTGACCTCGGACTGTGTAAAAATTATAATACGTTTCTATATGTGTACACAAATAATTTAGCTTAAATTAAAAAAAACAAAGCACTATTTTATTATTTACACTTTGTATATAATTACATAAGTAATTTAGTAGTTTTAGACATTATTAGTTAGAATCATTTGGCGCGAATGACGTGCTTTCGTTACAAAGTCAAGTGTCAGAATGATTAGTGAGAGGACATAAACGTAGACATTTTAGTAATGCAAGTATTGCGCCAGTACACCGGCACATTGTCGGATTTTCTTCTTAACAGTAGAAAGAATATTGTTGTGTGCATCTTTATTTTGAATCAAAATAAAGAAAAAACCTATTAACGTATACGGAGCTAAACTTAAGTTACATATTTTTGTAATTGTAAATACATTTTTGTGAACTCTTACGATAATTATTTTCATTTAGTAAGCAGTTAAATAAATATTGTTAAAAAAAACCTTGTTCATTCAATTACGTTATTGACGAATTAATCATTTTATAATAACAATAAATTCATTCTATTTTCTATCATAACTCAACAGTAGAAGGTTCATTTTTATTTAAATATTTTTGAAGAAAGTACAAACTTGTGCCGCTATTAGTGTTGCATAAATATGCAACATGTAAGTTTTAAATAGTTTCTAAGTACATAAACTAAATCCATTATATACTACTACCTCAGGTAACCTTGAAATTAAATCAAAATGCTTTATTCATCGCTGTGTTAACTAGTGTCACACTTTTATTGTTTATTCTGTTTATTCAAAGATAATGTAAGGGACGGCAATATGTTTAAATACAAGTTTCACTGCAGAGGAAAGCCACAGTTATGGACCACTAACAACTTACTCTACACATTAAAGAATTAATAAACAATTCACTTTAAAATTTGATAAAGGTATTATAAAATATCTTCTTTCATCTCTTGATAATTGCAAATGTTACTGACTCGATTTCTACAGCGTTATCTTAATAGTTCCGTCTACCTCGTTAACTAAGTAAGGTGTAATGATATGCACATAGAAGTACGAATATCGTAGTATGTTACAGCGGCCGATTACTTCACAGACGGTACGATTACGCCACGTCACGCGCTGCCACGCGTGGCGATCTCCTTCGACACTACACACACCAGCTTTCTGTGTTATTTGAGGATACAGACTTAATAGGTTTAATGCCTATATAGCCTATATTGTAGGCTATTATTAGCTTTAGTATCAAATTAATTAAAAATCACGGCTTCACTTTACTTCGGTGTATGTACCGATTAGTTTCAGACGTGTCGGGGGTTCTCCATTGTTTTTTTGGACGCTTTACTATCAGAGCCTATTCCGTGAAATAATTTTATCATGGCTACCCTAATAGGAACTTCTCGTTTATTATTTAATCTGTGCCCATACGAGTGGCATATCGCGATAAAATAGAGCGCATTTTTTATATCACCTCATCGCCGGAGAAACTATAAGTATTGTAACGTGAATAGCAAACAATAGGCTTTTACGTAATCTATAGGTATTCTATTGTCAACATATATTTAGCGTTATTCCAATTGTTAATAATATCATAATCATCGTCATCATCTGCTCACTATACGTCCCCACCGAGGAACTCGGAGCCTACCTTAAATTAGAGATGACTAGGCCATAGTCAACCACGCTGGCCAAATGCGGGTTGGTTGACTTCACACATATCTTTGAATTTCTTCTCAAATATGTGCAAGTTGCATCAAGATGTTTTCCTTCACCGTAAGAATATCGGATAAATGTAAATATGTAAATCGGAAATCGAAAAACACATTGGTACATGGCGGGTTTCGAACCCACGACCTGCAGATTGCAAGTCAAGTGCTTGACCACTGAGCCACCGAGGCTCTGTTAATTTAATAATATAATTATTAGTAATATAAGGTTATAAAAAATATTTTTAATTGTATGATTGACACTTTTAGAATTAAATAACACGTAATGGATTGATATAATTTTATTGCCTAACTATACCAATTTGTTATTTAGTTGGATTTAAATTTACTTCCCCCTTCAATAGATATCCAATGCTGGATGCGGACCTTGCAAATTAAGATCTACATTATCAATCTTTTTCCTTTCTTTTCTATTGATTTGTAATAAAAATATAACGCACTACTCTACAGCACAATACATTCTTAAAAACTTTAACTTTACTTTTACAAGAATACTACAGTAACTCCTTATATTTCCCCTGCTATCTCTGTGGCGACTGGACTCCCCTGGTCATCTTCGTGTGCAGCGGAGCCCAACACATTAGCTGGTGCAGCCGCCGTGACAGACGGTAGTGCACGCCACAGATATGCGAAGCTTATAGACAAGACATTTACGTAATTCAATAGTAAAGTTCCCAGAATTAACAGTGACAAACAATAGATCGAAGGAATTGTATAGCGTTACATAAATCTTAGAATTGGTAGGATATTTAATTGACTAGTAAACTTAAAACTTACATTTAAGAATGGTAACTACTTAGTAAATAGAGAAAACAGATATAAATTAAATAGCTTTAGGAATGTTTTTACTATTACTAAACATATTTGATTTTGAGCAAATCATAAATTTAATTTGTCGACGCAACCGTTCAAAAAGCTTTTAGGCATATAGAAAATATATTTTCATTTTTTTGTTACTTCATTGTAACGCCGCTTCTTAATTTTCTCAACTCTATGACATCACAGTAAGGTTGCTACTCAAGCAAATCTCAGTGGCCCAATGTACGGACGCAAAAGGCGTTCAGTTCAAATTGCGCGCTTGACTCTTTACGTGCTCTACTGTACGTATTCGCGAAAAAAACCGAAAAGCGTCGCGAAAAAATTCACAAAATGTAACACATCTAGTTATTTTGTAACGTGACTTGTGTTACAATTTAAAATCAAACGGAAAATTTGTGTTACAACTCGAAATCGTGTTTGTGTTCCAAATTTAAAAAAACATAGCAATTATTGGTTCCAAATATGAATATTTGAACTAAGTGATGACGTAATGTACATTGTGTTACAAGTACAGAAAGCGCGCGAAATACACCAGTGTCTTATTGTTATATTCTGAAATGTATGCTTCGAGTTCTCTAGTGTTATAATAAGGTTTTATTGAGGCTTTACTGAAATAAATTAGGCGATATTAAATACACATAAAAGAAAAGTGATTTGTCAATAATTACGTTGTGTTTTTGTACTTAAACCGATGATGCATAGCTATGTTTTAAACTATTTAAATCAAATGAAACATTCAATACCACGTTACATCGTTAAACACACTCAGAGTTACATTGAATTAATCTTAAAATCAGGTAGAACATCGGTAAAAAAATAGTATATTTTCTTCTAAATAAATATGTAATTTTAATAACAAACCATAGAAAAATTCAACCAATGATACCACATCATATCAAGATAATTTTTTAATTTTTTGTTTTATTCAATCCTCAATCCTTTAGCTTTCAATTGTCTGACTGTCGAAATAAAGACATTGACCCTAATTGTATTTGGGTAAAGGAACGGATTCGCAGACGAATGCTCTGACACAATACAATGTTTATTTAGTCGTTTAATTAGTGAACGAAACAATAGAGTACCGTAACTAAGAGCTTTTACCGTTCAGTTTATCAAAAATTAAGTCATAATTAATATTTAGTAAGGAATTATGTCAAAAGTGAAAATAATTCCTTTATATTTCGCATAAATAACAAGTTATAATACAAACTTACTTTCATATGAATAAAATCTTTATCTGTAACATTTCTCGTGAGATTTTCACAGCTGATAGAATTCTAATTCAAGACCTAGTTTGACTACTTTAGAATGTTTTGTTTCTTACATTTACATACGTAGATTTGTAACAGTTCTTAAAGCTTTTTATTTAGTTACATTTCTGAATAATTTGGTTAAAATCAACAACCATTCTTCTCATTTAAATAACAACAAAATGTATTATCAATTGTAGTAAGTCTGAATAAGGTCATATTGTGTTTTGTGTGAATGTTTCGGCAGTCGAAACACATAACAATACGTTTGTATATTTTTTATATGTGAAAGTAACAAGATTTCTAATTCTCACGACAGTTAAACCCTGAGTTTTTATTTCGTTAACTACATAAGCGATGTAATTTAATTAAAAGAGCTCTTCAACACTGCAATTTCAAATAAAGCAGAGTTCTTAATTAGGAACTTAGGTGCCATTGTAGGCCTAGTAAGTTCCAATGTTCATAATTCTTTGTGCAAGTACTAGCTGTCCCCCGCGACTCCGTCCACGTGGTATTGAAACATAACTTAGTAGCCTATGTGTTCTACACAATGTTCTACAATTGTACCAAATTTCAGCAAAATCCATGCAGCTGTTCTGCAGATACCTTCTAACAAACATCCATCTATCCATACATGTAAGCATTCGCATTTATAATATTAGTAAGATATTATATAAGTAGTTGTAATATGTTGACTATATAATTAATTATTTCAATTTTTTTTTTAGTTTCACAACATTGTATGCAAATAGACTTACACCGATTATCTTAAAACCGGTTGATACTTTCGCACCTCGTTAGAGGGCGCTGTAGTTGTCGTAACTTATCTCTAACTTTGATCTTAACTTAGTTTAGTATTGTTGACTTTTATTGCCGTTTGTTATACTTAGTTACAATACAAATACTAAATATGTTTTGAATATAAAATAAATTGAGAGTTATTTGCACCGGATTCGTAGGTAATTAGGATGTATTAAAAACATAGTACGTTTTTTGTTGATTCAAGACAGTTAGTTCGTATTGAAATATATAAATCAATTTAGTAATTTCTTTCGACTTTTATTTAGATTAAAAAACAATAAAATGTTCTCTTTTTAAAAAAAAACATAGACAAATTTAGATTTTTTTTCTAAGTCGTATTCAAAATAACTTTGTTACAGATAAATTAAAACACAAGCAATATTTAAACTAATTTACGTAACACTTTAAATTGCATCCGTTATTTAGTAAGTTGCATTTTTAATGTATGTCTTCACTAGAAATAAAGCTCGTTTGCTATGTTCGAAGAAGTGATCTGTTTCGTCGTACTTTAGCAATATGTATTGCGCGATTAACAGCGAGATTTGGACCTACAGCCCACGCAGATCGTGCCATTTGATATAAATAACAATACATATTGTATAAATTACAACGTTCTGACTTTTTGGAGTTGTGACCAATTGAAGGTACAAAACGTCTATTTTGTAGTACATCTTACTAATATAAATGCGAATGTTTCGATGGATGGATGAATCTTTGAAGGTATCTCCAAAACGGCTGAACGGGTCTCGATGAAATTTGGCATACATACAGAATACAGTCTGAAAGAACATATGGGCCACTTATCAAGTTTTTCTTATTAATTCAGAGTCGCGGGCGACAGCTAGTAGAGTATAAAGGTAGATTAAATTATTACGTAAAAAATAGTAAAAGAATAGGAAAATGTTCGGTGAATGAACATCTTTAGTATTAAAACATTACAGTTTAAACCTTGAAATTAATATTTGATACTAAGATGCAGATCCCACAGACGAGGTCTTGTCGTGCTCATTTCCACGATCAAAAACTAATAATACGTTTACATTTACTTATAAAAAAAACCACAATACTTTGCATAGACTAAATTAAATATAGTACATTTTTATTATAATAGTACGGGAAAATTATTATATATTCAAGCTGTGTTTGGTGCGTTAAAAGAGAGAGCCAACATGTTATAAAACAACGGGGTTTATGGTACAATTACTGGGTATTTTCGGCATAATATCTTTCTCAAATAAGGTACCACCCACATACATTAACCCACAATTTCGTGTTACTATGACGTCATCTGACTGTAACTCTATGTACACTAAGCTTTATTTAGTAAGAAAAATCATGGATAATAATTGTATTGTAAATATTTCGTCATCTAATAATTTATTTAATGTTAATTAGTTAATGCTATTCACCATTTTCGGCAACGCATGTTCCTCTGGAGTTACCGATGTCCAAGGGTGTCGTTGATCAGTCGGTGTTCCGCCGCTCGTTTGCCCGCTTCTCTTATAAAAATTGTGTTAAATACATTGTGCACTTAATAATCTAAATTTAGCATAAAGCTTTTAAATAACATTTTTAAGTGTCAAATTAACAAAATAAATGTCAAAGATAGGCAGACTAAAAGGCTGTTACGTGTATGTCAATCAATGGAATGCACATATATAATGTCCTTTATTAATTAGTTTTGTAGAAATGCACTTAAAAATAAAATTAAAAAAGAAATTTCAAAAACATCACGAATTTTTAAAAATACTTTTTAAACTAGTATATAAAATTTTGAAGTGTTATTTCTGTATACAAAAGGCGACTAAGAACTTAATTTAAAGTTCAATGAACTTATATATTAAATTAGTGAATAGTGAAAGTATAGTTTATGTAATGCAAATGCAATGACAAAAACATACTGTCAGCAACATAACTTTGTCCAAAAAATGTTACATCCGAACATATTCACTGCAACTATTGTATAATGCGGAAGTTTATCACGGAAGTGCTTTTTAAAGACGAGAATTAGAATTGAAAGTCATTGAAAGATAAGTAGGAATAGATTTAGTAAGTATCCATTTATAAAGCTTCTTACTATGTTTGAGATATGTAAATATCAAACAGAGTACATATAATAGCTTATATATATAGATATAATCAATAATATACTGATCAGTGGACCTCAATTGTAACTTATTAACAAGTATTAACAAAAACATACATTGAATCGTCACCAGAAAAGTTTTAGTATAAAAGACTTCAACGTTCGACTACCGAGAACCCAATACGCGTTTTGAGAACTTTGACTATTAAGCGACAGGATCTAGCAAAAAATTAACATTAAGAAATAAACTTACTTGTCGGTACCTTTTTGGTAAATGTGCAAATTTTTGTATCAGTACGCGTTGGTAAATACGTGTATGATACCTTTATCTCACTCCTAGTGTGTACAACAGCGATTCTTGCCTCGTCCGTTTCTTCATAATCAAAGTTCAACTGAATCATTATATGTACTCAATCAAGTGGACGTTTTTTATTCAGTTCGAGTCTGACATCTGTACTCGGTACCCGCTAGGAATTCGAAGTTTTTTTCGTAAAAACCAATGCCATCACACTTAACGGCACATCTCTCTACTTAATTTGCACTTTAAAAATGAATTTATCACGCGACAAAAAAAAAAGTTGCGCTTAATTTGTTTTATACTTGATTGCTTTCAAAAGCTTACAGCTTTATTCTTAGTGTTTTATTAAATTTTATTTACATTTAATATTAGTATTACATTATGGCGGCAAAATTATTCTTTTTCCGACCACTATATAAATTTTCTTAAGTTTAATTTGTAGACTACATTTTCCTTAATGAATATTTTTTTTAATTGTTTAAGAAGTAATTTTATATTCAACGGATTTGTATGCTTAAATATAAGTAATAAAATAAGTAAGTTAAGCAACATTTCTAAGTTTACAGTTTCATATTTAAAGAAATTATAAATGTAAATTATCAAGTTCTTATTTATGTTTTACGGAAGGCATTTATTATATTTATTTATTACACGTAATCAGACTAAAATATACGACTATGTAATACGATACTAGTCAAATGACTCGATTTTATTCTAAACTACCTGTCGCCCGCGACTCCGTTCGCGTGGATATATAAAAATAACTTAATTAGTGTAGCCTATGTGTTCTTTCAGACTATGTTCTATACGTATGCCAAATTTAATCGAGATCCGTTCAGCCGTTCTAGAGATATCTTCAAACACCCATCCTTCTATACACATCACATCCATCTAAACATTCGAATTTATAATATTAGTAAGTTAAATAAAAAGCAGCTCTTCAAGGCATAAATTCGAAAAAAAAATTAATAAATAGTATCCTATGTCCGTTTCCTGGCTCTAAGCTACCTCCTCACCAATTTTCAGGCATATCGGTAAAGCCGTTCTTGAGTTATAAATAGTTTAACTAACACGACTTTCTTTTATATATATAGATAAAAATAACTTGAAAAATATTCATCTTTTATATCAAAACTAGCAGTCGCTCGAGAATCCGATTACGCAAAGTTTAAAAAAAAGCTTTATTAGTGTTCTTCTAATTTTATGTTTCTAGGTTATGTTCATCATCTATGCTAGATTCCAGAGTGATCCATGCATCCATCCATCCAAACATTCGCATTTATATAACTAAAATTTATGTTCATACAGTTCAAGGTCACTTCCTGCACTTTTATGATTTAAAAAAAAAGAAAATACGCAGTCAAAATTACAGTACATAGGTTCATTGATTAAGTGTATAAACATCTGATTCTCTCTGAATTGTAACGTGAGACCGCAACCGGTACAATGACCCGGTTTACAAAAATAATTGCAGGTTGCATTAAAATTTCATACAGATTTCCCATTCTATTCATATTATTTGGTAACGTACCGAGCGGATACTGCCGTAGTAATTAGACTGATGGCCAACCACTCTTTGATTCTCCAAAAGCGTCAAATTGAGCGCAATCGGCGTTTGTATGTCACGTAATTTAATAGAGACAGATACGTTATATCCTCTTTATTACTTTCATTTTCTAAGACGTACAGGTTTAATGAATTCTTTTGGTACTAAATAAGTCGTTTACTTTAAATTTCCATAAAAAAATAATTATCAAGCTCTCTGGTTAGTCTGATTAGGTTGTAAAAGTCAATTTATTAGAAGTTTTTTTTTATTTTTGAAATAATCATTACGTTAAAGAACTAACGAGCATAATGAAAACATTTATCTTAATTAGTCTGATAAGCAACACAAACATGATAATATCTCACTTGAAATCTGTAGGGGAAAGCACTAGACACTCACTCACTGATATAGATTTATTACTCACAACTCACAAGAACAATTCACAATAAATGGAACAACTCAAAAAATCTTAAATTAATACAATGTATGTTCAAAATAGTTAAACCAAACCATATCGCGTTTCGTTATCGAACAGCGCCATCTAGTTGTGTAATCGTTACTAACACACTCCCCCCGGAAAGGACGATAGTCCTTTAAACATCAGGTAATGGGCATAGTTTCCCAACAGTTCTCGTGTAGACTCCTGCCTTTGTTCGTACATCATAAGTTCTCGTTATTCCGTCTTGGCCAGGATATTTTTTCTCGATGCGCCCAAGAAACCATTTACTTGGCGGCAGATTAGGTATTTTCATAAGGACTAAATCACCCACATTAAACTCCTTCTTTAGTTGCATCCATTTTGGTCGCTCTTGTAATCGTGATAAATATTCGACATGCCATTTTTTCCAAAAGGATTGCATCATCTTTTGTAGAAGTCTCCATCGTGTTAAATTGTGAATTTTGAAATCAGTTAAATCTTGCTCAGGAACTGTGATCAGTGATTCGCCAACCAAAAAATGTGCTGGGGTTAAAGGTTCAAAATCATCAGGATGATCACTCATGGGAGAGAGCGGTCGCGAATTTAGGCACGCCTCGATTTGGACGAGGACGGTGTACAACTCCTCGAAGGTAAGTGTTGCCTCTCCTATTGTTCTCTTTATGTGATATTTTATAGATTTCACTCCGGCCTCCCATAATCCTCCGAAATTTGGTGATCCAGGTGGAATATAACGCCATTTGGTAGATTTGGAATCTAGTAGTGATTCAAGATCTTTTGGTATCGATGCCTTCCCTTGGTGCCACATCTCTAAAATTTCTTTACTGGCAGCGACGAATGTAGTTCCATTATCGCTCCACATCTCTCTACATGGACCTCTTCTTGATATGAAACGTCTGAATGCAGCCATGGACGCATCCACGGTCATGTCACTCACTATCTCTACGTGTATAGCCTTTGTAGCCATGCATATGAATAATGCGATGTAGCCACGATAGGATTTTGCTCCTCTACCCTTGCTCATACGTACATCTATAGGGCCTGCAAAATCAACTCCACTTATAAGAAATGGTCTCGATGGAGTAACACGACACTCTGGCAAATCTCCCATCATCTGTGTAGTGTTATTGGCGCGTTGTCTCGAACAAATCATGCAATTTCTCACAAATCGTTTTACAGTATTGCCTGCATTTATCAACCAGTATTTGCCACGTAAGTATGACAACATTAATTGTGGCCCTCCATGTAGCGTATTAAAATGAGCATCTGCTAACAATAATGGTAAAAGTACATTAGTTTTTGATATAATTACAGGATGCTTACTCTGATACTGAATGTGAGCGTGCTTTAGGCGACCTCCGACTCTTAACACTTCGTTCTCATCCAAGAACGGTTTTAATGATAATAAACCACTTTTCTTTTGTAGAGGTAAGTCCCTTTTCAAATTCTCAATTTCATCTCTAAACTCTATGCCTTGTGACAACTTTAAACAAACGGTAAGTGCTTCTTCTCTTTCCTCAAAATTTATAAATGATGTATTAACCTTGTCTTTATTTTTCAGGTGCAGCCATCGTCTACAGTATGCTATCACCGTTATTAGTTTTCTCAAAGAAGAATATTTAGTTAATAAGGTAAGTATTTCTCCATCTTCTGACTCTTGCGACTTAACTGTCATACAAGAAACTGTTTCTTTTAGCTCCAATGTAGTAGTTGGTACTTCACAGGTAAGTCCTTTTATGTATTTATCTTTTAGAAATAATGGACCTTGCCACCACAACTCATGAGATTTTAATTTTTCAGGCGCTACTCCTCGTGATGCTGGGTCAGCAGGATTCTCTTTTGTAGGTATGTAAGACCAATTTGGTTTGAAAGTATTTGATATTTCAATCACTCTATTTTTTACATATGGTTTCCATCTATTGGGATCGCCGTTAATCCAACATAGAGCTACTTGTGAGTCGGACCAAGCGTAAGTATGTGTCTCATCAACTCTCAATGCGGTCCCGACATGTTTTAAAAGTTTTGTCAGCAGAAGAGCAGCACATAACTCTAAACGTGGGAGCGTTACTTGTTTCAAAGGTGCTACCTTTGTTTTTGACATTATCAACGAAACCTTGACTTCATCATTGGATTGCACAACTCTAGCATAAACCACTGCAGCATATGCTGCTGCTGCGTCTGAAAAACCATGCAACTCAAATCTACGATGTGTATTCGAGGTACCCATCCATCTATCTACATTTATTTCAGAAAGTTTGTTTAACTGAGAATTGTATTTGCACCATTCATTGCATAGTGAGGCTGGTAGCTCATCATCCCATGCAATCTTTGCTGCCCACAGTTTTTGCATGAAGATTTTTGCAACAATAATACTTGGTGCTAGCCAACCCATAGGATCGAATAGCGAAGCTATTACGGTAAGTACCTTTCTCTTAGTTATAGTTGGTTCAAGTGATATTTTCGAATTGTGGACTGTATTTGTTATTTGTAACTTGTCAGTTAGTGTATTCCAGTTAATACCTAACGTTTTTATTGTATCCTTTATGTTTGGCTCTATCTCATTTTTTGATATTCTTTTACTATTCTCGATCTCTTCCATAAATTGTTTACTATTAGAATTCCATTTTTGTAGCTCAAAACCTCCTGATTGTAGTATTTTTGTTACTTTACTTTGAATGTCGATTGCAGTTTCTACATCGCAACTTCCTGATAAAATGTCATCAACGAAAAAATCGTTAAGGATGGCTCTCTGTGCCTCTTGTAATGACTCATCCTTATCTTCGTCTATCGCTACTTGTTTAAGTGTTTTTATTGCAAGGTATGGCGCACATGCTGTGCCAAATGTGACTGTTAGCAATCTATAATCTTGTATTTCTTCTTCATCACTAAAACGCCATAATATTCTGTGATAATCTGTATCTTCTTTTCTCAGTCTTATTTGTCGGTACATTTTGATTATGTCCGCTGTAAAACAAATCTTATGCATTCTCCATCTCATCAAAATACTACGTAATTCTTCTTGTAGCGGTGGACCAATTAATAACTCATCATTAAGTGAAATATTGTTGCTTCCTTTACTCGAAGCATCAAACACAACTCTAACTTTTGTCGTAATTTTATCTTCTCTCAATACTGCATGGTGCGGTAGGTATATGGCTCTCTCGTATCTCGTTCTTTCTTTTACCGGCTCCATGTGGTTTAAAGTAAGATACTCTCTCATGACTTTATTATACTCGTGACTCAGTTTCTCATTTTGTGATAGTTTTTTCTCTAATCTCTTGAATCTGTCTAGTGCTCTCTCATAAGTATGTGTAGGTAGTTTAGGTTCGTCGTGCTTAAACGGAAGTGCCACGACGTATCTTCCATTAGGTTCTCGTGTTGTAGTATTCTCGTAAATTTGCTCAGCTCGTAACTCTTCTAATGTATAAGGTGTGTTAGTTCTAATCTCCATATTCTCGTCTTCCCAAAATTTCTCTAACATTTTCTCTAGTTTTACGTTTAAGTGCATGCTTACTATTCCCCTTGTTATATTTTCTTTTATACCTCCTCCAGATATTATCCAACCAAACTGTGTTTGTTGGGCGATCGGTGACCCTTCACTTCCTTTAATTACTCCACTCATTATTATTTCAGTAAATACATTAACTCCTAAAAGTAAATCTATGGTACCTGGCTCCATGTATGTTGGATCTGCCAAAGTTAAATGTTGGATGTGAGAGAAAGATTCATTATTGACTCTTGAAGTGGGTAAAAAGTCTGTGATTTGTTTGACCACAAATGCTGTACAATTAATTTTGAATGTATTTGTAAGTCTCGAAGTGATCTCCAACTCAGTAGCATATTTGATTTTTGATGTCATCTGATCTACACCACTCACCTCGCCTTCCACTATTCTTCTGCGTAATTGTAAACCTTTCACAGTTATTTCATTTACAAAGGACTCTTGTGAACATGGATCTATAAGAGCTCTTAAGGTTTGAGGTCCTTTATTGGTTTCGATGTTAACCAGTGCAGTTGCTAACAATGCAGTTTTTCCTTGTACTGTAAGATGTGATCGAATAACTCTCGATTCAGATGTAGTTGGAGTCTCTATGGTTGTATTTTCAGACCTGTTAGGCTCACTCTCTCTTTCTGTTCTGGTTAGATGAATTAATGTATGGTGTCTCTTTCTGCACTCATGACAGGACGCTTTGGATCTACAATGTATGACACTGTGACTCGGTGATAGACAATTAAAACATAATCTCGCGTTCTGTATATGTTCAATTCGTTTGTTCACATCTAATTTCGCAAATTCTGTACATGCTGATAAGCGGTGATCTTGTCTGCAAAATGGACAATGTTGAGTATTATTAGTTGTAATAAATGATTTTGTTTTTGAAGGGTTTCTCTCTCTTGACACATTAACTGAAGTAGTACACATCATCTCATAGACTCTAAATCTTGTCTCTAGGAATTTCGTAAATCTCTCAAAAGTGGGTAAGATATCTATGGGTAACTCTCCAACATCTTCTTCCCATTGCTTATGTGATTCATCGTCTAGCTTATTGACTATCAAATGGATAACTATGATGTCCCAGTTTGTGGTTTCCACATCATTGTTCTTTAAACTGTTAAGACATTCGACTGTCGTATCCAATAAATCCTTGATTCCTTTGGCTGTACTTTGGGATAGTTTTCTTTGGTTAAAAAGTCGATTTAGTATAGTTTGAACTATTATTCTTCGATTATTATATCTGTTATTTAAAGTCTCCCATGCAACATCGTAATTTCTTTCCGTGATTTGTATTTGTCTTAATAATTGCTCTGCCTCACCGGTTATACTTGATTTTAAATAATGTAGCTTTTGAACTTTGGATAAAGAATGATTGTTATGTATAAGTGTTGTATATAAATCTCTAAATGTACTCCAGTCATGATAATTTCCAGAAAATTGGGGTATATTAATTTTTGGTAGCTTGACTTCCTGTGTTTGGTTATGTGTTATATTTTTCTCTAATGACTCAGGTGCTTTCTCACTTAACTCCTCTATTTTCTCTAACATGTCTGATTTTGTGTTGATATATTCCTCTTCTCCTATGCCAAACATGTCTATAGCGAAATATTTATGCTTTAATTTTTGCTCAGAAGTAGCTATTTGAACTATAGAAAAATGTGTTGTTCTGAATTTCGTCCAATACTCATTTAACGTCTCAACTTTCACTTGAATTGTAGCAACCTTTAATCGTGACTTAGATGATTTTCTGAAATTTACTCCGATTTTTTTAATAAGTTCTAAAGTAACTTCTTGTTCTGATATAAAGGTCTCCATTTGCAATGTTATTGATTCACTTCGAATTTACAAAATTTTCTAAGTCTAAATTTATTGAAAAATTTTCTAAGTCCAAATTTCTTCAAATTTTTCTAAGTCCCTTGATCAGTGAACTTGAAAATTTTACAAGTCTCGTAATCAGTAAAATATTCTAAGTCGCTTATAAGCGAAATTCTCCAAATTATTCTAAGTGTTTGAATAATCGAAAGTCCCGTTATCTCAAAATCCGGCGTAGATTGGACCATAAAATTGTAGGGGAAAGCACTAGACACTCACTCACTGATATAGATTTATTACTCACAACTCACAAGAACAATTCACAATAAATGGAACAACTCAAAAAATCTTAAATTAATACAATGTATGTTCAAAATAGTTAAACCAAACCATATCGCGTTTCGTTATCGAACAGCGCCATCTAGTTGTGTAATCGTTACTAACAAAATCTCACTAAAATGAAATGTCAATTCGACTCGTAAATGCATTAGCAATATAAAAGATGTGAAAAAATTTAAAGCTATTTTATAATTAACTCGAGACATCTTCGTGCGAAGACTATTAATTTGTCGCTTGTGGCAATAAAATTCTACTAAACACCATTTGAAGTCTGACTACTTACATAAAAGCATCATTCCATTCTTATTCCTTAAATAGTTATTCGTTAAGCCTCAATAAAACACATCTCGAGTATACTGAACTCTTCGCTATCGCTTCTTTTAATATAATTAAATCAGTTTAACAGTTCTAGATCTCGTCTCGAGCACTTAAACTTGGAGCAAAAAAATGTTAAGGGCGCGGCAATCATCATTAGGTGGAGTCGTAACAATGCAATGGCCGGCAGGACCGTGAGGAAATTGAAGCGCGGCCGGGCCAAGGAATCTGCAAATTATCTTAGCCAGCTCCCCGCGATAATTGTCACCCCGCCAGACTGCGGAGGAGACATGAAGATCAAAGCACCGGAACAATCTGGGGAAGTGAGAAATGTTAATAACGCAATTTTAAACGAGAACTTACACGACACGAGTAAACAAACGAAATTCAACACGATGACTGAGTTCAACGTGAGACAGTTGATAGCGAATCTATCAGAAAACTCGAGAGCATCGAAGAACGAAATAGAAAATATACAAAGACGGCTGCTCCAGCAGGCCAACGAGATAATGAAAGTCAACACGTTTGCCAAGTCGCAGACGATTGTCGAACCGAGAGTTATCGCGTCTACTCAGAAACATGGTTCGGCCGTATACGGGCGGATACCAGTCGCGCCTAGGAATGCTGTAATTAACGGTACGCCGAATTCGGCCGGAGCCGAGCAACCGAATCACTGTGATACGCAACTGGTTCCAGAAAGGCTTCAAGAGGCGCGCACAGATAATGTTACTGGAGGCATGAATAGCGATCGAGGAAACATGCAAAGGGTCGGGGCGGCGACGGCGACGGCGGACGCGGGAAGGATTTTTTTCTACGAAACGAGTTCTGCGGCGCGCGCGGCGACCAGTGCGCGGCCCGCGACCGCCAGAGGTGAATGTCTCACGATCTGTTTGTAGCGCGGACGATTTATCTTTTCGTGTCAATTATTCAGTTTGTATCGTATGTGTCTGTTCTATCCGAGTTACGGTGTCCGTTCTGACGCCTCAGTTCCCGGCTGTGTTTGTGTCTTCATGTGCACCTGATGGCATTGTGTTCGTAACGGTTGTTTGATCGAGTTCATTATTCGAGTCGGACGGTCCGGTATGTGTCCTTGCTTCTTTGTATCTCTTCGATTACTCTTCAATCTATCAAAGTTGGTATCATCTGTTGAGTGATAAATATCCAGTGTGACGTATTAACTGGTTACTAATACACGGTACTAAAAAGCTTTGCATTTCCTAAGCTCTAAGCAGATTACGGTGTAATTTATTGTCATAGAATTATCTAATGATTTATATTGCCTACCAGATACAAGCTCATTTATGAGTTGAACTGCGCGAAATAAAATTACATTCGCTCTTATTTTGAGCTTGTTAAGATTCAAAATCGGAAAACATTTTTGTAAAATATACGTGACACGTAATATTATGCAAAACATCTATGAATCGAATGCAATTAAGAAAGGATTCGCAACTCGCTAAGTAGTAAGTTCAGACCGGTTGGGTACTTAACTTAAATAATACATCAAGTTTATAAAGGAGACAGATTATTTATATTGTATTGGTAGAATGACATTTCGTTAGCTCCTAGACTATTAAATTATCGTATAATATACACAGTTTTTTGCACAATAAATTATAATAAATCACTTTAATACACTAACCGTCTTGAATGTTATAATACTTAGTCTAGTTTTGCAATATTACTTTCTTATAATATTGTCTATAGATATTTTGTAAACAATACACATGAAGGATTGACAAAAGTAAATTTTGTTATTATTGCTCAGCAGTCTCCCGACTTCGTACGCGTGAAATTAAAAAAAAATCTAGGAATAAATATAGCCAGTGTTATCATAGATATTGTAGCTTCCCAACAGTGAAAGAAATTTTTTAAATCGGTTCAATAGTTTCACAGCCAGAGAGAGAGAGAAGAGAGAGCCTGAAGAAATTTTTCCTCCGTATAATATTAGTAAATAGTTTGGTTTTCTTCAATTTATTTACTTCACATCTAGAGAATGAAAGCATTTGTATCATAGCAAAATGCTATTATTTTTATTTTTATTTTTTTTTAGAAATATCTAAAATACTAAATTGATTAATACCGTTACGCTTCACTACAATGGGGGTGCCAAATAACCGTATACATTGTACGTGTGACGCGGTCACAGCGTGTTGCGCGGTGTCACGCCAAGTGTCACGCTGACGTAGTACATCGAGTGTCACGCTGACGTATCACGTGTCACGCTGATGGATCACGTAGTGTCACATTCTATTTAATTGTATAATACGCTTTGACTAATTACATATTAATTAAATTTTACTATAATGTAACACACTTCTAACTTAAAGCACCAATACTCTAAGGTTAAGGGTACGGATTACTAATCACGTGGTTGGGAGTTCGAATCCTGCCATTTGACTATTATCGTAAATCGTATCCTAACACAAGGCTAGAGCTTAGTTGAAATGGTACAAGAAATGTTAGGAAATTAGCAAAAAAACGATGTAAAAAGAGTCCTTGCTTTATTATACTTAGATTCCAATTTTTTTAGTATATTTATTATCATCATCCTCAGCTCACTATACGTCCCCACCGAGGGGCTCGGAGCCTACCCTAAGTTAAGGGGGATTAGGCCATAGTCAACCACGCTGGCCAAGTGCGGGTTGGTTGACTTACACATAACTTTGAATTACTTCTCAGATATGTGCAGGTTGTATCACGATGATTTCCTTCACTGTAAGAACGTCGGATAAATGTACATATGTAAATCGGAAATCGAAAAACACATTGGTACACGGCGGGATTCGAACCCAGGACCTGCAGTTTGCAAGTCAAGTGCTTGACCACTGAGCCACCGACGTTATATTTATTATAGTATGTTTTATTTATTAAGATGAGTAAAATAATAATTAAATACCAAAAAGGTTCTATTCTCTAGAGTGAACCCGGACATACTATTGAATAGGGTGTCAGAAGTCACTAAACAAACAAACTATATTCTATTTGCTTATCTATTATTTGCAATTCGGTTGATACAAAGTAATAAATAAGAAAAACGAAGTGAATGTGTCATTTTAAAATTCGATTTGTTGCTATTTGCTTATCGATAGTCATTTGTTTGACAAACTTAATGACGTCGTTTGTTATTTGAGTCGTAAGTCTTCACGACACCATTTTTTATATGTTTATTGAATTCATTATAGTTATAATGATTTCCAATTTAATGATAAAATAGATAAATTAAAAAGGGATTTTTTGGCTATAAATTTCTTTTACACATAAATAGATTATGTAAAAATTGAATTTCATATATTTTGTGTAGTTTACAAGAACAAAAAACTAAATTTATAACAGTACTAGCTAGTACGGCTGAATAGCCGCGACTTCGTGCGCGAGAAATTAAAAAAAACTTAATTATATCTATGTGTCCTTCCAGACTATGTTCTATATCTATGCTAAATTACAGCCAGAACTATGCAGCCGTTCTGGAGATACGTTCAAACATCCATCCATCCAACATTCGCATTTTAATATTAGTAAGATTGGCCTATAAAAACCAAAACTTTTTTTTTACATTAGACAAAAATTTTTTAAAGAATAAATTACTCTTCTTCTATTGGACAAGTCGCATAGATAAGATTTTGGATTTAATATAAATTTCATAATTAAAGTAGTAGTGCCAGAAAAACGCACATAATTTATTTTGTGAGTTACATGACTATAACATAGTTAATACTTTATTCAAGTGAAATACTCATCATTAAATTGTAAAGAACTTAGTGTAGAGAAATCGATAAACTTTTTATGCACTACAATTTCTAACGTGAACCCAAGTCTAGACATTAGAAAGCTAGATCTACCGAGATCTGTGCAAGCAGGTTGAATACTGCGCAAGTGTAATAGACATTACTGGTATTAGATTTAAATTTACCCAATAATTAAGATTAAAATAAAATCATAGAGATATATTTTGTTTTTATTCGAGAAAAGAGTAATGTTTTTGGCGCGTACGTAAGTTTAGAACTATTCAAGCGATTTGGACAAGTGATGTGTCATTCAAACCGTGTTCTCCAAAATGTGTGGGTTACATCGGCGCAAAACATGTAACGGACGTAGAAAGTGGATTATTGGTAAAGTACTTATTACACTGATTGCGATTAAGCCGATAAAAATCAGGTAATGCGACTTTGGTACTTCATTGTATAATTTACATTTGTTATAGTTTAAATTAAGCTGTTAGGTGTGTGTTTAAAAAAAATATTACGTAAATTGAGATACAAAGATGGTGGTAGCTTTTTATAACATTCGAGACCTTCTATAAGTCTACGGTCGTTCGAAATTCAAAACTATAACGGTTCTTTACAGGTTTATAAGCAAGATATTAGAGAGTCATATTGGTATATTCAGAGTTTGTACGTTCCGTTTTACCTATTTTTCTGTAAATACATACATGTCAAAAAGTTTCATATTGAATTTAAAACATAACACTAAGATATAAATTTTAAAAGATTTGTTTTAAAACAATAAGGTACAGGGCATAATTTAGTAAATTCAAACTAATATTAATAACTTTATAGAACAAGATAAGTATTATTCTAGACAACTTAAATACAAAAAGCATCATAATTTTTGATAAATTTTTATAAACGCAGGATGAAACTGATGCACTCTGGAACAAAAAATAAAGGTTAAACGCATCTGTCCATCAATATTTCTCTTAATCTAAAATCAATCTTATATGTAAGAGTTGAAAATCCAAATTAACGTGAAGCCTATTATTTTAGATAGTCAGCCTTTCGTTTTCTATTTTATTTGTTGAAGTATAAACTTTATTTATATGTCGTTAAGGTTTAAATTCGTTTGATGGAATATATTGTCTGTTTACGGCAGCGGAAGCATTTCGGTACATACCGATATGTACGCGTCGTGGGATATCAGGTAAGGGAATTCAGGTTTTCTATGAGTAAAGCTACTGTTCTCTCTTATTGTGATACAATTTAAACAATGGATGCCTAAACTATGTTCAGTTATATTATATAAAAAACTCAATACGATGTCGGTTTTTATCGTGGGTTTCTGAGATTAAAATCCTCTTTCAAACGTACTGTTATATTTGTTTTGTCAAAGATAATGAAAGGGATTAAAATATTTGTTTTTTATAGATATTTTGGTCTCAAAAACCAACGGTAAATGATTATTCCTTAAAAGAAGTTTGGTTACTTATAAACAATTTTACAGTTTCACTTCATAAACTAATTCATCCGTTATTTAAGATTCATTCGTTCATTCGGATATCGACACCCAAATACGAAAATCTTTAAGAATTTACGAAACAAAATTGCATAATAGTATTTCGGACTGCATTGTTACAAGTCAACATTTTATCGTCCATTTTGATTGTAATTTATTTCCCGCCCGACGCCATTTTGTTAAAGATATCTCCATGGAAATAGCTCCTATTTTGGTGACAAAACGTTGTATTATTTGTTACTAGGTATTGCCCGCGACTTTGTCTACATGAAATTAAATATTAAAATGTTTGTTCAATTCTTATAATCAATCAACCCCGCTGCCATAAACATAAATAATAGGAAATCTAACATCATTCTATTAAATATATTTAATGTTTAAAATGCAAATTATCATTTGTCATTACCATTTTTTACCAATTTGCTTTAAATCCATAAATAAATCTTTATCGATGTAAATCACTTTCGTAATTCGCGTTAAATAATCGATTTCAATCGATTACATCAACTTCATCGAGTTAATGAGCCAAAGCTCGTGTAATCTGTTTTAATCGATTTGCATCTATGTTAATACTTTACAATTTAGACTAAAGAATTTAAATAATAAGATCCTCTTGGTTATTAATTTATTTCTAAGGAGATATTTAAATATTATTCCGTGTATAAATATATAAATACAGGCATAATTTGGACAAAAATTTATTTAAACTCGTAAGTAAAAATGTGAATTCTTCTTTGTCGTAAAGACAACGTATAATAGTAATTTGGGAATTGAAAACTTTAAATATACGTTTACTTAATTCGTTTACTTCATTATCCTAAATAAAGGAAACACGATATATTAACGATAATCTCTAAAATTTGTATAATGGTTTACTGAGGGACTGCTGAGTAACCATTAACAATTAAGTATTATATTACAGAATTGGTATAATTGTGTAATGAATATTAGACTAATTATAGCCCACGACTTCGTCCGCACGGAATAAAAAAAAAACTTAATTAATAGCCCATGTGTTCTTCCAGACTACGTTGTACGTTTATGCCAAATTTCATCTAGATCGATGCAGCCGTTATGAAAATTCAAACATCCATCCATCTAAACATTCGCATTTTTAATATTAGTAAGATTATAATTTTTAAAAGCTATAACGATTAGCATATAATAAACAAGTGAATGATCCAAATGCTATGGTTACATACTGACAGGTTTGTTACGAGAATAGATTAGTCGGCCTGACAGGTATGTTACATAGACACAATGCAGCTGCGGTTATATTATGCAAGAGAAAATTAAGGATTTTATTTATGAGTCTATTGTTTTCGTGTTAGAAGACTTCATGACAATTTGTTATGGTCTGATTTTTTATAAAATATTTGCATATTTATGTTAATTTACTCATATTTCTTGCACCATTCCAAGTAAGCTGTAGGCTTCTATGCAGTATAGTCAGATGATGGGATTCGAACTATCAACCACGTGATCGGAGATCCCTTAACCATTAGGCTATTGGCGCTTCTATTATTAAGTAATTTGCAATTCTCAAAATGTAAAACCGTCGTACACTACTTAACTCTACATAACTTTGTTATATAAATTATAAAACCTTTGAAGACAGCTTTTTTAAAGAACATAAATATAGGTATGATATTATAAACAATAGAACACAAAGACCAAGATTCGAATGAAATAAATTCGATACCAAAAAAAGTTAACAAAGCGATTAGCAAAGAATCCGAAGCGCGTCGACTTCGCACGTCCTCTGCATTGTCTTGAACACCTACAAATAATACCGCTAGACCGGTCTCCACGGCTGACCTGCCCAAATTATATTCTACGTTTAGAACCTATCTGACTACAATTTTCAACTCTCCGGTACTCAATTTAAGTTTCTAAATCATACTTTCGAATGTTCTTAATAGATTAAGGTATCTTTCTCAGAAACAAGACAATATAAGTGTCCTAAAATACATTTTTACACGTGCTACATGAATTTAATTCGCGCTTTTGTTAAAAGTAACCACAGTATTTTGCCTTCAAATAATACTTTCTCCGTATCTATCGTCCGTAAATCGTACTTGATTTCTTATAAATCTCAAACCGCAAAATTCAAACAACTTAATCATAGATTATTTTGAAGAAACTAGAACTGGAGTAAGCAGAATAGGGTCGAGCGAATCACGCTTATTAATTTATACTATAATGATATCAATTTCCGTGAATTGAGGTCTTACACTTTTATTGGCGACTCAGTCAATGTATTAACTACGATTGAGGACAGGAAATAATATTCGTGACCATTAGTCTCGCTCTATTAAACAAACTATCTTTGATACTGTTTTGAATCAGCCACAAAAAAAAACTGCCGTACTTATTTAGTTGTAACTCAGAGTAATGCAATGTACATTTATCGTACTAAATTTTCACTGATTCAAAATATTTTTTCTTTCTGTGCATACTCTCCTCTGTCGATTAAAGGTAGGCACAACGCATATGCAATTGCGTATGTCTATGGGCAACGGTCACTTCGCTATTTCAGCGATTTCAGGTGGCCGCTCGCTCGTTTGCCACCTTACGATATAAAAAAAAAGGAAGTACGGTATATTTGATAATTAAATTGATTGATTCAATTAGTTTTTTTTTCAGTCACGATGCAATTAATCATTACGTAATTTTACTGTATTTTAAAGTGAATTTTCTTAATATTTATGGTGATGTAAAATTACTACAAATTACTACATAACTTTTCTTTTTCTCAAGAAAACATGTCATGCATGTTTTCTAACTAGAATAATCTCGATATGACGGCTGAGAAATGTAACTTGTAACTAAGTTTCTAATTACTTAAAAAGGTTAACGCAAACTTGCAAGTTCATGTTGTATAATTGTAAAAATATATTACAGTTATTATTTCTTAGAACATTAATATACATTAGGAAAAACAATGTTTCTTTTAAATAAATATAATTACGCGTGGTCTTTTAAAATACGATCCTTGACAAATAATTATGTACTTATACTTACCGTAAGCAGATTTAGTTTTAAATTTTTAAGGTTAAAACATACTATTTGAAAATGAAGTAAAGTTAATGTCCATATAATCACCCTTAAGTTAGGGTAGGCTATACTTCCCCCCGTGACCCCGCCATCATGCGTAGGAGGAACAGAGGGGTTTAGTGGGTATGCTTCCCATCTGGAAGTGAACCACACATAACTGCCGTGACCCCCCAACCCGGGGCACGGAGCATAAAGCTTTATCCTCTGAAAGAAAAAAAGGGCTATACATCCCCTCCGAGCTCCTCGGTGGGGACATATAGTGAGCTGATGATGATGATGATGTCCATAATATCAATAACCGGTAGTCAAAATGATAACACATGTTTAAACTGTGTCTAACAGTAAGTTGTTGCGAATGGTTACAAAAAATTGGTGCCATTGGAGAACACTGGTAAAGTACTCATTACACTGATTGAGTCACTTAAGATCAGGTTACACGACTTTGGTACTTCATTGTATGATTTTTTGTGATACAGTTTAAATTAAGCTGTTGTAACCTGTTATTGAATATGTAATTAAGTTTTCCGTTATATTTGCTTATGGACGAAATAACCCGATTTCCACGTATAGGTTAGCCACGCGACTTTGGTCGTACGCGGTTATTTTTTGTTTGGACCGTCCTATTTCCACTAGCGCGACCACGACTCGTATACAAATAAAAACCACACAGCTAGAGTCGCGCGGTAAGAAGCTAAATGGAAATTGAATCTTACATTGATGTCTGTCTTTTATTAGTCTGTGACTTTCTACAAAGACATTCCCTTGTGTCATTTTTCTCAATTATGGCATTTCTTTATGTTCTATATGTTTTTATACCATAATATTGACCTTATTCTAGATTTTCCTAATGTTTTACACAGAATTTTTTAATATAATTTCTAGGTTACCCAATCATGTATCAGTTTACAATGTAACCATCTTTCTTTTCATTAATTGGAGTGTTTCTCATGTAATATGTTCTGTGCAGGTGGAGTTGAGGGCGGACCGCCGTACAGGATGCCGCCGGCGCCCGAGGCAGCGCTGCCCGGCGCCCCCGCGCCACCCGCGCCCCTTGCGGCCTTACACACGCACTCCGCCAAGTTCCCGGTAATTACCACTTAATACAATGCAGATAGCGCTGGGGTAGAGTCAAATAATCGCGTACCTTAGTAATTATAAATCTATATTTATGTACATAGATAATCAAGCATTTGTTGAGTCTTTAATCTGATTTATTGGATCACACCACAGAAAACTTTTACACAAACACATTATAATCTCTCTCACGCACTTAAAAAAAAAACGTAGTACAGTGGAAACGCACTGTTACGACTGTTAACAAGTTTAAATACACTTATAAGAACATTGCCATGCTTCTAGCAATCTGTCCATCAATCTACAAACACGTTTGACTGATTTAAAAATAAAAACCGCAATCTATCATCTCCAGAGGCGTTCCAACGAAAGTTTAAGCTATTTATAGATGTCACCATCAAAACATGAACTTGGTCCGTTTGTAGTTTGCCTAGACAGCCAATAAAGAATCGCGTACTGGCATACAATGCCAACCAATGAGGTTTTACCTTTACAAATTGCAGCGAGAGATTACGATTTGCCTAGGCAAATAACAAACAAACGGTGTACATGATTTGCCGGTAACGTAGACAGGGAGATCTTACCTGTCATCCTTCCGTCACGGGTCCACTCAGGTACTATCTACAATCTAGACAGACTAGTTCTCAAGGTCAATGCACCCTCACGCCATCTGTCGCAAACAAAGATTGTTTCATATTGATGGGATAGCATTGAAAGTGTTTTTTTTTCACTTGCATTCTCAACCACGTATCAGATTTCTTCAATAGATAAAAACATATGTATTTCTCAAGAATTTAATGCAGTGGAATATGTGCGAGAAATAACTTGGTTTGGATTTTTTTTTGGAAAATGGAAAGTTCGGTAAATTATAGCTCACCGTCGTGAAACAAATAAAGGTACAAATTATTATCGAATTCATTCCACTTATTTCCATCGTTTTAAGAATATAATTTGAATTTATTTAACGATAATTTTGCATACGAATTTTACTAATTAACTAAATTAAGATATCAGACATTAACTTATTATTATTCTTACAGACTATTTTTGTAAAATGCTTAAACTGTTATTTTGCATTAAATGCAAATTATATTTAATGAAAAACTTTATAATTATGTGCAATTAAAATATCGTTGGATTTTATGTAAGAAAATCTTGTCCTTTTTATATTTCTGTTAAATAAATAACAGATAGTATATAAATATTTATTTTATATACATCATAATGTAAAGTTTCACTAGAGAAAGTATTATTATGTAGGTTAGAATCAAGAAATGTGCGTGTGTGTTCTTCGTTTGTACGTAACATATTGAATTCGATGCGTTAAGATTTCGGTTATAAAATCTCCTATAACGGGATAACTATGGTAATTTTTTATTTCGAAATATTTGTAACTTTCATACGAAAACAGGCACAGTGATATTGCAAACTCGCTTACTTTAGTATGAGTAAATTATTGAATTGTCTTATCTTGTCTTAGCTTGTCTTATCTTGTCGATAACTTCAAAATTTACATAAAAGGAACCACTTACTCTTTTACCTACCATCATCAACAACCTGCCCTTATCCCTATTGAGGGTTGCACAGTATGTACTACTCCTCCATACATCTCTATCAGTCGTCATATTTGAATCTATCCCCATACGCATATCATCTATCACACAATCCATCCATACTTTCTTCGGTCTTCCTTTCTTTTGCTTCTTACCATAAACGAACTAATGTTATCCTTACAGATAGAACGTGAAGTGATACTATCGTCTGGTGAGAAGAACTCGAAAGTTCCGATCCTGCAGGAAGCGCGGAAGCGTGGACGTTTGGGCGCCGTGGCCCCTGATACACCGCCAAAGACGCTCTCCGCCTGGACACATGCTGAGGTACGGAGAACTATAAATGTAAATAAATAAAACCATTTTTGTACTGCTACATTCAGGAGTCGTTAACAAGTCGCTGAGGAGGTTCTTTATAATGATAAATCATTTTTTATAATAGTTATAAGTTAAAATCGTACTTGATTTGCGTAGGAAAAACCCTTACCCACAAAACAAACTATAAACTATCAAAAACCGGTCTTTTAAAAAATCAAACGAATTGACATTATGAATTAGGTGTTTTTCTCTTGTAGTTCTAGTAATAATAATAGTAGTTATTTATTTTCTCCTAAATTTAGTAAAAGTTAAAGATATGAATGGTTTGAGTACTAAACAAAAGCTTAAATCATTGATTTATGCCGTAGATTCAAAGGCTCTCAAAGGATAAAAATTATTTATAAGTAAAACTCTACTAATGTGTATTTTCTTTGTATAATAAGTAGATAATGGTGATGATATCTCGCATATAATTTACGAACACAAGTTTCACTTTCACTATCTATCTCATCCATCCAACTCAACTCGCACTCATTTTGACATATTCACGGAATGCAGTAACAAAGCGCTTGCAGGAATTTTCCTTGAATTTAAATACAGCGATAAAAATCCACACGTGAGTCTTGTTTTCATTCTATCAAGACAAATGTTCTTTGATTTATCTTTGATAGATAAATTACTCTGGAAACATTCTTTATGTTGTGGTAAGTTATTACAAAACTAGATGTCGCCAATTTCGCATGCGCCTAATAACAAACTTAATCAGTAACCTGTGTTCTTCCAGACTACGTTCTACATCTGTTAAGCCGTTCCGGAAATGTCTTACAACTAACATCCATCTATCTAAACTTTGACATTAATAATTAAGAAAGAAAAATAATATTTTAACTTCACTCTATTTAACGTTCACTCTTTATTATATCGCAAAATCCGATGCCTATTGAGCGACGTTATATAGTGTTTTGATTCTGTTTCGAATCTTGGACCAGTCGTGTTTTGAACAACTGAAAAACACAAAGGTACGGTCGGAAAAAACAAAAAAAAACAACTTATTATGACATTTTAAACATTCATAATCTATTTTACTTTTTATTGCTATAAACTCTCTAGAAATCGTTACATAACTTGGTAAGGACGTCCAATAAAGTTAAAGGATAACTGCGTACATAAGTGCTATTAACACAACCCGTGTACTGTCGTGTAGAAAAGTTAAAAGCGATTAAATTTATAAAATAGATCGCAATCGCAATGTACTATGCCGTAGAAAAGTTAGACGCTGTATAATCATGAAATAGATTGGTCGCAATCCTGTACTGTGTAGTAGAAAAGTTAAAATCGAAGCAATTACTTTCTTATATTAGTGATAGGTGCAAGTACTATCGTATAGAAAACTTAATGCAGTTATTTTTATGAGATAGAGATGGGTTACTTCGTTTTCCTGGGAGTTAACGAGCGTGTCGGCCGACCAGGCGAGACGGGTTCGAAGCCCTAACAGGTACTGTCAAGCACAAAAGTGTAAATTCAACCTTACGATAGGTAAGAATACGGTGCAATACTTTATTATATTATGTTTTAATTACTTATGTCACTTTTATAAATGTGCTTGGAAAATGTAGATTGTGATTGTTCACTGAGTTTAATATCATATAAAAAATACAAAAAATGTTTCATGGAATATATGAAGATAGAAATGGATAAGCATTGTTTAAGATCGGTGCTTATTTTTAATATAATTAATTACTGTTTACAGTTTATATTTACACATAAATGCTAGGATCTTTTACTGCATACTGATATTTTTTTATATCATAAGGTGGCAAACGAGCAAGCGGTCACCTGAAATCGCTGAAATAGCGAAGTGACCGTTGCACATAGACAAACGCAATTGCTTATGCGTTGCCTACTTTTAATCGACGGAGGAGATGCACAGAAAGAAAATATTTTCCTTTTCCATGCATCCTCTCATCCGGAAAGTCCACTTCCACTTCCTATCCTTTCCTTATAAGAAAAAGGGTAAGAAGGGAAAGAGGACTAAATGAGGCCTCCGGGACGCACACTCATCAGACTGTACGCGGAGTTGCTTCCACTTGACGCCTGTCTTCTGTGTGGTCGTGGTATTTCACCGGGCGAGCCGGGCCAATTCGTGCGAAGATGTTAAAGCGGGCTCTACCACTGTTAATTTTTTTTTTAAATTATACAAATGATGAAATAATGAATCATTAACATGAATTAGTCCACAATATTATCTGACGTGCGAGTTGATTTATGCTAAACTTTAGCGTTGAATCACATTTAAATGATAATATTGAGATGGCTTGCTAATATATGTTGTTAATTTGATGAACGATGTCTGGAGTCTGGTAATGGTGTGGTTACACTATACTATTGGCGAATAGCGAACGAATGTTTAAAGAAGAATTATTAATCTTAAAATATATAATTTTGCTTAAATTAAACTCACATTCAAATATCTAATTATGTAATGAAAATAAAAACTTTCTCATGTTAAAGTGTTCTGCCAAGTATGTATGTGCAATATTTCAAATTCTATATTGTCGTTTCTTACACTAAAACTACACTAACGATAGTCTTTAGTGATCATTTAAAGACTTTGAGTGTGGCAGTTTACGACTGTAATGCTATGATACATAATAATACCCGTAGTTCTTTAAGGTTCAATATGTGACTTTTTAAATACGCTACTCGCTCCGCTCCGCTTGATTACTATAACCGCTGCTTTTCTAAACAGTTCGGGACTGCATATTAATGCAAAATTATGTATGCTTTAACATCTTAAGTATCGTATAACACAGCAACATTTCACTCGGCGCTTCTTAAAATATGATATTAATGCCGGCAGTCAGTCAGGTCAACCGTCTGCGCTCCTCTGCGCTTATGTCTCCCTGGTACCTGATGTCTACACATCGATGTATAAAAAATTTACTCGATGTTATTGACCGTACGTAAAAGTGACGTCATAGGTTCGTTGTAGTTTGAGGAAATCGTAAGTAAAGTATAAGTTAACTTAAGGTAAATAAAAAAGTGATTTTAGAATTCAAAATGTACAAAGTATCGTGCTTTTTAAATATTTTACTTCAGTTTATTCGAGGAAACTTAAGATCATAAATTTTAGTCAAATGCAAGAGTACGTCATGGTCCTGTTTCGCTTAATTGCTATTACAATTATTGTGGTTTATCGCAATGCTAAAAAATAAAAGCGAATCATTTTAAAATCCTTTTCATTTAGATATGAAATTGCTGATCTTCATGATTTTGATGAGGTCAAGGTCTTACAACTTTCTATTAATGAACCCATTAAAGTTATAAACAATTTTTATAATCGTTCAATATAAGTCTACTTATAATTACAAATATTTAATATTCTCATAAGTTAATATTTAAACAGTCAATGATAATAATCACTATTATGCTTAATAAGCTTTTTAACTAAATATAATAGACGTTAAACCCAAAAGCCAAGTTGTAACAAAAGATTTGAATAGAACAAAAGCTTGTCTTGTGGAGCCACGCTACACAACACACGATATAAATTCAAGGCGCGTCCCTCGCGGTGAGTTAACTACGACGAAGCAACGGTGAACACGATCGTTGCGGTCTACCTAAGTCTAATCGATATGTGAGAAATAAAATTATCATTATACTTGTTTATTTTTGAGAAATAATAGAACAGGGAAAACAAAACAATATTATGTTACAGACGAAATAAAATTCAATTTTTGTTTCAGCTTTGTGAATGTGTATTAGAGACGCGTCATTAAATTATCATTAAAAAATAGAAGATACGCGTATCAAAAAACAACGGGCGTTCGTTACAATTTATAGCTTTGTTTGTTACATAAACGAGAAAATCGTTCGAGCAGATGACCACGCAAAAAAATGATACGGGTCATTACGTTTAGATTCGTTTAAAAACTAAGATATTTCTATTTATCATCATTATATGTTATTTAAATGTTGAAAATAATAGAATTTCTTTGTTTTCATTTATGATGAAAAACATTAATTGGAAGATTTTAATGTTATACTTTTGTACGTGCTTTCTTAGAATTAAACATTGTTAGTGAAAGTCATCCATTATTCGACCCGTGGATTCACCGTGTCGAATGCTAACTACTGGAGCGTGATAAAGACGCGATGGAATTAATGTAGAGGCCAATCGAAGTAATCAACCCAACGGTCATTTTGTACACGCGCCGACTACGCCAATGATTCGTAAACATAAAAAAAAGTTTAACGATTTTTTAACAATTGTATCATGAAGAGACTTTTAATAAAAAATATATAAGTTACTTGATTCTTGACAAAGTCTCTCTTTAACGATTTAAATATGTTTGTAAGTAATATCATTAATATGCCAAAAGTAGTGTCGAGAATTAACGTAACCAACATAGCTTACCGCATTTCCTCACAAGAACTTCATTACCAATAGTCGATAAAAACAAAATGCAATGCATATCTCTTCTCTACAATTTAAAATATATCTTTAATACTGAAAGAGTGTTAATAAGCAAACATAGTAAGAATTCCCTTCCTTATAATTCGTCGTAGCGAAGCCGCACGTTATTTACTGAGGTACCCGAGCAGTGCGCGCGGGAACACATGCGCGCGCGCATCCGGTCCCCGCAGTGTGGCCGCAGCGCCTCCGACACAAGTTACACTTCCACGAACCATCATAATTATATTCAATAATAATTTAAAATCTCTTTGTTTATTTCAAACGTTTCATAAACATTATCATGAAATTCAGTGACAATTTAAAAGTGTTATTTTTTGTTACAAGTGCTGTGATAAGTTGATAAAAATGAGTTTAATTTTTGTTAAATGATTTCTAAATAAAATGGTTGAGTTTGCTCTTGAAAATGTACGATATCATTTTTTAAGTATTTTTATAAAATCAAGGATTGAAACGAACTCATTTGCTTTGAATATATTTTTTTAAAATTTATACTTGACACGAATATTGATAATTAAATAGTTAAGCTATTTAATTTATTATTTAATGTAACTTTAATAATCGTAAAAGTGTATATTGCGGGTTTAACACTTAGTTAAGCCCGATTTAAAATATTTAATCCTAATTTAATCTACTTATTTTAGATTATCCTATCCTATCGTGCTATCTAGATTATCCTATTTTACATTTTGTCTTGTAGCTACAAAATGGTTTTACCTTTCACCTTTCAATCTAATTTGCGAGTTCGTTTAGAAATAACAATTTGTTTACATCACAACTGTCGTTGTCTTTTAGGTGCCATTTCTTCTTTGTCTGTAGACTTCTTGTTGCCGGCAATTGTAGCCAATGGTCCATTGTTCCTTAGATTCCCACAAAACATTGTCGTAACAGTACTTTTGTGCGTTGTAACGTTTCTTTTGCGTTCTCATTTTGTTCCGCGATATAGTGACAGGTTCGAAATCAGTGGGACTCGATTTCTATTCCCATACTTATTCGAAATGGAAAATATTAAAAATGCCTAAAGGGATAAACATTTTCAGTGTTGTTTCGTTTACAGAATCAGCAGGCGGGCACATCGGGCGACTTCCGACAATATCACGATCAAAATTACAGCTACGCAATGCACCAAAATCAAAATCAAGGCGCTGTTGCAAGAAACATACAAAACTATGACTCACCCAAACCGCCAATACCTGCCAAAAACTATGGAACCAAAGCCGATATGCAAAACAATTCACATCATATCACTGTTACGGTCGAAACGGGCAAAGATAACACGAGAGATGCTCCAAAAAGTACGAAATCTGTAAGCAAGACATATCACACGTTGAAAGATATGATATCCAGTAGATTTAAAGGCAAAGACAGCAATGAAAATGAAAAGACTGAAGAACCGAGCCTCAATAACATTGAAGAAAGAAAAAGACCGGAACCGGAACAAGTGGCACCGAGAGAAACACCGACAAGGAAGGTGGAGCAAGGGATTTATGGAAGACCCATGCCTCAAGCGAGACCCGACATGCAGTACTCACATGGGATGTCCAATAATATGGCATACCCAAGCCCATCACCGCACAGGTGAGAAATATTTCCTCCATTTTATTTTGTGATAATACTTCAGGTGTAACAAATCTTACTAATATTATAAAAGCGAATGTTCCCATTAATGGATGGATGTTTGTTTGAAGGTATCTCCAGAACGACTAAACGAATCTCGATGAAATGTGGCATACGTTTAGAACATAATTTGGAAGAACACGTAGGCTACTAATTATGTTTTTTTTAATACCGCGCGGATGGAGTCGCGGGCGACAGCTAGTCGCTTTTGATATGAAGAATTTTCATATTTTATTTTTCAACAACCTTACAGACAACTGATGCAGCAACAACAAATAGTCCAACAACAAATGTTACTCAACCAACAAGCGAGATCTCAAGAGATGTTGTCTTCGACGCCTCACTCCCGCCCACAGGCGCTGGGCGCGGATGCCCTGTACCAGCAGTATGGTCCGCCGGGCAGACGAAGTGCGGTATACCAGAGAGATATGGACGTGAGATCAATGGCTAACTTCACTTCTTTAAAATCAGGCCCACAAAATCAGGTATCTATAACGTATTATATTCTATACACTAAATTTTAAATTAAAATGATTTCGACGCATAGAAGAAGATCGAATCATCGTTAACAGGAGTAAATAAAATACTATTAACAATGTTAATGAATGCAAATCTCAATAATAATATTAAACTAAACGTCATCTAAGTTATACATATTTAGTCGCTAATTATGTAAGAAACAAATTTGTAACAAAATATCATTACGAGCCGATTTTGCAACGCAAATGAACGAATAAATATAGGTCTGCTTAAAAGCCACCGTCCGAAGGCCCGGTTGAAAATTACGACAATAATTTCAATGCAACACCTTTCTTACTCGGCCCCGTCCTATTCTCACCAGTCACCGGCCTCCACACAAAGCACAATCGTTCCCAACAATTAAACATTTCTTCCCACGGAATGTGCCGCAATTATATTAACAAGTGCTTGTTTCTTCGTGACTTTAAACATCTCTAAAACAGATTTTACGTCTTTGAGAAAGTTGATTTATTTATTAGATCATTGTTACCTTTAATGGAATCCACACATTAAGTACTAATTGAAAACTTTAGCCAAAACTAATTTCTTTAATAAAACTGTTGATTAAAATAGCAATTATTTGTTTATTTTTGGATACTCGAATTAGAAACCTACAAAATGGTAGTCAGTATGTAAAAATTCATATTGTATAATTTTAACTTTATCATTCCAGTTTGACAATTCACATTCAAGACCTGACTTAAGAAGTCCACAACAGTTGGAGAGAGAGATTATAAGACAAAGAGGTTTAGTAGAAGGCAGGCGAGCTGCGTCACATCCCCATCTCCTTGATGAACCGCCTCAGCGACAAGAAGTCAACACTCCTCAAATTCACGAGAGATCCAGAAGAAATTCACACGGAAATCTTTTAGAGGGATTACCTGTAGAGAACAGCCCACAAAGGAATACGATAGAGGAAAGAGAATCTGATGACGGTGGATTTAGACTACGTTTAGCAGCTCAAGGCAGATCCAGTTTTGAAGAACGTATTCGTACAAGTGGTAGATCAATAGAATCAAATAGACAAGAACGATTACAAGAAAACATTTATAGACGGACGCCTGAAAGTCACAGAGAATCTAGACGAACGCCAGATTCTTTAGGAAATAGACATAAAGAAGAACCAAATAATCATCAGGGACCTGATAGAAATGATGAGAGTGCAAGTCAAAAGTCTGCAGATAGCGTTTATAACTCCAGTGGGAAAGCTGAAGCTTATCATCCTCAACCATCATCGTCCAGACATACGCCTAATAGGATAGAAGACCTGAAAGCTCATGGTAAGAAAGGGGCTAATGGTTCAGGAGCTAGCTCAGGTATCACATCTAATTTTTTTATAAAAATAAATAATAATATAGAAAAAATCATTATGTTCCAGAAATAAAATTATTAGAATTTGTATTGATCAGCTTTAAATACTTGAGTATTTGAAATTCGAATTCTCAGAGCTATTATTCGTAACAAGCAAAAACTTTTTTCAGATTACGATAAAAACGGTGGTCAGTCGTCAAACGTGGACTCGGGCAGAGGTAGCGTCGCGTATTCGAGTGGCCGGAGACCTGAGGCCAGTCCGCATGATACGTCTGCAGATTCTGACGCTGTTGCTCATGCAAGAAACCAACCTCAACCAGGCACAAGTCAACAGCAAACTGTACCAAGTAAGTCAAAACTGCAACCGATATAAAACAGTGATAAAAAGGCATTTGCTAGATGGGAAAATTAATAATGAAATTAATTTGATAACAAACTAAGAATAAAAATATATGATTCTATCTTTCACGTTTCCAGATGGTGAGAACGAGTGGGCAGATCTAGTGGAATGCGAACTGCGTCAAATACTTGAGCCCAAGCTGTCAGCTTTGCGCCTTGATTCGTCCGCGAGCTCGGATGGGTCAGTGACGCCACCTCTGCCGCCCCTATCGCCTTCCTCTGACTTGCACAAGAGAAATAGGTACAAGATACAATATTCTTGAATAGCGCCATAAGAATTGTTAATACATATATAATACCTCAAGACTTTATGGTTCTTATTATGAAACATTGTTTAAAAATCTCAACTGAGCAATTGCATAGTTAATGTTTAAATATTTCATTTTCAGTCTCCCGGGTCGGTCGTCAGAGTACCCTGAGGAGAGGCGTCGCGGACGCGAGTCCCCACGCTGGCACGGACATAAGAAACACTCTTCTAAACGAGACCATCATTATAAGAAACATTGTAAGTTAACAAATCCGTTAACAATTCCGAAATTTACCTCATCGTTTCATGTGCATGCGCAATGCACCATAATTTGTAATAGATATAATTAAAAAAAAAAAATTCCAGTGTTCGGCTTGGATACAACGGACGTGACGTCGACAACGACACGCAGCCTAGACCTGTCGTCGCTGCTGGGCGCGCGCTCCGACAGCGACGCGTCCGGCGGCGACGCGCGCGCCATCCGCCGGCAGCTGCGCGGCCTTGAGAACATGTATGCCGAGGTGCTGCAGCTGCTTGGCGTGCGCCGCCCCGCACCCGCGCATGCCGCCCATGGACCCCACACGCCCGCCTGGGACGCGAGGTAACGTCCCAAAAGACTTATTTAAATCCCCTCTTCACCCCCTTTATAATCCAATTTAAGATAACTTTAGCAAAGCTAGAATTTATTAGTCTTAAGAATTGTTATTTCATACGCAGACTGTCGTCAAAGCGACGTTACGGCAGCATGTCGTCGCTGCCGTCAAGCTCTGTGAGCAGCCGGCCGGTGCGCGACAAGCGACGCAGCTCCAACGATCACAGGAAGAAGCACGACCTGAAGGTAAAGCAGCATATTGACAACAGATTTTTAAAAGCAATAAATGTAGTCCGATCTCCTCGGAAACCTTAGAACCGAAAGGGTAGATACGAACTATTGAGTTTCGTCAGTTCGCCAATTCTATCACACACACAGGGTCACACAACTCTCACTTTCTCTATGCTTCGGACAATACTAATTACACATTAATTTCAGGGCATCAACAAGAGGTTCCAGCGACTGGAATCACACGTGGTGACGCTGGCGCGCTCAGTGGCGCACCTCTCCAGCGAGATGCGCACGCAGCACCTCGTGATGCAGGAGATGGACAACATCCGCGCAGAGATCGCCGCCCTCAGGCACATGTACAAGTTAGTTGCACGACTTTACTATGTTACACACATAAGTAAAACATATATTTTTATAGTAGTACTTATCATCACTTAGAACTGTTATCTTTTTTAAAAGCTTTTTCATATGTCTCTTGGTCATTCATTTTTTTTTAAATATTATCAACATTAATTATTTTTATTTAATTCAGGATACAGTGCAGAATGTATAGATTTAAGTTTTAAAAGTGGAGAGAGGGACTAAAAGTTACATATAATTCCAGATCGCAGCAGTACATCAGGTCCGGGCACCAGCGGCATCTGGACCCGTACTCCTTTAGCAACCCGGACCGAGTAAAGCGGCTCACAAAGTTCTTTGGCGACGAGCCTCCGCTCATGAGACTCTTCCTCAAAAAACTTGGATACGAGGTAAATAAACCAATAAAGTTTTGGTAAAAATGTAATAAATTCTATGACGATAAAGTATTTGTAATTTATCGTAGGGCTCTGATACATTAGTTATATAAAATCAACATAAATATATTGATAATATGAAATGTAGTGGTTTGAAATAAAGGAAACGGTTATTTTTTCACAAAGCATGACTTTATACAGTGTGTTCCAACAACAGAATCTCAAGTTAAAAACAGTTTTTATCCCCAATGTCATAAAAGTAAAAAATATGTATCCTTTACAGAAATATGCAGCCCTGCTGGAGAAGGAAAAAGTAGGTGCAGCGGAACTGCCTTACGTCGGCGAGGACAAGCTGCGCGCGCTGGGCGTGCCTCTCGGGCCCAGAATGAGAATACTAAAGGAGGCTGGCATCCACCAGGATCTGCATGCTCGTGACGACCACAATACTACGACCACCACACTGGCAATCGTTTAGTTAACAATGTACAATAGTTATTTACTGCTCAAATCAATATTCGACCTTGAACCATTTTTTTCTTCTCTCCAGAATTTTTAAATTACATTTTTTATCCATTTTATACAAATATAAGCAAATTTTACGATCGCATAATAAATCGAAAAAACTTGATGTATTGCTGAGAGGGTAATATTCAATTTCAGCGGCACAGAAAAAGGAAAAACATGTAATTTTATTCCTATTTCATAATATTATATATTCATTGTGACATAAAATTGAGGTAATTTTAGGGTTTTCCCGATGTTTGGCATAATCCAAGGTTATTAAGGATATATTATCATATTTAAATATTTTTTTTAAATTGTATTTAGGGTTTCCTTTAATATGGAAAGAAGATTTGATTTTTACAATCTTGTCCAACTTGGCTTTAATCTGGGCGGTACAATTATACCTGCACGTTCATTAAACTATAAAGAAAGGGAGTATGGTATTGGCTAAACCGTGATAAAACTTAGGCATAAACGTTGCAATAGTAACAGCAAAGCTTGGGAAAGCATCAGAAGGTGATATGTAGAGAGTGACAGTTATCTTCTGCGAGGCCTTCAAATGACTAACGGACATTTTATTACTGAAACTCCTATTTCATTCGTAAAATAGAGCCATCTCACCAGGGGTTGACATATATCTCATGACAGCGGTTGAAAGAGATCTCTCTAAAAAGTTTTAAAAACATCTCTCTGAGAGAAGTATTTTTTAAACTTTTTTGGTGGATTCAAATCGAATCAAGCATTATCGAATATTGATTTCAGTGGTATAGAAAAAGGAAAAACATGTAATTTTATTCCTATTTCATAATATTGCATCATAAAATTGAGGTAATATACGGTATTCCCGATGTTTGGCGTAATCCGAGGTTATTAAGGATACATAATCATACTTTAATTATTTGTAAAAACATCATAACAGTGACTATCAAATGTATTAAATATTTTCATAAATAACATAAATAACAAATACTAATATACTAAATAAAAATGTCTCCATTCCTTATATTAGAAAGAATATATACTATCATCAGCTCACGTCCCCACTGAGGGGCTCGGAGCCTTCCATAAGTTAGGAGTGATTAGGCCATAGTCAACCACGCTGGCCTAGTGCGGGTTGGTTGACTTCACACATATCTTTGAATTTCTTCTCAGATATGTGCAGGTTTCATGACGATGTTTTCCTTCGTAAGAACGTTGGATAAATGTACATATGCAAATCGGAAATCGAAAGACATATTGGTACATGGCGGGATTCGAACCCAGGACCTGCAGATTGCAAGTCAAGTGCTTGACCACTGAGCCACCGACGCTCTGTTAGAAAAGCAACACAACACAACTCAAAGGGACAGGGAAGGTATAGACAACAGACGTCAATTTGGCGTGATCCTGACACTCTTTTATAACATTCATCTATGTATATTTCGAGTGTTGTTAATGAAAAAAGTTAGAAGATTTCATAAGAGTAGTTACTCCAGATTCTAGAAATGGACTATATAAAATACTCGCGGTGCTAGTAATTTTATGTACTAGAACTATTTACTAAGTAAAATTTAAAATGTACTTAGTTAAGTTACCACCGCATATAACTTTTCTATGATTTTTAATATGCATTTTCATTCCAATGGTTTGCCAAAGAGTTTATCCGGCATGTACTTAACAACTTGTATATAATGTAAATACATAATTTTATATAAAATGTACTCCGAGCAACGAAAAGACAACGTATTTTTTAGTTAATTTTGTTTGTATCCCCCTGTAGGGAAGTGTAGTGTAAATAATTTTAATTAAATTTTATTTTAATTTGCATTTGATTTTTATTTATTAACCCAAATCAAAATTGTTCACTATTTAAACAATAAATAATTAAGTATTATTCATCGCATCATTATGTAATTTATTTATATATAACTAACTATCTGTAGCCCGCGATTCCATTCGCCCGGATTAAAAAAAACTTAATTAGTAGTCTATATGTTCTTCCAGACTATGTTCTACATCTATGACATCTATCTACAGTGAGATCCAAGCAACCGTTCTAAAGAGACCTTCTAAGAAACATCCATCCCCCCATACAATCAAACTTTCGCATTTATAATATTAGCAAGATAAGAAAATACGATGTACTTTCCCTTCATTTAAAATCCATAATCTTATTTATGTAAATGTTAAGATTGAGGGGAGAGTCGATATATGGATGTTTGATTGATGGAATCTCTAGAACTGATGAACGGATCTTGATGCAATTTGGCATACATGTAGAACATGGTCTGGAAGATCACATAGGCCAATAATTTTCTTTTTTTTTTTAAATTCAAACAGCTAGTTAAGAAAAACAATTTAATTACTAATTAAGACTACGACCACAATGGAACAGACATACAAACATTTCCTTTCTAAATCTTTAATGTTGCAATAGTTATTGTGAACATTCAGAGTGAAATTACTTTAATTTTATTTACATTAAATAAATATATACTCGTAATGATGGATAATTAATTAATTTGCGGTTGTTAACACGTTGATAGACATTGCTCGTTTGTTTTATCTTGCTTGGGGTCAAAGTTGATAAGTATAAAGCAGGACGCGAGTGCTTCAACCGGCATTCGCTCGTGGGATTGTAGCGCGTCAACATGTTCAAAACAATTGTAATCCTGTCTTTCCTCGCTGCAGCCTCCGCGACTGTTATAAAGATAGATAAATGTGAAAATGGTAAGTTTTTTTTAATACTCATAATTTAGGCACGACATCGTTTTAGTAGGTCCAACAATCCAACGTTCATTATCTTTACCATTATTTTAGACTTCTTGATTTGACGTCTACTTTATCTTTCTTAAAAAAAAAATTGGTCAGCGAATAAAGGCTTATCTTATCTTATCTTTCTATTGTTTCATATACGTTCTTCTTAGTCTTCCTTACTTCTGATATCTTCTATAAAAAATTGGAGGTATATCTTCGTATTTTCAGCCACAGTGTCTAATCGTATGGTGGTGGGTTAACAATTATAAGAAAAGTTACAAAAGATAATGTCACTTTTGAAAAAAGAGTTGGATTTTTTTCTAGTATTCTTCCCCGTGTAGTTATCGATCTGGCTATACACAAGTACAGTTTATCGTTGAATTTTGGGACACGCTTTAGACATATAAATGAATCCCTAAAAGATGTCCCTTGGCATCATGCGTGAACGACTGAACCGATTTCGCTAATTCTTTTGTTGTGTTTGTTATTGTCAGGAGATAGTTTTTAAAATAGAAAATTTAAGAAAATATAATAGAAAAGTTAGTATCGCTATTAAATTTTTCAAATGGAACATATTTATTTATTCGCGCAGACGAAGTCGCGGGCAAAAGTTTGTTACTTAAATAAAAACTAGACGTATTGTACATTACTTAATACATAAAACATGTTTGGATTCATTTATTACAAATATATAATACAAATGCTAACGATGAACGGAATATATAAATTATATACTGAACAATTTTATTTAACTACTAAAACTACTAAAAACTACAATTTAAATCAAAAAGTAACAACCAACAAACCAATGGACAAGACTTTAAGTCTTATTATTTTTAATTTAACAATAAAAATGACTAATCTCCTAGTTACAGATCTATTTACGTAATTTCGAGTGTGACCTTTAACATATTTAGTGATAAAAACTATTCATGTAAACATATACATATAATTTAGTAGAAATACGTTAAATGTGACCTGGGATCATAGATAATGATTTATCAGTAAAGGTCAATGGGCAAATAGTATGGACAGAAATGAAATTTTGAGGATATGAAGATAAATGTGTCTAGTTGATCATGGTAGGAGTCATTTTCTTGGGGGTTGAGGGAATTTCGAAAAATTTTCATAATACACAGTACTTATTCAACTTAACAAAGTCAAGCAACCCGCACTTGGCCACCGTGGTTGACTATGGGCCTAATCACCCTTAACTTCGGGTAGGCTCCGAACCCCTCTGTGGGGACGTATAGTGAGTTGATGATGAATGATGAATGAATGAATGTATGTTCGGATTTCGGCCAAAAGTACCACAGGCTAAGGCGACGGAAAGTAAGTTAACCCTTAATTCGATGGTGTCCAGTGTGACGAACAACTAATTAAAAAAAACTACTGAACTAGTTAAGAGAAAATTACGTAAGTATGACTTTACTAAAAATAACAGTTTTTTTGCTAAAGAAAATTTCGTCGAATTAAGGGTTAGTTTCTGATATCAAAATCTCTGTATAAAACATATCGTCATCCCTCTCATTATATTTGGCGAAATAGAGGTAACAATATGTTATACAAACTCTTTTTAATATCAGAAACCAACTAATATTTATTATAAATATTTTTACCTGATGTTTCCAGTGCCGGAAGATGTGTGCACGATCACAGAAAGCCGAATCACGCCGTGTGTTAATGGTGATGAGTGCAGACTGAAGAAGGGCAAAGAGCACGCAATCTCATTCGACTTTACACCCAGTGAGTAATAATCCCTAACTAACATGCTTACGAGCTTACATGATAAATAACAAAAGGCATCAACATAAAGTCACAGAAAGGCTTTCTAAAGGAACCTTCTATGCAGAAAGTACATAACAAGTAGGGTAGATTTCAGTATTATTGTGTTTATCTTCTAGATTTCTCTGCTGATAAATTGAAGACCGCAGTATACTATGTGAATGCCGGCCAGGACATTCCGTTCGCTGAGCTGCGGGACGCGGACGGCTGCCTATACACCTCGTGCCCCGTCTCTCCCGGCGTCTCCCAGCAACTCAACTACAAGCTCAGGCTCGGCAAGAAACTGCCCAGCGTAAATACTGAACTTTATCATTTCCACTGGAATTTAGTGAACTTTTGCTGGCCATGGTCCATTGTCATATTTAACGATCTTCTGATGACTAAAGTCGCAGTGTTAAGACTATAGCGTTACAGTTTGGCGTGTTACTCGCATTTATCTGGGGACACGGTTCCTGAAGGAGGGATAAGAATATTTCACGACATCTCCCCAATTGTCTCGAAGTGTTCTTTAGCTTTTTTTCTAAGCATTACATGATTAATAACATACGTATTTTAAATAAACTTATTTTGTTTATTTAAAATGTTTGTAACATAATTATTTAAGACTTGATTAATATTACAGGGTAACTTCCCTATCAAATGGCGTGTGTGGAACGAAGCCAATCCGGCGCAGGAGTGCTGCTTCCTCGCGAAACTCTCTATCAGCAGGCGCTGAATCTAAAAAAATGAATCTGAACCAACTTTAATGTAAAGCTGTAAATGATGACCGATTTGGCTGTTAACAGACTAGTGTTATAACAATTTCACAACCAAATATGCGCAATAAACAGTTGAATAACAAATGAATTTCTTTATAGCCCCAAGATTGTTCGTCATACCATTATGTGACAGTAATTATTCATTTTAAATTGTATTCGTTTAATACATATCTTGTCCAACTCGGCTTTAATCTCGGCGGTACAATTATACCAGCACGTTCATTAAACTATAAAGAAAGATACTATGGTATTAGCATGGCATTAGGCAAAAATCCCAAAAAAAAATTAAAAAGAAACTTTAATATTTCGGAGATAGAGTAGGGCATAGAATATTGAAGCATAGATTAATAGAAGAGCTTGTAGCTAACATGATGATAGGCTTACGAACACAAATTATAGTATGTTACAACTAGAGTATCTAAACAAATTGCTTATGACCCTTATGTCGATACAATGAACCCGGTATCGATCTCTGATCTCATGTATTGAGCTCGACAGAGGAAGAGTATTAACTCATTGTTATCAGTTATTAATTGCGAAGTTGTTCAAACATAGCTCGTCCGCCGCGCACCGGATTTCAGGGGTGTCTAAGAATAAAGATTTCATCTAGATCTTTCAATTAAGCCATTTTCTTAGGTATAAGCATTGCAATAGTAACATCAAACGCATCAGAAGGCGATATGTTAGGGACCTTCAAGAAGCGAGCATACCATTTCCTTAAAGGCCGGCAACGCATCTGCAGTTCCTCTGGTGTTGCAGATGTCCATGGGTGTCGTTGATCACCTCGGTGTTCCCGCCGCACGTTTGCCCCCTTCTCTTATAAAAAAAATGTAGAGAGAGACAGTGGCGGAGCATGAGCAGAATTTCATGTGTGCGAGTTATCTTCTGCGAGGCCCTCAAGGGACAATCGGACATTTTATGACCTAAATCCCTATTTCTGTCGTAAAATAGAGTTGTCGTACCTGGAGTTGACTTGGGATTTTCTCGTCTTTCTGAGAGAGATGTATTTAAAACAGAAGAGAAATAGAAATGATGGTAGGAATAATTGATATATCTTAAAATGGTAAGGGATTATAGCAGTAGATATAGCAGTGGTCTATCATAGTTGAGGCTGCGGGGATATGTATCCATGTCTAAACTTTACGAAAACGGCATAAATACTGCCTAAAAATTATAGTACCAACAATTGGATCCCAAATTAGTTTATCTAGGAAGATTATTTTTTCTCCACATAACGGATGCTGAGTTCACAGCCCTATCAAAGAAGCTAAACGTTTAATAATAATGGCCAATTGTTATAACAAACATGATCGGTGTACCGCAGTCGCGCGCGGTATTTCGTTCAACATGGACGTTCGTATCATCATCATCTCCTTGTGCTTCCTCTTCGTTAAATCCGATTTTGTTATTAAAAAGAACTGCAAAGATGGTAAGAACTCTTTAAATTACTTTGTATATTTCAATATGTACTCAAAGGTCTGTATTAAGCATTTGGTCGTTGAAATTGCTGATTGTAAAATTGCCTGGTCCCCTCGTACCAATTAGCCTTAACCCAAATGTTGTCGAGATATCCACTAATGCTCTCACAGATTTGGTTTACAGTTTCTCTCAGAAGATACAATCAAAGTTTACTTACATAACTACTTAATATAATAGATTAATTTAACAAGGAAGAGCAACGACCTAGCTACTGATACATCATTCTATACATACAAAGGAAAGGAAAGGGATGAGATATAATTTTAACAACCACAATTATTAATTAGTAAATATTCAACAAAAGGTGAAAAATAATAGCAATAATTAAGAAGAATAAACCAATACAAAATATAATTAATTCAAATTATGGACCATAATCCAAATTGTCGATCAATCGAAGTTACTAATTTATAGTTCTAGTTTCATCTATAAACAAGACTAACGCTATGGAACTGAAGTACTTAAATATTATTCTCCAGTGTAGACGGCACAGGCATACGTTATGAGTATACTGGATTAGCTGAATAACACATAAGCGTTACTAGTATATAAAGACGACTGGCATTTAATAATTAAAATGAATAAAGCAAAACCTCACTGAATTAAATTTAAATTTCGAATTATAATCTATTAAAAGCAAAAAAATTAACATCAAAATTTTTAAAATTGGAATAACAATTATTACAGTTTTTAAATGCTAACAACGTCTTATTTAATTAGGTGCATTTTCAAGGCTAAGAA
Organism: Papilio xuthus; assembly: GCF_000836235.2. Lineage (NCBI taxonomy): Eukaryota > Metazoa > Arthropoda > Insecta > Lepidoptera > Papilionidae > Papilio > Papilio xuthus. The sequence continues at coordinate 469,405 of NW_013531711.1, read as the reverse complement.
ACAATATGTTTGAAGAGTACATATTTAAAATACTGCTATAATAGAGTTTAATGTAAAACTCCTGCTAAAAATGTAACGGTCCTGCTGGAAGAGTTGATTTTCCTGCTTGTTTTGTCACAGTGGATACCTCGCAGTGCAGCATCCACAACGTGGCAGTGGACCCCTGCCCCCGCGGCCCCCGCCTCTGCGTCGTCAAGCCTGACAAAGCCTACTCCGTCAATGTTGACTTTACACCACGTAAGATATTCACATATTAGCACAATTCTCGCATGTTTTGGTTCTGTTTAAATTTTAAAAACAACGCCATCTATCGCATAAAATTCTAAATCTACATTCGAATCGAATGATTTGATTTAATTTGAAAATCTAGGTTTTTTATTTTGTTTTAAATATTAATTTATATTCGAGTTCATTGACATTAATCTCATCGAGTTTGCGAGAACAACGTCTATTTTTATGCTAACAGTAATTATTGTTGTAGGACAGATAATAATTGTTTATGTTGCGACCTATTATTATAAAAGATTATTTACGATGAATATTTCTATAGAAGTTAAACAAATATCATTACGTATTTGAGACGAATTCAAAATTTTTTATTAACATAAATAACAGTGTTGCATGTTAAAAATTAGTCAAATAATATTTTACATCATCAATTTTTTTTCAGATTTCCCCGCAAACAATATAAAACTGGCATTATACAGTGATGATAAGAAAACTAATACTTATGACACTATCATCAAAACACCTGAGGAGATATGCGGACTTGTCAACTGTCCCCTAGAGGCAGAAGAGAGGAAGAACTTCGACGTACACTTCACTCTGGGCAAGATGCTACCGGTATGTTCCAATTGAAATTGCCTAGATAAATCTCAAGCACTAAAAATCATACGTAATAAATCCTCTTTAAATTTCAAACTCTAATTATTATTGAAGGAACTAGGATATTTAATATCTCGCTTAAACCTTTAGGTACACAGTAAAAAGACAATGAGTAGATATAGAAATTCAAGAGGTTAGGTCGAGTTATTACATGATTTGTTAGTGACTACCGGATGTTATGGGATTGTAGCAATTTGCGTCCGCAATCAATCAAAGGCTACATCCGATGATAGAATTAGTCGGCGATTTGTTCTTGGTATTATTAAGATGCATCAATTATCATAATTTGTAATTTTAACAATAAATAAAAGATTATTTTGGTCATCGTCACCTCATTATACGTCCCCACCGAGGGGTCGGAGCCTAAACCAAGTTAGGGTTGACTAGGCCATAGACAACCACGCTGGTCAAGTGCGGGTTGGTTAACTTCACATATATCTTTGAATTTCTTCTCAGATATGTGCAGGTTGCATCACCATTGTCATTATTTTGATAATAAGATAAAATTAAATCTATTTAGACAAGTATTGTAATGAATAGTTGTTATTTTCCAGGGCAAATTCCCCATCAAGATGGTTCTCTGGAATGAAGAGAACAAGTCCCAGCAATGCTGTTTCACGTTTAATGTTAAAATAAGGAAATAAATTACTTTATTGATGACACGAAATGAAAAATTACAAAAATTGTAAATTTTAATTTAAAAGAACTATGTAATTTAAATAAGCCAGTGTGAAGCAGATAATTTTAATAATTATTGTCGTTAATTGTATGTTAGCACTGCTTTATAACTGTTTAAAAACAAGAAAAACAATAAATTTTAGTACTTCTATTTCCACAGCGAAAGCTCACACTTTTTGTTATTACAATCCAGGGTTTTATCATCTATTATTTTTGATCTGTATATTTGTAACAATTATAAAACAAGAGATGTTATTTATCACAGAAAATACCAAAATGAATAGTTAAGTTTAATATAAATGTATGTAGTGATAAATAAAATTTATTTCTCCCTATTTTTGTACCAACTTTATTTTTAACTAGCTTTTAGAACATATATCAAATAGCAAACCACTCAAAATGCAGCAGTGAAATTAAAAAGTTCAATCGTTGCAATTTTATTAGCCGTTATATGTAACAGCGCCATCTTTCCATTGCTATGTTAAGTTATAAAAGAAGACTTCGTATTTATATTAACAGATGGCGCTTTCACTAAGTTTAATGTAAATATTTACCGTGTATATTTCAAGCACATGTTTATCCCTTGTGATATTATTATTTAATTGCCAAATGACTATATTTTTCGTATTGAATTAATGACTAATTGAAATTGACAAAGTAACAATACGCTACGATCAACGATACCACAATTTACTGTAGAAAGAAGGCAATACTTTTACGCTTTATAATATGTTTCGAATTCTTTAATTAGATATTTAGAACGATGAGCAAATAGTAAACGAAGTGAAGACATCTAATGGCGCTTATTACGCACTTTTACCTAAATCCAGGTTACACGATTGTTTAGAAACAACACTTCGAAATAAAAAAAATTATTGCATTGCATTCTTTACCAGTCATTCAACTTTGCCTATTTGTTTTCGCTTTTAAGAAATTCATGTAATAACAATAAACATAGTAATAAATTTATGCATGTAAATTTACACATTATAAACACAATTAAACGTGTTTAAACATACTTCCTATCCAAATAAGATGTTTTTTATCTACTATAATTTTTCGGTACTCCATTACGGTACAAGACTAGGAAGCATCGCCTCAAGTTGTGAGGCTGCAACAATGTCGTTGCAGTAATGCAATCCTATAAAACAGCCGCGTTCCCAGCAAGTCAGCGAAGCCGCGTTGACCAACTGACGGTTCAATGGACTGATACAATGCAATTTTCACTAGCTTGTTTACAATCTTGTGAGAAAAAAGATCCCAGGTATGCTAAAATGATCGTAGTCTTTTACACTGTGGTTCCACAGTCATGTTCTCGTAACATTGGAAATGCTAGAGAGTTTTGGATAAATTTCGCTATTGCTGGAGCCCGTAATAAACATCTTTTGCAACAATGTGTTGGCTCGCCCGGTGAAGTACCAAGAAAACAGAAGACAGGCATAAAATGGAAACAACGCTGCGTTTCATGCCGGAGGCCTAATTTTAGTCCGCTTTCCTTTGCCACCCTTTTTGCACTAGGTAAGGATGAACAGAAGAAAAGTTTTTCGCGGGGAAGGAGACCCATAGGTTGGGAATATCTTCTTTCTGTGCGTCGCCTCCTCTGTTAATTTCATTACTTCTTCATAACTAAACTCAGTATAACGAGTAAACGATTGCCTACATTTCAATTAAGTAATAAAAAACATTGTTAATCTATCGAGTTAGTAAAACAAATTTCGACACGCAAAAAAATATTCGCAATAAAAAACTTAACAAACAGCTTGATAATGAAAACAAATCAACAGAGCGAACGAAAGTAAAAACTTGTATAAGAGAATTGTGTACCTAAGTGTATACACAACAAAAAACTGATTGTGGTTTGCCAAATTTACTTTTGAAAGTGAATTCACAGATTCAATTCCCATGACAATTTTATTGGACGTTTTATTTAAATCGGAAACAAATATTTTTTTTTTATGATTTAACAATAAATCCTTTTACAGCTCAATTTTTTATACCAATAATGAATAATTACAACAAAAAATGTTTTCCACACTAATTACTCTTGTTTATAATCAACTTCAAAAAGGAGGAGATTCTCAATTCGTCTGTATGTTTTTTCTTTATCTTATTTGAAGCGTAAACTATATTTCTACAAACACAATAAATATGTGATGACAATTATCAGTTAATAGAATAAATCATAAACTTTGCTTTCCCTTCACTACCAATAGCTATGGAAATTACTAGGATTTTTTATTTTTTTTTATTTTATAAGGTGGCAAACGAGCGAGCGGCCACGTGCCCATAGACATACGCAATTGCATATGCGTTTCCTACCTTTAATCGACGGAGGAGAGGATGCACAGAAAGAAAATATTTTCCCTTCCCATGCATCCTCTCATCCGGAAAGTCCACTTCCACTTCCCATCCTTTCCTTATAAGGAAAAGGGTGGAAAGGGAAAGAGGACTAAATTAGGCCTCCAGGACGCACACTCATCAAACGAAACGCGGAATTGCACCATTTCACGCCTATCTTCTGTGCGGTCGTGGTATTTCACAGGGCGAGCCGGGACAATTCATGCGAAGATGTTAAAGCGGGCTCTACCACTGTTAAATATTCTTAGTCTCTACATTACTAACACGTAATAGTAGTTGTTGGCATAAATTGAATGTGACCTCAATATACAAGTGTGAAAGTATTTGGGAGGCGGCAGAGCTGACAAAATAATTGCTGATGGTGCGATAACGAGCGCTGATAACAAAGCAAATGAAAGCCACGATGTGATTAGAGCCCGTATTGAACATGCTGTTAGTGTTGATTTAAAAAGATCGTTAAGTTAAATATATTGATTATAGAACGCCCCTAGTTTGTTACAAAGTATTCAGAGGTCTCTATTATTATATGAAAAGTTTAAGTCTTTGGAACGATTAGTTATATTTAATTTAAAATAAAAAAGTTATACGTTATACAACCAAGAATATTTACAGCAAACTTGTATTAATCAATCACGTATCTTACTAATATTATGAATGTGAATGTTTAGGTAGATGTTTGAAGGTATCTCCAAAACGACTGAATGGATCTCGGTGAAATTTGGCATAGATATATAACAAAGTCTGGAAGAACACATAGTAGCGTATTATTATGTTTTTATTTAATTCCCCGCGGACGGAGTCGCGGGTGACAGCTAGTTTTCCATAAAGTTATCTGAGACTAGGAAGTTCGTTTAATTTAACTGCACCGATAAGCACATTTTGTTGCCCTGCCTATCCCAACACGCTTAGACTGGTCACTTGCGACTGTGTGCTTCAAAGTGCTTCCTGTCTGCCCGTTGCACGAGCTATTTGTGTACATCTAGTGTGGGGTTGCCATTTCAGCGGACGTTTGCTAAAATTGGTAGTAGATTTAAGTCAATTTTAATATCATAGATGTTACCATCATGCAATAATATACCAGGTTTACTTAAACATCAAATTCTCTTTGATTTAAACGAAATAAGAGCCTTTATTTTTAAAAATTCAAATGTTATACAAATTAAAATAGAAAGTTTGAGATTCTACTTTTTTAATTACATTTACTCCTAAGATTGTTTCGCTACCAAGTCTTGTTACTAACTTTATTAAACCACAATATTATTGTTACAAAAGTTCGCTCTCACTGTGGCTCCACCTCGACTCTAAGTCAATGAAACCGGGATAAAGCATGAAAGACCGGATCCAGGCATTTGCGGTATGCGGTGTGAACGACCTGAGCCGCCCTGTGTCCAGCCTAGGCCTTTCTCCAGCTAAGCTAAGCATTAACCGCTTTAAGTACTAACTAAGCACTTCAAACTTATGTGCTTGCGTTTTGTACTAACAGTTCTGGGTTTTATATAGAATTGCGAAACTAGTAAATAATAGATAAGGTAAATAATATTTTTGCATATAGATAGTCGTCAAATGAACACTAAGTAGCTCTCATAGTGTAGATTCTAGATTTACTATAAGAAATCTACACTAAAGGACTCTATAAGCAATTAAATAACTAAATATCGACTCACAGTTCCAATAAAAAAGTTAAAGTATTATTAGGGTCCGTTCACGACAACTGAGCAGATTTTTATTATAAATAATATGGAGCTTTATAAGATTAAAACAAGATTTAATTTCATGTCTTTTTTTAGCTAACTCTGGATAAAAATATGTTCAAAGTAAAAAAAAATTGTTTCAGTCATCTGTTCTGCTGCCAGCCTCGGTGTGTGTGAAAGGACCCTTAGGCAGTACTTTTGACGCGTCAATTTCCCATACGTCTACTAATGAAGTTAATCTTTGTTCGACATCAGTACACATTCGTCACTTTCTCGCTGCTACTTGTCCGTTCAATTCTCTTTAACTTTCATTAGATCTTATTACTTCTTAAATTACATTCTCACTCATAATTAAAATGTTGATTACTTGCCTTACCCTGTGCTAAAATGCTTTAAATGTATCCACAAGTTACAGTAATTCTGGAGTAAAAGAATGCAAATACATTAACACAATACCAGATTTTCTACGCAGCAAATGTTCAGAAATACAACTCATTGTTTTACAAATTCCTAATACTTAAGTATAGCTGTTTTCATTAAAAATATTTATTGACGACTAGCTGTCTCCCGTGAATATGTTCGCGCGGTATTAAAAACCTTAGTAAGTAACTTAGTTAGCCTATACATTCTTCCAGATTATGTTCTACATATGTCCTAAATTTCATCAAGATCCGTTGAACCGTTCTATAGATTTTCTAACAATCATCCATCCGTCCATACATTCAAACATTCGCATTAACAATGCACAAAAACAAATATCAACGTGAATCAGATCAATCGCTTGTTTATACAAAATCTAAATATTGTATTTGACATTCTCCAATAAAATTAATCACAATCCAGTTTGACTTGCTATCTTCGGTTACGACACAAATACGTTTTGTTCTACAAACTTAGGCCTCAAACGGCCCACCAGTCGTGAGTCAGCTGCATTCCGCGTGGGGCCAGTTCGACCCCCGCAAAAGGACGACAAAGGCCGGCCTAGGAACGGATATGGCCCGACAAGCACATTACGAACTGGTTCTAAATATCCTTCGTATAATTAACAACGTCTACAGTTAGTGAGGAATTGCGTAATCGATACGAAATAGGAAACGATTATGTTTAAGATAAAATGAATTTATTTTGGTCTTGTAAATGAGATCGTGGGATCTATAGTAAAGCCGTCTCGTTGTGTTCCGGTGAGTTGTATTCTTTAGGTATGTATATTAAAACTAAGTCTATGTTAAATGGTTATTAAGGCACTATTTATGTAGGATTAGTATGAGAAATCTATTTTTTTTTTTTAAACAAATGTGACAGGTGAATTAACAACACACAAAAGGTGCATGATACAAACATACCAAATATAGGACGGCAAATGATAGTACCACAAAAAATTCAGAAGAACAAGGTGGTGAATTATTTTTAGAACATCGCACAAGACAACAAAAAGTTGCAGGTAATGAAGACATTCCGAAACATTAAACTCAAGCTGGAATATCGATTCGACAAAATTACATGTGAAAACATCTTTTGAACAAAGGGTTCCGTAAAATTTAGGATAATAAGTAGTTGATTTTCAACATAAAAGTTAATTCTAATTTTTTTTTTTATTATCACTTAGGGACTTCCAAGGTATTGGTTTTCGAGAAGAATTTTTGTTTCCAAACGTGTCGTAAGAAAATTTAAATTCACAGTTAATGTAGAAGACGGAGACGAGAAATATTTTTACTTGCAAAATAGGTAGACTGCTTGTAGTAAATTGTATTTTGCGAAGACTCAGCTTACAGTACCCTAAGAAAAGATGTTCCGTATTAACCATTTCGGTTGCGACCTTCCGGCGGCGACCGACAGATGGCGCTCTCTATAAGGACCTGTGTAACTACGGACTTAATCTACTAATAAGGGATAACATTGAGCCGCCTAGGGAACCTTGCGTTTGAACTTAATGGTTAACCTTCATGTTATTGAGGCGTTTTACTAACAAGATAACAAGGAAAAATTTATTAGACTTTAGTAGACCAAGCACATAAGTAAGGATAAAATTGAACGTCGATAAAAATGTGAATAAAAGCAATCGGTATGAAGTATGATATAGTGGTTAATTTATAATTATTTCTTTGCTTAAAGTCAAAACAACACACTTCCAAGAAATGTATACAGCTATCTAACCAATATTACTAATGCGAATAATTGGATGGATGTATCGTATCTCCAGAACGGCGCCATGAATCTTACTGAAATTTGACATGTATGTTGAACATAGTCTGGAAGAACACAGAGGCTGCTATTTTTTTTTTTAACTCAGCCCGGATTGAGTTAGGCGACAGCTAGTTACATATATAGCTACTAAATTCAATAAAAAAGAATTTAATATATCCTGTAGTATCGTTTAAAACTTTCATTGTGTATACGTTTACTGAATGAATAATATCGTATATAATTCGTTGGACAAAGGATACGTGATTAATTTTACTATCAAACTTTCAAAAGGAAATCGCCGCTTAGTTATTTTTGGGTAAGACACAAAGGTTACCTAACGATTAATTATAATTAACTATTTAAATGACTAATATATTTACTACTCTGGTAATACATTACCGGACCAAGTTAACTAAGTTACATTAATCAGTGCAACTGAAAGTCCGGCGCCGTCTTAGTAACATGAATTAAACGGTACTGCATTGGTCACTCGATTGCCTTGACCCTTCCCGCCCTTTGGAGGTGACAGCGTGTTGTACACTAATAGATGCTAACTACCAATTAGTTGAATGATTCTGAGTCAAGCATTTATAACTTATTATAAATTATTCGATCATATTATTACCAAGGAATTTTGCAAGAGAGCTGCCTAAGACTATAGTACAGATTACAATATGTTCAATGAAATTTGTTATGTAATTTTGGGGTAGGAAAAGTAATTAAATCCGAACCAACATATTTTAAGTTACTTACTAACTTATAACAACATAATAAATTTCTTGAGGTCACCCCGTCCGTGAGTAATTAAGAAAAAACTAAATAAGTCTATGCGTTCTTCCAGATGTCCTATATGTATGTCAAATTTCATCGAGATCCGTTCAGCCGTTCTGAATATACCTATATAAAGCCCATCCATCTAAACATTCGCATTTGTAATAATAGTAAAAAGTATAATTAGGCTTGAAATAAAGATTAAAAAATATATATATCTCCATACAAACGCCCACTCCTCTACATTAAACTTTTAGGTCTCTGAAGGATTTAAGATGTGATACAGACTATATAAAAGTAATTACAAATTTGAGACAGCTGCGCATTAGCGAAGTGATCGAAGATAACCGCATTCTATTTTGACATTGCTGAATAAATTGAGGCATAGTATTTGTATTAACGAGACTACGCTTCGCCTGAAGCTTACATTTCGCAATGTAAAGGCTAATGCATAAGGAAATTGTAGAAGTATTCACGAAGAATTTGCGAAATATTAACAATTTTGAGTTAAAATTTCGAAAATTAAATAGAAAGACAATCCAACTAAAGATGTCTTCTTATAATGTTCGTTTTTGAAGTAACTGTCGCCCGCGACTCCGTCCGCGGAGGGCATTTAAATATTTATTATTAGCCTAGGTTTTTCAGACTATGTTCTATATTCATAGTGAATTTAAGCCAAATGCTACCGTTCTGGAGATACCTTCTAAGAAACATCCATACAAACATTCTAATTGTTGTATTAGTAAAATTGTTATAAATTTTGCTAGATTTTATTAACTGTGGACGCAGCCTTACGCGTCGCTACAATATCAAAGAGCCGTAGATAAGAAAGTTAAAAATAATATATAATTGAATAGTTAATTCATTGATCGATGGACTTGTTATTAACCTTCCCGCAGCCGCACCCGCCGCAGGGAGCGAAATTAAAGCTTCAGAGAAACAATTAAAATACTATGAATAATATAATTAGCTGTATTAGAAGACGTACCATTTTCGAAATATACAAATAAAAAGAACTATTTTGTTAGTAAAAACCCACGCTTCCTGACGTGAGTAATTCTTTTCAAAGAATCTACCCCAATCATTTGATAGCAATACGCATATAGCACGACTAAGACATATTGATACTTGTAAATGATAATGAAGTAACTTTTACTTTCATATGTGTTTCATATGTGGAAGTAGGCGCGGTGCGTACGACATGTAGCTTGCGAAAACTTGGTACTTGTTATGAACTTAGAAATCATGTTGTTGCAAAAACTTGGCCTTTCAAATGCAACTGTGGACGTTTAAAATGGGTGTGTTATTTGTCTAATTTATTTTATGTTTACCAGCTTGTAAAACTATTTATAGTTTTTTTTTAATTAAACATATTAATAAAATTTAAGTGTCTATATGTAAATCATATTTCGTACTGTCTGTCTGTCCGCATAACTGCGTTTGTTCCGGCTAATCTACGAAACGCGTCTACCGATTTTTACGGGACTTTGACTGGAAGGTAGCTGATGAACGCAAACATATTATAGACGCTGACGTAGTCACGAGACACCGCTAGTATAAATATTAATTATAGACAGATCAGAATATTCCAGAACTGTTTTATGTTACGTAGAAGTAAGAGATCATATTTTTATATTTCGCCCACATCAACCACAAACCAGATTCTTTTAAATAATAATGTTATTAATACTTAAGTAAAACAATACATGGTTGTATAATATATTTATAATCTATATTTTATTTACTTTTAAAGATGTTTGAAAATCGAATAAAGTATTCGAATGTATATCAAAATAAAGAGCTGGCCACAACATTTTAACACACCTGATTAGTAAACTGTGGCCAGTTGAGCACTCGGTTGAAATAGCAGCGAATATTTTTATTGCCATCTGCCACTAACATCTGTCATCTCCATTTTTTTTTTCATTACAAAAGTTCATTCTTATAAAAATGTTCATAAGGCAGTACTGTCTTCAAATAAAAAAGATGATGCATTTATATCATAATCGAACTAAAATCAGCAATTAATATAAAAATTTGCATTTCCCTTATTTATCGAGTAAATTAGGTCAGAAATTAAATTAGAACTAAAATAATTTTTTATTTGATGCCTGTGGCCTAATATACCTAAATTCAAAATTAATAGAGCTTTGGCTCTGCATCTGACTATTTTTCCATATTACTTGACATTCTTTAAGATAAAAAATGTAAATGATATATTGCTTATACATATTTGCTGACCTTACTGCATCGACAGGTAGGAGTAGTGCCACCTGCCGCCGCGGCGAGCGCCCGCGCAGCGCTAGTGTCGCGCCAACCGCCACCGTCAGCGCACGGTTTGAATTTGTTATCGAAGCGACGACGTACCGTATTATCTCCACTCAAAACTTCTCACGCAAAACGATACGATATAATGACAATTTGTGAAGTGAGAAATAAGTGTGTGTTGTTAAAATTTGTGATTTAAGTGCAATACCGTGATTTTCTCGTGATTTTGTCAAAGAAATCTCGTAGCAATAATTTTAACGGAACCGATCGTGTTGGATTATTTCTGTTCTTCGGTAAGTTTTCTATGGTGTTTCTAGTTCTATGGTGACCTTTAACGGTATGCGACGATTTTGAAATACTTTAAAATAACGTGATGTGTTGTTTGGTGATGTTGAGAGGCCTCCGTGACCTTTCCGATAAGTAGATTCTTGTAATTGATGCTGCTCGGTTACTTAAAATTAAAAAAAAATGTAAAAATAAGAGGGGCCACTGCTTCGCGTGTTTATATATTTTCTAACAAATGTATAGTCTTTCATATGGCACCAGTGCATCTAGCGTGCATGCTGAACGATGTTTTGAAATCCGCCCAATAGTTTTTGAGTTTATTCCTTACAAACACATTAGTGTACAGATTTTGCCCTTTATAAGTGTAGATATAAAAAAAAGTATTTTGTCCCAATGCTAAGTATTAATGAATATGTGTTATCCTTGAGTAATATTTTTAAATTAACAAATAATTTTATAGTAAATCCTTTTGTACTCTTATCACTTGAATAAATAAATCTACACAAAATATTAAAAAAATTGTATTTAAGTAATTTAAAAAAAAAGACATCTACGACATTGGTTTTCCGGAATTGATTGTCGTATAAGTTGTAGATATAACTAGTTAATAACCAGTTTGGTGATTTATGCATATTTAACTGTCGTCGCTTATTTATAGACATCATAAAAACTCGTAACAAAAACTGTATTGGAACTTATTTGAAAGTTATTTGGTCGGGATTGTACGGGTACTGGTAACATAATATCATTCCCGTCTGAAAATTACTGCGAAGAAATAATAAATGGATAACACAATCATTGACTAAATTCGATCGAAAGAACTGATTATAAGTATAGATTATGTATAACACAATTTTTTGCCGTTATAACCATTGGGTTTTCATTGTCGAAACACTAAAACCCAAAAATATTGCTGTCTCGCTCATTCTTGCTAAGAAAACAGAGAAAATAATATATTTCCGTGTTGGTCTATCTTGAATAATTTCTCAATCATTAATACAAAAACATACCGATATTATGTTTTTATTACTTCTAGTCATATGTTTTAATTTCGTAATTTAATGGGAGAAGATTTAACACTCAATTTGAAAGTCTAGACGGATTAACATAAATAGAAATATATATTTCTACTTTCTTTAAAAAGAAATGCCACATTTGACACAAACATTCCAATTTATCTTAAAATATTTCACATATTATATTAATGTAATCTCTCCTTACTCGGAGCAAGGCGAAACATTAGACAGAAAATATTATAGTTTTAAAAATAAATTTATCATCTGTAAAAGATATCCTGCCTCATGGGGGAAGGTAGGGTTATATGTGGGGTTTGACCCGCTAAAACCCTCTCAGTGGAATCCTCGAGTGCATCAGAAGAGGGTTCCAGTTACATTTATCTTATCTGAAACACTTATTTCGAAAACGTATACAGAACCAACACAACAAAAAAATACACGTGCAATACCAACATAAAAATTCCAAGGGCTTTATTTTTTTGAGTGTTTATAACACTTATACCTGCGTCCTAAGTTCGTCGTACAGGTAACATTCAGCCGAGGTCACCGTCCCCACAGGGAACACTTTGTTGACATGTTGGCAACGTTTGGGCAAATGTTTGATCAAATGTGCGTAGGGATTTAGAAATAGTCAACGTAAAGTGAAATTGTCTAGCCAAATATTTGAACATATGTGTCAACTACTTTCGTGTAACTAGAACATGTTACTGTGTATTTTAAAGAAGTAGGTACTTTTTGTTTGCGTTGTTGAATGTTTTAAAGAACATTATTTTGACCGACTAGACAAACAAACATGATTAGAGACATCGTTAAATTCAAAGAAATACTGAAACTCAGTTTGAAAGAGTCGCCTATCTCTTCTAGTCTAGATTATCCCTTTTCCGATCTGATTGATACAGAACAATATAGTCTGAGAAAAGATTTGGCTGCAGATTTAAGTTCTCACGGTATACGTGTGAATTAGTGCAGAGTTGTCTGAAATTGGCCGATAGGTGGAGGTCAAGTCGCTCAGTGAAAGTCGATCGTGTTTATCACTACATTGTCTTCCGCCGTGTAATGTGTATGCCCACTGGCTATCTAGGTTTATGAAAGTACACATTTACTCTTAATCGTTAGATTGTTAATTTAAAAATGATGTGGACTGGTGAGAGGTTATTAATAATAAAGTGAATGTTTCATTAAAGTAATGCTAGAGGGGTAAAATCATGGACTTCTATGTATTTAGCGCGAGGTCATAAATACGGAAAGATCTTTACCGCATGATTCACACCAATGATTTTTGTCTTTTCCTGTCTTGGCTACGATAAAAAAGTTCTAGAATTTCATAAGGTTTTCACTGTATCATAGTCTGTTTCATAGTTAATTTTGTCTACTTGCTTTTAATAAACACATGCCACTGATGTTAAAGTTCGTCGTAAAAATGTATAAATTTTGAGTTTCTCTCAAAGAATTCGGGTAAGGTCAGAGTCAACGACACTGCACCTTGCATAGCGTCTTTGCTAATCCGTAGCTGCGGTAATGAACCACGAACCGGATTCTAAAGCGGCCACACATTTACACTTTCAAGTTTTTCTTTTGTAGTGAAGAGTTTAAAAACGACAATATAATATTCTTCTTATTTCGGTTGACGACAAGTAGGAGAACAGTACACAACTTACTCCCGTAACCCAAAGGGGTAGGCAGAGCCCACGGGCCTCAATATTACCTCCACTAACTACGTATGAGAAATAACGATTAAAGACGTACAAATAATTTAAAAAAAAGATTGACAATGTTGTGTTGCAATCTTAACGTAACCCTTTATCAACCTTATAAGGTTAAGCTGAGCATTAATATACTTGAAAAGAAATTAAAAAATTAGGAGGCAGGAAGAGATTGGCTTGGGAATTGTAGGAAATGCAAATGTTCTATTAGTTTTATATTAAAAAAGTTCTTACGCAATTGCCTTTGGTATGTGAGTGCAAGTCGCGTACTGATGGTAATTGATTTTTTGTCAACGTATGTGAATGAATACAATACAAGGTCACAGAATACGGACATTACCAACAACGGGAATCATTTAATTTGTGTTACTGACATTTTTTTTGATAGTGCAGTTGCCTCGACTTTGGCCGTGTGGATTAAAAAATATAGTAATATTTATCGGTTCCGTAGTTTCGGAGTCGAACAAACAAATCAATCCTTTTTATAATATTAGTATAGATGGTAACTATTTTTTTATTTGTTAATAAAAAAATTAAAGATAAGATCTAATGGACGTTATTATATTCGATGGTCGTTTAGAATCAATTAATAAGAATAAATAGTACATCATTTTTTCCATTATAATATTCAAAAAGGTTAATTTATAATCATTGAAAAAAATTTTACGTTATTTGAAAATATTAAAAAAAATCACGTGACAAATGAAAATACCTAATTACAAATTTATAAAATAACAGACGCGAAATTTAAATAATTTCAGTTTTGTTTTACGGAAATCATGTTTAAAATTCACGCAATACTTTTCGCAATGGTCTTCGAATTCAGATTAAGAAAAAAAAACTTATGTAAAACTAACGGATACAATTTGTAAGTTGTCAGTTGCATTTGTTGCATAGGTATTTACGAGTATTGAATTTAAAACAATTTGATACTTTCTATATTATTTTGGGGAATTCTAACGTAACAATAATTACGTAATTGCGCTCCGTAAATCTGTTTTTTTAGTACAAAATGATAAAATGCTCGCACTTTAATAATACTGATAAAAATATGTTATCTCTTCGTTATAGTTTAGTAGTGTTTTTTCCGTGTTAAATGGAACAAAATTAATTTCTTGAATTGTTTACTTACTTTATGATTTTACAGATATTTCCTAATGGAGAAATAATTAAGAAGAAAATCCGAAAATGGGGCAGTGTATTGACTAAACACTAGCCTGACTAAAATTTCGACGTTTCAATCCCCTCACTATTCATTCTGACATTGAACTTTGTAACGAAAGCACGTCATTCGCGCCAAAGGATTCTAACTAATAATGTCCAAAATAATATAGTATTTTGAAGATGTCTATTTATAGTCTAACAGAAAAAGAATATTTTCGGTAATCAATTTGAAGACAGCTTAGTGTTCTGCGACCTTCTAGATCAAAACATTTGAAGATTATAAGTTATGTAAAGTAATTCAGTGCAGCACTTAAACGGTATTTTGAAAGACGCGGAATTACCAAGTGAAGGGAATGCAGTGTTTTACATAATCACTTGAATAACATATAACTTAACCTTTTTCCTCAAATTTTCTACGGTTAAATTGTTTGACAAATCATAAGAATCAATTTAGGACTAGTAATAGATAGTTTAAGAGCGTCGGTGGCTCAGGGGTCAAGCACTTGACTTGCAATCTGCAGGTCCTGAGTTCGAGTGCCGCCATGTACCAATGTGTTTTTCGATTTCCGATTTACATATGTACATTTATCTAACGTTCTTACGGTGAAGGAAAACATCGTGATACAACCTGCACATATCTGAGCATTGAGTCTCTGCATCTGAGTTGGAAGTCAACCAACCCGCACTGGGCCAGCGTAGTATGGCTTTTTTTTTGAGGGGAAATGCACTTCCACACCCCTGCGCCGGGCCACTTGTGCAGTGGCGCAGGGAGTGTGGGACTCGCCTACAGTCGTGCGGCCATACCCACTAAAACCCCTCTGGCCCTCCTCCTCGCCATATGGCCGGGTTACGGGTACGCTTGCTGGTATGGCCTAATTACCCTTAACTTAGGGTAGGCTCCGAGCCCCTCAGTGAAGACGTATAGTGAGCTGTCAACTTTTTTTCTATTATATATTTTCTGACAGAACCAACCGATAGCAGCGCCCCTAACTATGCTGAACATATTTGTTACACTGCTGCTGTACCCTATTATGGCATAATGAATCTTTAATATAACTTTAAAAGGTATCTTTTTGACACGTTTGTGATAATTTTTCTTGTTACCTGTGTACTCTTCCATTTAAAATTTACTCTTTTCGTTTTATCATTTGAATTTTCGGACACAGTGAAGTTATCAGAATATTGTATTTTTAACACAGTTATCAATGTTTTACGTGATAATAAAATTACAGAATATAAATAGATCAGAATACTAGGAAATTTTTAAGAGACGACCTTGATAAACGATAGTTATAGCTCTGCCTACCCCTCTGGGATGCAGTCGTGAGTTGTTGAATACAATACGTAAGAAGATTTTTTGTTTGACGTCGATCGCACTGACGTATGGTGTTTGGCATTACCTCTAACTATAAGGTAAACACATTGCTACGCGATTGTACTTTCATAACGCAGAATGAAAGTACATTGCAGTAGTAAAGTGTTTATATTTAAATGAATGTCTATTGTTATCAATGGTATTTTGTAGACAAATTACGTATAAAATATTTGCATTATTTAAAATAAAAACTATTTTTAAATATTTTATTGTTCAACATCATCGCTGTAACCAAGCATTTTTAATCTTACTCATCTTATTTCTTACTAATATTATAAATGCGAATGTTTAGATGGATGGATGGAAATTTGGCATACATATAGAAAATAGTCTGGAAGAACATATAGGCTACTAATTATTTTTGTTAATCCCGCACGTATGGAGTGGCGAGGGCAAGCTAGTTAAGAATAATTTTTGCAGTAATTTCTCTCAATTTTTTTAATGAAATATTTTACTTTAGTAACGACCTTTTCAATTAGCGTGTATAGTTGTGCAAGTGACCGGAGCGGTGAACGACTGCGCAAATCGTTTCATTTTAGAGCGTGTCTGTTGCAAATAACTGTATTTGGTTAAATTATATAAATATATGTAAATTTTTTATAAGATATTTAATTTTATTATCGTTCATTATTTACTTTCGTTTATATCGGTCACGTTTATTCAGTTACGAAAGAATCCTATTTATATACTTAGAAACATATAACTAAGAATTGAAAAGTCTAAAAATCTGATGACCGAAACTCTTTAATTTTGTACTTTTGCTATTCTCATTTGTTAATAAACCTCGATTCAAAATTAAAAAGCAGTTAAATACTTCGATAATTCTACAAGTTTAATTCTAGTTTAGAAATATCGTACTTGAGAGACAGACAGTCAGTCTTTTTTTTTATATTATAAGGTGGCAAATGAGTGAGTGGTCACCTGAAATCGCTGAAATAGCGAAGTGACCGTTGCCCAGACATATGCAATTGCATATGCGTTGCCTACCTTTAATCGATGGAGGAGAGGATGCACAGAAAGAAAACATTTTCCCTACCCAGGCATCCTCTCATCCGGAAAGTCCACTTCTACTTCCTATCCTATCCTTATAAGAAAAGGGGTGAGAAGGGAAAGAGGACTAAATTAGGCCTCCGGGACGCACACTCATCAGACGAAACGCGAAATTACTTCCACTTCACGCCTGTTTTCTGTGTGGTCGTGGTATTTCACCGGGCGAGCCGGGCCAATTCGTGCGAAGATGTTAAAGCGGGCTCTACCACTGTTAAAAGTCTTGTAATTAGTTATATTTGTTTATAATAATTGCAGTAATTTCAATTTATTGCTATACTAAAGATTGTTTTCTCCTCTTTCTTAATTGTATGTACATAATCTAAATAAGTTATTTAAATGAGCTATATATCAAGCAGTATAAGTTGCCGGTTCGATTCCCGCGCCGGGCCCCAGCGGCATACACTTTCGCCATCCGCCAAATCTGCACACAAAGACTTGTTTATTTGGGCCATAAAACAAGCGAAGAGCGAAGATAAATTACATATTGTTTATGCTTTAGTAAAAGTTAAGTAAGTTTTGAAAGAACTGAAGAAGAAATCAAAGAAATAGTAATTATTTTTTCTTTTATGACGTTATATTTTAAATAACCTAAAAGCAGAAATTTGTAACTATCTTAGGTTTCGCATAGTGAACCGAACTATCTACAAATTACTCGAAGCGGGAGAAAAATCTATTGAACGATTTTTTTGCCAATGTTAGCCCGCAGGCTTTGGAGTTACAGCTCCTCGGAGTACTTACAGTAGGTCGGGTACCTAAAGCTATTTTTATATAGTTGTATGTAGACGCTCTTGTTGTGGCCCCACACAAGCCAGATTGACAGGATGTCATAAAGACAACAGGTTGCAGGCGGTCCGCGGACCTCATTCATTGGACCACTTATGAGGCAATCGCATCAATTGATCACACTCAATGCCTTGTCTGTGGTTTGTCTATTGTTACCCTTTGCGCTCGAATGGACTATTGTGATTATAATCGCGCCAGGGATTATAAAATTGATAATATTGTGATACGTTGACAATTCAAATGTTATAAAAGTGGACCGGAGTGCACACGCGCCGTGAAATGCCTACATGAGTTAGATTTAACGTGGGTTTACATTCAGTTACCTATTACATTATGGTTGTCACTAATACAAACCTTTCGCGCCACTTACTGCCACATACTGCCACGTTGTAAATTGGTCTGGTGTAATTTCCAAATCACTACAACTTAGGGTTCTACAAGAAGCGAGCGTACCGCTGTTGTTAAAATAGGCAACGCATCTGCGGTTCACTCGATGGGCACCAGTGATCTCTTTTTATCAAGGGTCCCACAGCTCGTTTGCCCACTTCTCTTATACAAAAAAACAATTTTATTTTTGTGTGTTTCTTTTCGTATAATGTTTTCAAGGTTTAAAAATGTATATTAAATCATGTCTTTTAGGAAATTAAATAAGTTTCATTTTTACTAAATCTATTGATATTACGATGTAATATTTGGGATGTAATCGCAGGTAGCGCGCCGGCGCCTACTTTTTGTTACTTCACCAACGCTCTTCCTACGCTGGCTTGTTGCATTGTAATTGTTGTTTTTGTCTATTGTAATACTTCAACTTATTCCTGCCTACACACACGTGCCGTGATATTTTAATAAGATAAATTACTTTTAATCACAGCGATAACAATCGATGCCTAGGCGTCTAAATTAGGATTAAAATGTCGGCAAGTTTTAATAATGAAGTTCTATATTTAAATTTGTTAATTGATATGGCTTTTCATATCTAGCAATTTAAAGCATTTTTATATCAGATAAAGCGACCACCTGAATTCGCCGAAATAGCGAAACGAAAGCTGCCCATGGAATCCGTAAATGCTGATGCGTTATCTAAAGTCGACAGAGGAGGGGACACATAGAAAGAGGATATTTCCACCATGTATAGGTACTATTTAAAGGAAGTTTTTTCTAAGTACGATAATTTTGTTGTCATGTTCTTTTAACAAAACATCGACTCATTCGACGAAAGAGCTACATTTCTTATAAAATGTTGAAATTTTTGTCGCAAAACTCGGTTCATAAAGGAGGGAGAGGAGACATAGCCGGAAGATATTGTGTCCCGGTATTCAAACGGTAAATTGAAAGGTAAAAGATAAGAACGATATCATCTCAGATAACTATGTTATCTAAGATAAGCCTATCTTTGACCTTGTCCCAATGCAAATGAATATAAATAGATAATATTCTAAGTTTCAACAATATTTTACTTATCATTTTGTTAAATGTAATTATTATGTTTTTTTTAGCCTCAATAGTTATTCAGTAGTGTTTTTTGAATCATTATTTTTCCTTTCATTCGCAATTACTTCACATCTACGTACGAATAAAGAAATTCACAGGCTCATATTTCTGGAAATTTTAACCCTTGTACATGAGATATTTTATAAATTGCTTAATAGTAAACTAAACAGTAAGCATCCAACGATGTTTTAAAATGTGTTAAACACAATATTTATTCTTCTTCCAGGCTTTACGTGTTGCATAAGACAGTTAGATCTTCAATCAACGTCCAACTCTTAGCTTGTATTAAACGGCAAATGTTTTCTACATAAATCAGTATAGTTTGAGCTCGATTTCGCGCCAGTCTGCTTCGTAACACTTTATCACAGTTATCAGCTGTCACGCTCGTGATTATCGACGAGTTTACGTAGACAACTGACGTTCGCTTTTTGTTATTTCTTTCATAGCCTACTGTTTCTGTGTCGTCAATTGTTTATGGTCAAACTTGTGTCTTGTTTATATTATGCCAGTACAGTAGGACAGTAACGTTGGCTTGGTATATACAGCTTGGAGTCTCTGTCGCCTGTATAAGCTTAAGCCCTACTGTTTTACTGTACTGGCTTATTTATCCAGGCATTTATCACATTAATAAAATTAGTTTTGGTATTCGAATACTACTAATTGGCGAAATAAATTATATAATTTAGTTACTGGAGTTACGATTGCAGTAACAAGTTTAACCAAACCGAATGGCCGTCATTTCTTAAACAGATTAATATCAAAAGTATCAGATGTTGAAGCGAAGGGTAACGCAACACCCACTGTTACGTATTACGACCGCAACTGGTCATACAAACATACGAACAGTCACTACATATCAGAAATAACTCCGTGGTGCATGATGATGTATTTATACATCAGTGTATTTGTCCTTACATAATTTCTAAACGGTAACTCAAACACAGTATGTTTTGCTTTTATTAAATTATTTATTTTTTTATAAAAATATACTTTTTGGAAAATAAATATTTTTTTCTTTATTTTTCCCTTTATCTATGCTTAATTATCTACCTGTGTCAATTTATGGTATTAAAAATCATGCATTTAAGGGAAGCCAAGTAGCAGAGTAACTCATAAGGAATACTTAGGCGTGAATTATACAGAAACGGCGTAAATGAAGGCGAGGCGCAGACATCTTGCTAATTCAAAAAGTTTCCATACAAAATGTAGTTAAGCGACACGATGTGAACTACACTCAAGCGCCGTGGCGCAAGCACGTCGTTCGCTGCACGCCTGCTCTGCGTCTGCGTCGCGTCTTTACCGTATGCCGATTCTGTATAATTCACGGTTTAGGTCGATAATTGATTGCCATTTTATTTCGACTATAAATATCTTGTATATGTAAAGTGTAAATGTTAATTGTTAATTAGTTTAGTTATTAATTAGTTAGTTTCTTATTTGGTAAAACTAAAATTCACTACTTGTAGTGCTTAATGCCCCATCTTCTAGTAAACTTGTAGTATTTCTTATGTAGTACTAATTATGTTTTATCAGGTAGTTGCGATGCAGTGGTGACCGCGGCGTGATGATGAGGCTCGAAGCACCCGAGAAGCAGCACCGCTATCACAACCTCCTCGACGATGACCACGCCAGTAAGTACCCACTCATACAATTTAATAAATCCTAACTGTCACAGGCATAGTCGTTCATTTATAATACCTAAAACATCGAAGTGACCCCTGCCCATTGCCTAATAGACAGAGGACGTACAGATGTCCCTTCCCTCTACGTCCCCTCCCTTGCCACCAATGTAAACAATGAATATTTTTCGCGCATGTTTTTGTAATTAGAGAGCCGTCGCGATGTCGACTACGTGACATCCGCCAACACAAACGTGACTAAACTTAGTAACTATAACTTATAACATAGTAAATACACTATTACATAATTAGTTTTATGTAAAATGTATACTAATACGAATTGTTACATGTATTTTGCTTAATATATCTTAAAAGACCCTATAACATGGAAAAAAAACTTTATTGGAAGCTTACGTGTTCTTCCAGACTATGTTCTACATCTATGGCAAATTTCAGCAAGATATATGCAACCGTTCTGGAGATATATTTTAACAACCATTCACCCATACAAACATTCGCATTTACAATATTAGTAAGATTCATCTCAAGATGCAATATAAACCTACATAAGCGATCTTGAGAGATTAAAACGGACTTAGACTTGACTAGTAAATAAATAGTCTATTCAGTTCTTGCTACGGACAATAATTATGTATTGTCGTGTCTGATGTTTAATGTGCTACATTATGGTGCGTACACACGGTAACATAATGCTTATTGTGGACACGCAACCGTTATTATATGGTTTTTGCTGCTATTATGTTGGGAATAACATGACTGCAAACTGCCGTCCGGTAACAGCAGATATATGTTTTGCCAACATGTTATAATAATAGTTTACTAATATATGTAAAATTACTATGTTTAGGATAGTTTTTGAGATAGTTTTAATCTTACTAATATAATGCGAACGTTTAGTTTAGATGGATGGATGTTTGAAAGGTATCTTCGGTGCAGCTCGATGGATCTTGATGAAATTTTTCGTTAGTCTGGAAGAACACATAGGCTTCTTATTAAGTTTTTTAAAAATTCCCGCGGTCGTAGTCACGGATGACAGCTAGTATAATATTATCTCTGTTTTTTTTTACATAATGTGATAGTTAACAATTATATTTTGTAAGTTTTTCAGTGTAAACTGACAAAAATTCAATAACACTATATATTTAACTGTTTAGTTAGTTTAGTGATATTGCATACAAGATTTCTTCATACATAAATAGGAATAATTAGAGCATGTCATGAGAAAACATCGATGTAATACAATAGCTTGGTAATTTCTTGAGAGGAGACAGCGCCCTCTGACATCGACACTTTCAACAATCAATGCTTTTTAATTACTGCGTTCAAAGACAGATCATTTACACGTACTTGATAATTATATTACGTTGTGACGTCATTAGAACTTATGACATTTTAATTATGATTTAATTTTGTTTTGTTTTAATTCATGAATAAACTAGAAATATGATAAAGGAAATTGTTCTAGGATACATTACCGTAAAATTCCACTACAGTAACGCTTTTCTTTTGTCTTTGTTTTTTCAATAAAGAATAAAAGAAATGACAATACCAATGTTTCGAAAGTATAAATACTTCTCTAAATACATTTTCCTAACTAAGGAATAAACAGGTGCTTGACTTAACTACCAGATGTTAAATGCTACTATATTTTATATGCAACATAACGTTTGACATATGAGACTAACTGTGTGGTCTCCGTGCACCGGCACACCTGCTTCCGGTCGCCGCGTCCGGTGCTTTGTGCGCGGGAAGCGAACCTGTGACCGCCGGCAACAACGACTCGCTTCGCTGACTCGCCTAACTGTCCCTCGAGTATTCTATATTACAATGTTCTGTAATAAAATGTGTTGACCTTCGTAGTATGTTTTATAAGCTAGCACTTGACCACGATCCCACCTGGTCTTAGTGGACATTTGGTCGAAAGATGGAAACTAGTAGTAGTAGTAGTAGTAGAGTCGTAGTACTGTCGGTTAATTGTGCTGATTGGTTATTATTGACGCTTTTCAATAAAGATGGAAGGAAAAGTGATTTTAACCCTTGTGTATCTATGACTTTTCTACCTTTATCAAAAAGCAAGAGTTCACCTAAAATTGCTGAAATATTGAAGTTATAATTGGCCATATGCTGTTTACATAAATAGGTTCGAACTTTACAATTCAGAAATATGTAATCAAGTACCGAGTTATTTGATGAGTTATTACCACTCCTGAACTTTATCAGCGCTAAAGAAATTATTGTCATTTAAGTATGGACAAGACAGTTTTCTAGAACATTGTATACGTAGTTATTTTTTATTAACAAAAACAAATGTCGCTCGTGTGAGATTGCAACACGTGTAATTAGATACGGTATGTTCAGTCGGTTATGTTATCAACATCTGCTATTATATATCCTCGAATAGGGTTATTAAAAAGCAGATTTCATATATAAAGTGTTTTGATTGTAAAAAAAAATACATATACTTTGGAAATATTCTCAACGAATAACTTTCCTTTCCTTGAAAAGAATGAAAATATACAAATGTTTACTTTTGGAGACCTAATTTCTTTCAAAAGGGTCAACCCTATCTTACTTAATATATATCTACTAATATTATAAATGCGAATGTTTGGATGGATGGACGTTTGTTTCAAAGTATCTCGAGAACGGCTGTATGTATGTCGCTAAAATTTGGCATAGATGTATAACATAGTCTGGAAGAACATATAGGCTTACTTATGTTTTTTCCCATGACATGACATGACATTCCGGACGGTGTGACGGGCGACAGCTAGTCGTATAATATTTAGCGTCTGTACGGAACACAATCACAATGTTCATGTTTTACGCTTAACGTGTTTTGATTTACAGTTATGTATATTATATTAATTTGAGTCCGTTATCTTAATTCCGTAAAACGCCCCTTACGTGCTTTTAAATGAATATTATTTAATTCATTAAATAATTATCTAACTATATTATTTCTCAAAATTGTAGTAAATTAACCTAGTTTAATGAAAAATTCCTATAATTTCTAACTTAGATTTTAATTGTTAAAATAATATATATATTATATTTAAATAAGAATTACTTAACTCTATGTTAATTATTAAGTGACTAATTAATGAAACTACCAAAATAATACTATAAATTATTAATTAATTAATTATTTTAATTGTTTGCTTTATTTTTTTAATTCTTTGGAGTCTCTATATATTTTATACACTAAAATATCTTTAGGGAATTTTCAACAAAAATCTTATTACTTTATGAACTATTATTGTCCGTGTTTTCAATAACTTTTAATAGACATGCTAAAGTCATTACATTGAATAATAACATGTTATATACATTTAAACAAATAGCCCGCTAGCCTATATCATTTGTAACGGACAACGTATTATTACGTTATATTTAGTGAAGTTAAGTGCTTGCGGGTCATTGAACTGTTGATTTTTTAATTTTTGTTACTGAAGTATGTTCGTAGTTAATGAATTTTGTTTAAAATTAATCTGTCTGTCTGCTGGTGTATATGGAATTTCCCTAATGTCTTCCAGAATTAGCGGTCTTCCGCCTCCCGCACCCAATGACATCCCATAGTCCAAACTAAGTCTATCCATGTTATGATTTAGTCAATTAGGAAAAATTGCACATTTCTAAAGTAAACTTAGCTATTTCAGACCCTTACATATCTTTAGATTAGTTTTAAAGTTAGTAAAATTGGTACATGTTTAAATTATGAAAGTCACAATCAAAGTGTGATCTTCAAATATAGATTAATACAACTTTAGCAATATAAAATAAATTATGTACATAGCAAATGAGCCAATAGGTCTCAACACTGTCGCAATAGCACCCAGACGAGTGAGTTCCGCTGGTTGCGCCCGCGCAAGGTTGCAACGCGAATAATCCCGGCTTAATGATACTATTACTAATTAGAATTAATGTTACTTGGTTCGATTGGTCAAGTATCACTATCCTATCATTTTTCTGAGATAAGAAACTGTTGTACAAAGATGTATTTTATATCTGGTATTGCAAAAATGGATATACGTAGGTTAAAATTCCAACATGAGTGCACTTTGAAATTCTCAATCACGTCTCTCTTTTTTGTTACTTATGTCCCTCTCGCTTTCTATCTCTATCTCTCGCTCTCCCTCTCCCTCTCGCGCCTTACTCTCTCTTTCTTGTTCTTAATCTGATTTATTAATAACAATATTATAACTAGCATGTGTGCAATTTTAACAACGTTTGTTTTTACGGAAAGTAATCGATTTAACAAACTGTATAACCACGGAAAAAAGATCCAAAACTTTATCGTACATTTACATACGTGTGCTAATGTCTTAGACCAGACGTTGTATCGTAAGTGGCGTCACATTGCAAATCATTACTGAGACCTTGAACGACAATTGAAAGAGATTGGACGTACTTGTGGATCAGATTGAGACACTTATTAATTATTCAATAGATTCGTACAACTGCGCGAAAGCATCTTTAAAGGTTTAAATTATCGTGGAAAGATATATCATTGGTTTTTCTTTTTTTTCTCTTTTAAAAAGATATGTAAATCAATCAGTATATGGCATTAATGAATATTCATGAATATAATTATCCGCATCAGTAGTCGTGACTGTATCAGTTATTAAATTTGCATTCAATTCCGCGATACGACGAACAAACAAAATGTATTGTCTTAATTATCGTAACGCTTTCATCATCAGCTCACTACACATCCCCACCGAGGGGCTCGGAGCCTACCCTAAGGGTGATTAGGCCATAGTCAACCACGCTGGCCAAGTGCGGGTTGGTTGACTTCACACATATCTTTGAATTACTTCTCAGATATGTGCAGGTTGCATCACGATGTTTTCCTTCACCGTAAGAACGTCGGATAAATGTACATATGTAAATCGGAAATCGAAAAATACATTGGTACATGGCGGGATTCGAATCCAGGACCTGCAGATTGCAAGTCGAGTGCTTGACCACTGAGCCATCGCCGCTCTCAAACGCTTTTTTACAATGACTAAAATTATATGACGTTAAGGACATGCTTCTTGTTACATGCTACTTGTTGTAACATTTCATCTTTAAGGTTCTATAAGTTCTTTAAAACATTGTCTTGTCCTTACACAGCTTTTTGCAAAGGATCAGAAACTAACGTGTTCAAATTTCTGACAAGATTCTATTAAGCATTGTGGTTGTGTCAATAAGTCTATAGTAAATATAGGAACTGCGCGGTATCCGAGACGTCCTTGCTAAGATAAATCTGCCAACATTTGTAAAATACTTTCGCTCGACAATAGCACGGCTAATTTTTTTTTAAATATAGATAAATCTTGTTTTTGTGGATACAAGTATAGAGTAAAGTAGGTCACAATGAACATTAATATAAACCGAGTGTCTATATATAGTGGCTTACAACAAAAAGATCCTTTTGCATTATTCTAATCACGACAGAAAAATTATCAGATAAGGTAAACGGCAATCGACACGAGATGTGACGCCGAAGGTCGCGTTTGGCGACAGAAGCGGATACTCATTGACTATTGATTGCCTCTGTCAACATTACGTCAGCGACCTTGCCCCGCCTGTCATCACAATATTGACACTTAGTGATGTACAGATGGATAATCTGTACATCGATAATAGAACCACAGTTGAATTAGTCCGTGAAATGTACGAGAATGTAAAGGCATGATTCAGTGCTGTATTTGTTTTTTTAGCTAATGTCATACTATTATAATATAATACGAATGTTTAGATGACTGGTTGTTTGTTTGAAGGTATCTCCAGAACGTCTGCATGGATATTGCTGAAATTTGACAACGATGTAGAACACAGTCTGGAAGAACACGTAGGCTACAAATTATTTTTTTATTACGCGCGGAGGGAATCGCGAGCGACGGCTAGATACATATGTAATAGAACTACAATCGATTTACCGTGGGTTGCTAAAACCAAAGTTCTCGTTTAAAACATATTGTTATCCATTTTTTGTCAATGATGATTATACAAAGATTATGGTGTCAGAAACCTACGGTTAGAGTGAGAAATGAATGAAAATGTAAGACCCTGGTTAGATACTATTTTTGGTGTATTTAGCGATAATATTCAATACTTTAGAATTACAAGAATAAACGATCTTATTAAACAGGAGATGTCTTCGCACCTACAATTACGTGATATGACAATACTACAAAACGAATAGCCTTGGCAAGTCTACGTGTGTTTTATGTGGACATATTTTTAGTGATGATTTCATTGCACGAGTTAGATTTACCATCCGATTCGAGTTTGCAATCAATTTGCAGTAATGATGTAACTGAGATACGACCTCATCCATTAGTTACAAACAAGGAGTCCAGATTTTAAAATTATTATTGTTAGTTAACACATTTATTTTTAATCTGTTTCCTAACTTAATTGATGTAAAATTACAAAAAGTTGTTTTCAAAGATGGTATGGTAAATTTTGTCTAAAGATTGTATGCATACCATAATGACAAACGAATACCTAATTGGACATCCAGATGGACAGAAATGAATATTAAATAAACAAATATTTTAATCAGTAATTGCGTTTTAATTCTTTCCAATCGTAAAATTTCATTGTCAACAATAAAAATTGATTACAGCAATAAGCAATTGAATTGACGCAACTGAGCAACTACCAAACATAAAGGTGGTTTGTATGCCTCCAACAGTGTCGCGGACAATTGCGTAACGCACCAAACTAAACCGTGTCACATTCGACTCTGCTTATGTGTCAAATCTACAACATTACCGCGCATGCGAAATCAACGTACAATGAAGAATAAACCTTTGGAACTTAACTATAGAGCTCATATTACTGTAGTAGGAGAATTTTCAACCCCTAAAGAATCCTTTGCGCATGCCCTAAGCTACCTTATTACCACAGAGTCCCAAGATGCATCCAATTCTCTCTTACGTGGAACGCTTAAGGTCGTTTTCGTATTTCCCAGTTGGGAACCATGTCACAGTGATGTTTGAACAGCTGGTTTTCCCAATTGATAATTCAGTTAGTGCTGCCTAGATCGTCCGGTTTACCTGTGTTTTTAGTGTTTTAAAGTGTTAAGTGGTGTTTTAAACTAGTGTCAACTGATTCCGGATTGTTAATGCTGTGCTATGGTTTGGTTTAATAGTTTAGGTTCATTGACCGGTGAACGACCTCTTGTTTTGCACGCATGCAAAGATGCATATGTTTTCAATAATATCGATTAGGTGTTAATATTCAACAGGCTTTTGTTTGCCATTTATAACTTATTTGATTTTCCATTTAATCAATGAATTGCTATTAAATTTTAATCGAAAAAGATGTACTATTATTTGTAAATTTTGCTTTGCGACGTAATCCAGAATTTTACAGTCTGGTCATTTTCTAAAGATCCATGTGACTTAGGTAGCTTAATTAGAGATTTTTAGGTACACTCTAAATAAATTTCTAATCATATTGGTCACACCTAAAAGGAATGAGAACAACCATGAAATGTGCTATTTGGGATGCGTTTTAAGCTAATTGAATTGAAAGGTTGTATCATCTTCATGTTGAAAAAAAAACGGCTCAGTAGGCCAATTAATTACATCACGCCAACTATCTCTGTACGAACCACGCCTTTACATTAAATAACAATACGAAAAGACAATAAGTAAGAGGAAAATGATTTATCAGATTCAAAGCACGTAAAATAATTTCTTCACTTCATAAATATGCTTGACAACGAGTCTTAACACGTTAGCTACCATGTCGGACTATATGTCCGACAAGCTGTTTCAATCAGGCCGTTTCAGACTAGTGTCCGACAAGCCATACTTCTATTCAACACCTCGCTGTAGCTTTTAATCGAATTGTTGTATACAGCGTGTCCCGCAAGGTACCATTCAAATGGTTTTGGACAAAAATAAAAAAATAAAAATCAATTTTTCGTTTTCGAAAAATCATTCATCAATCAAAACAATTGCAAAGTTTTTTTTGTCGTAAAGTTGTGTTTTGTTTTGAAATGATTTAAGTTAATCGCCCCAAATTTACTTTGTTAGTTTGACGTTTTGTCCGAAGGTTGGCAATACAGGCCAAGGTATTTAGGACATTCTATTATAAGAACTGTCTAATGACCAAGGTGACCTATTGTATTACAAATTATTATAATTTGAGTTCCTAAGAACTAAAAACTTATGGAAAATATTCATAAAATTAAGACAAAATGGTTTTTCTTACTTCTAACAGAAATTCCAAAATTTTCTCCTGAACATCCAAACGGAATTAGATATTTGGAACAGAGATAGATTATAGCAAGTAACTGAGTATTTTTTTTTATTTCACAATGTCAAAGACGCGGGCGCAGCTATTAATCTAATATTATTATGTTAGTTTCGCTATTGATAATCTCTTCGATTAGCTCATATGATAAAAAATAAAGCTATACGATTTTTGTCATGACGTCATACTAAGCAATATGGTATATATATGTAAACTGTATAACATAACATAGTTGTATATGTTTATATGCGATTGTCCTCGATTTGTATCACAACTAGTTGACGTCATCAGGTTTTCGAAGTTAGTTTATTTGTAAATACGTACTATACATCTGTGCCAGGGGTGACGAACCTTTACGTACCAACGTGCCATTTTTCTAAAGAAATGTTTATTAAAATCATAAATTTGTCTTCAAATAATTTTGACTTTGTTATTATTGTGAGCTTTTTGTATCGTAGGAAACATTCGTGTTTACTCCTCATATAATACCAAGTTCACTTTTTCATACTACATTATGATTTTTTTA
Source organism: Papilio xuthus (assembly GCF_000836235.2). Classification (NCBI taxonomy): domain Eukaryota; kingdom Metazoa; phylum Arthropoda; class Insecta; order Lepidoptera; family Papilionidae; genus Papilio; species Papilio xuthus. Next base: position 439,278 of record NW_013531711.1, on the reverse strand, counting down.
ATCAGTGATGTGTCCAAATTATATTGTCGCGCGCCATGTTTTACATGATCTTACTGTGTTTAAAAGTGAAATAATTTTTTAAACCAACTTTGTGGTTTAACCTATTGGTTAAAGATCAAAGTTAGTTTAGCATTCTATTCGTCTCAAAAGTCACATCTCTTCACCAAAACTTTTGAAAGATAACCTAATCAGTATTCCTTTCATAATTTCTTCCATAATAAAGTGTAAAGGCTGTCCAAATTACACGGTAATTGTGAACAGGACATGTACACGACCTCTACGACATTGGGCTTGGTACATACGGACAGACAATGAGTTATTCATGAATACCCGTGTAGCATACCAAGCAGTCTTGTGACGCGCGGCTACCTGCAGGTAAACGCGTCCGGTGTCAGTCGCGGTCAGGGACATCTGACACTTTTACATTTTCTCTAGTTTATAAATAGCTTTATGCCTAAAGTCTTGCCCTCTGTGTTCACAGTTTTAAGTTCTAAAGCGAAGGATTATTGGAAAACTGGATATAGAACCTACCTTCAGTAACTTTTGGTCTATTTAATTACAACACTGCCTATGCGATATCAATAGCATTTTCCGATTTTTAGCCGTTTTTTTTACTTTATTTAGCTAAGATGTATTGTTTGTCGCCATAATTAATATGTAGTTTTTATTGTCTATCACGTAAGTGAGAAAGTGAAGAGTGATTTTATAACTCTTGTGCAAACGTTACTAGTTTTAACCTAGAGCTTTCAAGCGATGCCTGACAGCGAAAGGGTTTGCAAACAGGTTAGCGACGGCAGCGCCACGACGCGCCAGCGGTGCGAATTCCAACCACTTTACCGATTTGCATGAAGGTCGCGGACGATAACTAAAGGGCAAGGCAGTGCAAGTGATTATGTTGTTACAAGTTGTTTTTAAAAGAAAGATACAGATTAAAAAATAAATTTTCAAGAAACTAAAGCTCGTGGAGTACTGGTATAGATAAAAATGTAACAAACGTCTTTGTTTTATGTGAAAACTTCTCACGACCTTAACTTTCTTCGGCGTGAGAATGCCTGTACACATTTGCGTTGTCTTATTCTAACATTATGGGAGTAAAAAGGGCAGAAAACTGTTTAGTATTTGCAATAAATACTGCGATGATACTGTCAGGTTTTGCCTTTAAAAATATTGTTGTTAAGATCTATACATTTTAATCAAGAAGTATATTATGACCTTTTTATCATGGCGGATGTTTATTTATATCTTAAAACGATGTAAACACAGTGGGTCAAGATTGATAAGGTGATCCATTTATTTAAGATACTAAAATTATTATCTTTTTGTTGCTCATAATTTTAATAATTACCATAGCAAGGATTAAATGATTAAATTATACGATAAGATAACTAAAGTTTTAACATAAAATCCAACACATACTTTAAAGTTTCACTTTATGTTACTTATTTCTATATATTAGGTATGTACAGTTATTTAACATTCGTGAATTATGAAACATGTTAATTCTGGATGCAAATGTTACCTCGAAGTACCGTTTCGAATTCCGTGCGCTATGGCGGTCGGCATACTGATATCATCTTACGTCCTTACCGTAAAGTTTATTTAGTAAACGATCATGGCAAATAAAACGTTTAAATTGTTTCCTTTTGTTTGTAACTTGCATAGAGAAATAACCCTAAGAGAGTTGTTAAAGACATACAAATGTATCGTCCCTATTACAAAGGATATCATCATCATCAGCTCACTATAGTGAGCTGATGATGATGATTCGAGCTTCTCAGTGGGGACTTATAAGTCCCCACTGAGAAGCTCGAATCGAAGCCTACCCTAAGTTATGGGCGACTAGGCCTTGACCAAGTGCGAGTTGGTTGACTAGAATATTCCATAGATGCTTCGCATTAAAAAAGTAAATTTATCTCTCTCATAACTACCATCTTGTTAATCTGTTCATGTTGTTTATGGTATAAATAATATACACAATACTACGTTACGAGCAATTTGTTTACGTTAATATAACAATAGTGATCGGCAATAAATCAGTTGCAACTACAGTCAAACCAGTGTGAACCGGTTCCATCCAATTTTACCAAATAAAGATTTCCTGCTGTCGTCAGTCGGCTGTCATTTCCATTCTACCAGTTTGACCGTAGAATTCCACTACCGTGACACTTACAATGCACATTCTTGTCCCTTTCATTTACTTTGGAAAAATAGAGACGTAAATTGGTATTAATTAAAGTGTGGCAGTGGACATCTACGGTAACATTTAACACCCTGACACTCACTCTCCGGTATTTAACCTTTACCGTTATCATTTCTTGACTAAATGCCGAGGATTTACAAAGTAATTAAAAAGAAAAGGTTAAATGTCAATTAAGTCCGTTAAAGAGAATTCTTAAAAAGACCAAGTAAAAATTTATAAGAAATGTTATACTTAAATAATATACATGTTTACTTACAATAGCTTGAAAGATATTTGTTTCTCTTCATCACGCTTCAGCCTTTAATATGTGGAATAGTATTATATACAAAGAGATTTTCGTATTGTTTATTCACTCATATTTTTACATCCTGAATAACAGAGAAGAATGTCGTTATGTTTCTATGTTTTGTTAGAAATAATGAGAGGTTTAGTTAGTGGAAACTCACCGTTACGTAGTAATAAAATTCTAACTCAAAACTTCTAATAACAGCATGACTGTTGTTTCGTATAGCTTTCGAATAATATTAGCTTATGTTTTCTAGTTTTCTCTACCACGATTTCCCCGATAGCAATCGAGTTAGTGACTTACAGATTTTCACGGAACATTTAAAAGCTTTCATCGTCACTAATGTAATTGACTCGTGCAATATGTTTGTCATCCAATTATTGACACTTCAAAATCGTCAATGATTATGATAGACATAGACGTTTGAATTTTGAGTATAGAGCTGACGCTATGCTTATTTAAACTACACTACATGGATGATATTGTTAGACATAACAGCTTTTGGGTTAACAACAATGACAATCTTTTTGTATCCTCTATTAATCGATAAAAAAGACAACAATCTACGTGTTATTTATCATCGCTTAAGGTAATACAAAACCCATGATGCAATCCATTATGTCGACCTTGGAACATGAAAAACATGTTTACTTGTTTATACACATATCTGCCTCTTGTTAAAAACATTATGCATCTTTACATAAATACGTCTTACTAACATTATAAATGCGAATGTATACATGGATGGATGTTTTAAGGTATCTCCAGAACGGCTACTTGGATCTCTCTGGAATTTGGCATAAATGTAGAACATAACTTGGAAGAACAGATAGGCTACATATTTTTATTCTACATTGCAGCTACAGAAAAATATTTATTTATGCATCAGTAACTAAATTTTAACAAAATCTTTATTCTTATCATTAGAATAATAATAAAATATAATAAAAATCCTTGTAATGATAATTCCCCGGTTACCTGAACTATTGCAACCCGCAAGAGCAAGCCACCGCTCCCACCACGCTTCTAACTTAGATAACTTAACGATATTCTGATGCGTTTTTAAATCCATCACTACATTACAAAGGAAAATCCCGGTCATTATATATTCCCTCTAGTTTTAGTGATCCGTAACTTCGAAATAAAAAAACCATTGCTGTAAAAAATTGTAAGAACCAAGACATTATTTAAGCACGTAATTCATAGAGCTTAAGTATTCTAAAAATTAATAAAACTAATTTAAAGGTTTACGGAACTCTACAGATAATATTTATACCTACCGTACGTTACCGTTTATTTCCAGTCTCATACATGTATGTACGTTTTTTACGGTAAACCAAAACCATTGTTAATTCAGAACAGGTCATATTAAACGATTTAAAACAATGAAACTAAATGGAACATGTGTTTAAACAAGTTAAAAATGGTAGTCAATGAGCAAATAACAAATTACGGTAAAGCCCTGTTGTATAACGGTATTCAATTGTTTGGAGTTAAATAAAATATTATGCTGTAACCAAAGCATAAATTCATTTTTATAAAGCGTAAGTTTACGTATCAAAGATCTAAGTAGGGGTGTGAGGAAGGCCGAAACACTGTTTTCTTGAATCATTTCTAGTGTAGTAGTATTGAATGAAGCTATAAGTTTGAATAGCTTTATACCTACAGCCAGAATCAGTTTCACTATTTAATAACACCTTTATTACATGCAGGCGTGTCTATGTAAATGATGTGCCCATTGTATTATTGAGAAGCAAGTTTGAGTAGAGTTAAGAAGATGGATAGTCAACAGAGCTCCCGGGCGAGCGACTCTCCCGGGGACACGATGAACGATGTCTACACCGCTTGGTGTAAGTGTAACACATAATAGACTTAATTACAAGTGTATAAGCAATAAATTACAGTGTAAGACAAAAATGAATGGTTAGCCCGTTTTTGATAGGACTTTGACAGGAAATTAGAGCAATTTAAAAGAATATATAGGATTTCACTAAATACTAACGCAGCAATGTAACGTCAATTTATCTTTCGTCACCTGCACAATATACAAATTTCCTTCTGTATTACGTTATAACGAACAATAGAAGCCAAAATCGCTTGGAATGCTTTCTACACACAATTGGGCTCGCATTGTTGAAGACAATGAGATGTCAACAGTTGTTAGACGACTTTGCAAAACGGTTCCGTTCAGCCGCAATGAAATGTGTGGCTAGCAAAGCGTTTGCAAAACAGCTTTGTTGAGCAAACAAAACGGTACACGGAAACGTTGAAGCTATATTTCAAAAGGCATTTAAGCTATATTTTAATATGATAATGCACAGAATTTAAACCATTAAAAAGTTAATAATCGTGTGATGTTTACTCGGTAACATAAATTAAAAAAATTGCTACAGGGTCTCGCCTGTTTACGTAGTTTAAAGGTCAAATTGTACCTAACAATCTCAGTGAAGTGATATAACGATTACTATTTCTGCGGATTTTACTTACTTGGAATAAACGAAAGCTTATTGTCCGACTGCAATTCGGATGGCTATTGTTTACATTCTGACCTCTTTCTATACTGCTTGGCTGATATTGGATGGCGGTGTAACATTCCGCGCAGTATCTTAGGTTAGAATATTTATAGATTATCTTTATTTAATTATCTGTACACTGTTTTCCAGATGAGATGCTAGAAGGAGAGGGCGCCGGGCTGGCGGCGCGCGTCGCAGAGCTGGAGGTGCGGTGCGCGCGGCAGGCGGAGGAGCTGCTCTGCCTGCGCTCCACGTTGGCCGACGCGCTGCGACGTCTCAACGCTCTCGAAGGCAGAGCTCCTGCCCCTGCGCCTGCGCATAGGAACGGCACCTACACTGGTGAGAAATTATTTACCTTAACATTAATGATAGTGACATAGAGGCTCTCAAAGAACTATAAAAAATAACGAATACTTTTGGCAAGAGAAACGGCTTTGTTAAGCAGTTTTGAAGGTTATATAATCCACCAATTGTCTATCATTCTAATAACATTATAGTAGAAAAGAAGCAATAACAAATCGATGTTTATTTGGTTACAGGGACAACAGGCACACCCACGCGCGAAGTCCGGCTGAGGCAGCCCTCCTACAGAGAGACGGCCAAAAGGACCTCCAGCTACGGATCCAGCGCCAGTTCACTACCACAGAGGTAATATGTCATTAAAAAAACATTTGACAAAATATTACTCAGAGAAAATAAACTATCGAATAAACAAACTTTTTCAAAATAATTGTCTTGTAACTTATCTGAATTCTAGCAGCTAGTATTATAATAGAACGTTGTCTTTACTGTGATATGTTACACTTGCAGACGCGGCCCCCAGCATCAGTCGACGGGGTCGCTGCAGTCAGACTCACCCGCGTCCTCCTCCTCGCTGTCCCCCGCGCCCTCGCCATCGCCGCGCGCCACCCCCGCCCCGCACCTCGCACCGCACCCGTCACAGACATACAGGTAACTTCACTTCGGGTACCGCAAGTATACAAGATACAAACTTTATGGTTAGTAAACTGTATGGTTATATGCAACTCCGCACCATTGTTAGATGGGCAACTCTATGTGTGGAGGAGCGCGCAAACAGGGGTGGCACTGCAAGAATTTTGTTACTATTTTTTTAACTTCAAGTGTCGTCTAAGAGTTTATTACGTGAATAAAAAGTTTTTTTAACAAGCAGTAGTCATTAAATCATTATTGTTATAAATGTAAATATTTCCCTAGTAGTTTGTTCCCATATATCCAAAACAACTGAACGAAAGTGGCCGAAATAATTTATTCTTCTCATATTACCATATTCATTCAATAGTATTATAGCATATTTAACGGTCAGTAGAAGTATGTTAGAAGTAAGTTATTTTATGGTTTAATTTCAATATTTCACCTCAAAGGCCGGCAACGCATCTGCGGTTCCTCTGGTATTGCTGATGTCCATGGGCGTCGTTGAACACCTCGGTGTTCCCGCTGCTCGTTTGCCCCTTCTGTTATAAAAAAAAAATATTATATGAGTGACGGAAAAACATCAAGGAATACCATCAAACAATAGACCCAAACATTTAGACTTTTATGTATAAAAAAAGACAAGAATCAAACAACTTTAATATTTCTGTCATTTATTTATTAGTTACTAAAATTATTGCAGCCCATGCTTTTTAGAAAGTATTATTTTTAATAATCCATTATGTGATAAAAGTTGATACAAAATATATTTGTAAAATCTAATCCATTCTTAGAAAAATAACCAATATCGTATATTTATAAATAATTTTTTAAATAACAGTAGATAGTCTATCCTGCCGTCAGCCATTTTGCGTCAACTTTAACCACATAACCCAAGAGCTTTTCACCAAGTAGACCATCATGTAGATCCCGCAATAACTCAACATCGAGTAACCAGAGCGCCTCCGCTACCAACGCACTGACAAAGAGGTGGAACTCTACTGGAGATTTCAATGCTCAAGGATTATTGCCAAGTAGCAGGTTAGTACATAGTTTCATATCATATATACTTTGTCTCATCTTAATACTATCTTATGTACATAATTAAGACCCTAGTATTTTGTTCCTAGCTGCAGAAAACATACGTAAATAACTTAATATTATAAACGCTAATGTTTAGATGGATGGATGGATGTTTGAAGGTTTCTGCGGAGGCTCATTGGATTTTGATGAAATTTGTCGCACATATAGAACATAGCCTTGAAGAACACAGACTACCTACTAAGTGTTTTAATACCGTGACGAAGTCGAAAGCATCAGCTAGTTATTTATGTTTTTTACTTAATACATTCATTGCCACCGAATCGTCTTGCGGATTCACTTTCAGACGAAAATTCGTACTAATATTTTACGTGTTAAAAATGCAAGAAAATATATTAAATAAACAGTTTTCACTTATATACACGACAGTTTTAAATATTCAGACAAAACTGTTTTTAAAACTAAACGTATGTAGCTTAAGAGAACAAAATATTACTACTATTATTATTTCTTTTTTTTTCTAACACTATACTTCATTTTGTGCTTTGTTTAGATCTATCTAGATTTGTCCAGTTCAAATCTAATCTATGTTTTTGTTCGTCCTTAGATTTACAACAACAAAATCCTTGTTAAATTTATATTCTAAGCCGTCGCAAAATGGACCCATATTGAAACATGGGTAAGTCTATTTATTATGGTGGTGGTTTCTGGGAAAGCTTTTCTTTAACTATCGACTTGTATAACATACCACAGATCACTTCATACTAATATTTTGTATTATAACTAACGTATGCAATGATATTAAAATAAATATGGTTTATTATAATTACGATAATAAATTTATGTTTTAAGTAATTTAAATTATTTCATTTAAAATAGAGTAATAATTCAAATATAATTTTATTTACATAATATATAATCAAAGCAAAAATTACGTAGATTTTTCACAATAGTAACTATGAAGTAAAGATTACATTAACTCATTTTACGTCCTTCAAATATAAGTTAAACCATATAACACGACCTAATTTGGATTATTTAGTAATTTAAAATTAAAATTGTATCGATACAAAACTGTTATAAGTTGCAAAGATTAAAAGACTTAACATAGAGGACTATAATGTAGGTAAACATGTTATGAAGAGTCTCTGTGTTCTTGGACAACTATCTGATTATATTATCATCAGCTCACTATACGTCGCTATCCGGGTTGGTTGACTTCACACATATCTTTGAAATCCTTCTCAGATATGGTTGCATCACGATGTTTTCCTTCACCGTAAGAACATCGGATAAATGTACATATGTAAATCGGAAGTCGAAAAACACATTGGTACATGGCGGGATTCGAACCCACAACCTGCAGATTGCAAGTCAAGTGCTTGACCCCAGAGCCACCGACGCTCTTATCTGATGATGATTGGATTGGCTTGATGGATATTTGACAGTATATTAAATAAGTTTATTTACCACCCAGGGAGAGTAAATTTGTATATCTTACTAACATTATATTATAAATGTGAATGTTAGGATGAATGTATGTTTCGAGGTATCTCCAGAACGGCTGAATTGTTTTTGCTGAAATTGGGCATAGATGTAGAGCATAGTCTGGAAGAACACATAGGCTGCAAATTAAGTTTTTTTTTTAATACTGCGCAGAAGGAGAAGCGGGCGCCAACTAGTCTTGTATATAAAATTCTCGTGTCACAAATGTTAATCACCATACCACCTCCGAAACGGTTTGGCCGATTTTTATGAAATTTTATATGCATCTAGTGGCTCTGAGAATCGACTACTATCTATATTTTAATCCCGCGCTGACGGAAATCACTGGTGAAAGCTAGTCATATATAAGATTCTACTTTTTTTTTAATCGGCAAAATAAATGATAATTTCATGGTTGTTGAACAGGAAGCGAGGGAAACAACGCAAGTATGTTGACTGAGTTTTATTGCAAATGTTTATCATGAAGCACTTTCACGGTTATATTATGTTTTACATATATGAGACACAATGCGTTTGAAAGAAATTTAGCAGAGGAGACGTGAAAGGTTCGGTGATGATAATTTCTGAACGTAAAATACGATACCTTATATGCGTTACTGTTAAATTGGAAACATCGGCGATATTGAAAAAGACGGCAAATTTTAAAGTTCGACTTTTATTTAAAATCGTTAAAAAAATATATTTTCTCTCATTATCACAACATTTACTATGTTAATATACAAAATGTGAGGCAAATGATTATTTTGTCAAGTAACAAGTACCCTGAGATATTTATTTAAAACCTGCGGTTTCAACGTACCTAGGTGACCACAGTACATATAAACCACAGATGTAATTATTTAGTTTCAAAGTGTAAACTTGTTTTCCTTGTTAAATGTCCACTTTTCTTCAAAAGACGACGTCATCTGGTCTACGTTGACGAATGATTCACTATACCAATGTAAAACGCCGTAACGTGCAAACTATTTTATCTTTTGATGACAATTGTTCTGAAAATTCTACTTAAAACGGACTATTTAAAGTTAACGCTGTACATTGCTTACTTTGTTGTATATAAGCAGAATAATAGGTTAGTAAATCGACAATGGATGTGACACAACGACGAAGGTCATTTAGTTGCCAGAGTTGTATTCATGCGAATGCGCAGTCTGGAACTTGTCTTGTATCTGGCTGCACGGTGTCAGCGCCGCGGACCGGTTTTTAAAAAGTTTTAATTCCGATTTCGATTCATTTGCCCGATACGTAATAAAAAAACAACTGTCATTATTTTACCGCCATGGATGAAAGGTAATAACAGTGTTTACTATACCATAACCGTAGTCAGATATCTAGATTAGATAAAGATAAAGGCTTGTTTTATTTTATTATTTTAGATTTATTTTCATGTAGTCAGTACGCTTTGTGGAAGCGCAGCGTGTAGGCGTCTGTTTGGTTTCGGAGCTGATTTTTTTTTAAACGACTAGAGATGTCATTCACTCCAATGTAAGTGGGAGTTTTATGCATAATTATAATTACAAATTTCAGTTAATTTAACTTTTTATTGTACACCAGCATGCTGCCAATTGTGTGATTACTCGCATTTTTTCTAAATTAAGCACATTTTTTTTTTGTTTAATAAATAATTAGATGTATTGCTGTTAAAACTCGATGATTGAAAGGTCGTAAATATAGTTAGGAAAAATAGGGAAATATTAAGAAACATTGCACGGATGCACTTAAGCATTTACTTAATAACTTAAAGCATTTATTTATGCTTATCAATGAGGATTTTTCATCCATACAATTTTTGATACCATTGGTAAAAAGAACATTTGAGTAACCTTAATTCCATTTTACAATGTTTATGTTTATATGAGTGCGTTAACTCAAATTGTTACATTTTAACCGCAAATCAGTTAAAATAACGCATAGCTTTAACACACGCAAGTTATTCTCACCTACTAACACACATCTCACTAACAGCTTTACTTTACCTGTACGTGACTAACAGTCATGGGAAAGTTTGTGTTAAATTACTAATAAAATGTTTGGGTTTTCACTGTTTAAATCTAATCTTAATATAGTTTTTGTTGGGTAATTAAAATGGTTGTTGTTTGAAATACTGTTGAAATTAATTTTATTATATCGTTTGTTAAAAAAGAAAAATTACAAAATTGGTATGGTATAATAATTGTTGTCGCAATAAAAAAAACATTTCACTTCACTTTAATTTTTTTGGATTAAAACATGTTTTTTTAACAATAAACAGACCTTAAATGGACTGTGTATCGTATGGTCAAGAAGTATTAACTTGACCCACATGGATACTTATCCAAATTTGGTGCTAAAAAGACAACCAATGGCCATAAGTACTTTTAACACTTTAAAGTTTGGATACTGATCCTTAATATCAGACTTTATATAGATTCAGACTTTATATTTATGTTTGATTAAATCGGAATCAATATTGCAATGTTTTTAATAAATTGTACCGCACCAAAGTGAAACTCGGGCTTACAATAACTCTGTAGGATTGGCTTGGGTGTGTCTCTACTGTATGCAGTCTGCCTTATACATTTTTATTTAGTTTTTTGTAACACTGAATTTCGATGTAAGTACATGACTTCGTGTGGTATTTTAAAGAATTTTATGAGTTTAATAATATAAGAGTTGTTTGTCTTCTTAAAAATAAATCGAAGGAAATAAAGATAAGATGGATAAATGAATTTCTTTGTATCCGCTCTCAAAAATACATTTGGATTATCTTCTCTGCGCATTTTAATGATTCATTATAACGAGAAGCGATATAACATTAACCGTGGGTTTCTGAGACCAGAGTCACTGTATGAAACATATCGTTTCTGTCATTATCTTTGACAAAGTAGAGATAACAATATGTTTTAAACAGAGATTTTGGTCTCAAAAACTCACGGTAAGAGTAATTAATGAAAAGATAAAACAGTTGTATATTGATGTTTCTCATGCAGCACCCATACCTGTCAGTACAATGAGGAGGAAGGGTCAATGCGCATGTTCCTGCGCGGCAGGCCCGTGGTACTGTACGGGCCCTCCGACCAGGACGGCCTGGACCCTGCCAAGGTCGCGCCACCGCCGCAGAGCAAGCTCAAGTTAGAGTGGGTCTATGGCTACAGGTGAGTGGAAGGAACTTTATTACTGATAGAAGATTAACTGCCGTACTCAGAGACGTGGATAGGTTACATAAATATCGCTTAATGTAGAGTTCTTAGTAACCAAAGTCAACTATGCCCAGAAAAATGGTTAAAGCAAAGCAAGCATTGTCTGGTTTGGTTTATCAGGGCGATTTATCATAACCCTCTTTCACCCTAAGGTGGAAATTCGAAATAAGAATTAAGTCAGTAAATTTACCATGACCATATCAGCATTTACAAGTTAATAAAGCACCATTTTGTTTGTATGTATGTATGTACAACGGTAACATATCGATCATTCCCGCACCTCAAGGCCGGCAGATAGTGCCCACATCAATTATGACTGCGCCCAGCACGACAATGTCATTCTCATCATTATCTACCAAAGCTTTGTACAACCGTATTGCGTGACAGCCCTATATTGTTGAAAAATTGTTATTAATTATTTATACCATAATTCATTTAAATTATTTGATAAAATCAATATTGAATTACCAATTTTCAGAATATATACCTACAGAAAATATGTATTTTTAAAACCATTTATTAAATTAATAACTTTTAAACAGTGGTAGAGCCCGCTTCTATCTTCGCACGAATTGGCCCGGCTCGCCCGGTGAAATACCACGACCACATAGAAGACAGGCGTGAAGTGGAAGCAATTCCGCGTTTCGTCTGATGAGTGTGCGTCCCGGAGGCCTCATTTAGTCCTCTTTCTCTTCCCACCCCTTTTCTTATAAGGAAAGCATGGAAAGTGGAAGTGAACTTTCCGGATGAGAGGATGTATGGAAAGGATTTTTTTTTGTGCATCCTCTCCTCCGTCGATTAAAGGTAGGCAACGCATATGCAATTGCATATATCTATGGGCAACAGTCGCTATTTCAGCGTTTTCAGGTGGCAGCTCGCTCGCTTGCCACCTTATGATATAAAAACAAACTCAATATTTCTCAATAAAAATGTTGAATGTCACTACACATTACGTAATTGCGACAAGTAACAATTAAGTAAATGTTAACATATTTATTCATGACTTTAATTTACTTGAAAGCGGAATGTTTTCCCTATAGAAAACAATACATTCGGTATAACATAATTAAATTAAGTTATCAAATTAAATTGCATAAAGAATTCGTGAAGAATTAGTTATGTCAACAACAGCTATCTATTTCTGTTTGCTCATTTTTTTCCCCTATAAGACAAGGAACAATCCTTTGTCGAATTTCTACATATTTTCGATGATTTTAAGAAAATATCTATTATAGTAGGTATATTATTCGAAGTTAAAAAAATATTACGATTACTGTCGTTCACGACACCGTCCGCCGGAATTAAACAGAAACTTAATTAGTAGCATATGTGTCACACTATGATATGCCAAATTTCATCAAGATCCATGTACCTGTTCAGAAGATACCGTTTAGCAAACATCCATTTATACATGCAAATATTCGCATTTAAAATATTAGTAACATTTTTCTATCTTTGTGTACTAGAAACCTAGGAAAAATAAAACTCAACACTATAAATATACAGGAGCTATAATTTAGCAGGACTGAAATTCATTGGTCAATTTACCAATTGTGGCGTTATTGTGTTGAAGGCACATAATAGTTCACAGCCCACGTACGCCTCCGAAAACTGGTGTGTCGCAGTAACCGTTGATTATTTTTATAGAAGGCAATTAAATACAATGATTTATAATCTTTTACAATTGAATCTTATCTCTTAGTAATTGGTATTGCAAAATTGACTACCGGTCTCGATTTTCATTTGTTTTTCGCAGTGCCCATACTAAACGTAATCCACGCTGTTTAAGAATAATTAGCAATTGAACAAGGAGCGACTGAGAACGGACTTTGCAATATTAATCCGCGCCGCGAGACTCCGCAGGTGCGGGAGCTAATTATGGTCGTCTACGTGACTAGAACGAACTTACACATATTTATTTTTTACGTATAAACACAACACAACACTTACATTTACGCTATGATTATTACAAGCTGGTTAAAAACAGAATTGCTCTCCATTCACTGATCACGTCTTAATCTACCACAAAAGAAAAAAATCAACCATTTTTTAATCTTTTGTACTCTGTATTTTGTGTTCTAATTCGGAGTACGCACGTGCCCAAGGCCGGATCCGAACGCCGTCACGCTTGGCCGCTCAGCTGTGGAAGTGGGCCGATGACCACTGAGTCATCGGTCTATCACAAACCTAGACCGGTCTCAATGCTTTGTTAGACAAGTACTGTACAATGGAATACTTCTGGTAGATGTACTTCGGTATAACAATGGTTCTTCATCGCGCATTACATGAAATGTATACTTAAGGTTATCAAGTTGTATACATGTCTTATTTATTTTATCGCGGACTAACATAATAAATACATACACAACAAATATTTGCCAATGTTTACTTTTACGTTGAATCAAACTATGTACTGATTAGTACCTAATTATTTTAAAATCATTGTCTTGGCTTTTTCAAAAGCCGCCTTTTTAACGTCAAGGTAACCTTTTAAAACTGTATTGTCTTGTTAAAGTCAGGAATTTCCTATTTCTAGTCTCTTCTCCTTTCTTAAACATCGCGTAAAATATATACGACTCTCGGTTGTCACGTCATTCAACTTTCATCATAGGATTCGTACCTGTACAGGTAAAAATGCTTCTTATAATCTGGTTACCTCTTGTTCCAGAGGCAAGGATTGTCGCAGCAATCTGTATCTTCTGCCGACCGGTGAGATCGTATACTTCGTGGCGGCGGTGGTGGTCCTGATGAACGTGGAGGAGCAATGCCAGCGGCACTACACCGGCCACACGGACGACGTCAAGTGCCTCGCCATACACCCCAACAAGCTCATTGTGGCTAGCGGACAGTGCGCCGGACACGACAGGGTCGATGCCAGGGTGAGTTCGAATTTTTATTGTGAAGTTAATAAAGTACAAATCACTGTCGTTATTTAATTAATTTACGAATAAGACGGAGTGTAATTGTTTTTCTTGAATAGTTAGTAACCATTGACTAAAGTGGTCACTCGAGTCGGACATCATTGGTAGTTTTTTGCCTTAATTTGTTTGATATGCTTAACGGAAGTGACTCGAAATGTATTTAATCGTGTAGCCGCACGTGCGCGTGTGGAACTCAGTGTCGCTGGCGACGCTGGCGGTGCTGGGCGGCGGGCAGCTGCAGCGCGGCGTGGCGGGGCTCGCGTTCTCGCGGGCTGACGGCGCGCTGCTCGCCGCGCTGGACGAAGCGCCCGACCACACCATCGCCGTCTGGGACTGGCAGCGCCCCGACAAGCACTGCCTCGCCGAGACCAAGGTATGCACCCACCTACTTCGAATAGCCCACAAATATTCAACGTTTCAAAGGTTACTAAACATTGTCATTGTACTTTCTTCATCTAAGATGTCATTCGGCTTCACTCTCCTGTCTTTTCATAACTTGAATATTTAATGTGCTCTGGCTTACAGTGTTCTGTGGACACGGTGGTAGCGGTAGAGTTTCACCCACTTGACCGCAACCAGATCGTGACGTGCGGCAAGAACCACATCGCCTTCTGGACCCTGGACCAGACCAACATGCTGTACAAGCGCATGGGCGTCTTCGAGGGACGGGATAAACCCAAATATGTCACCTGTTTGGCTTTTAATCCCAACGGTTAGTCAAAATTCATTAACTGAAATTGTTCACCGAGTCGGATTTATTGACTTATGTCCAAATAACGCGGCAGGTGACGTGCTGTCCGGGGATTCCAACGGCAACATAATAGTGTGGGGGCGCGGCACCAACACTATCGCGAAGTTGGTGCGCGGCGTGCACGAGGGGCCGGTGTTCTCGCTGTGCTGCCTCAAGGACGGTGGCGTGCTCTCCGGCGGCGGCAAGGATGGCCGCCTCGTCATGTTCGACTCCGAGCTGAACGCCACCGGCATCGAGAATGTGGTCAGCTTACATCACTACTACGAAGATCCTCATCTTCAGCTCTGTGTATTACTAACATTGATGTTTGTACAGATCGAGGGTCACTACGGCGGCGTGCGTGTGGTGGCGGAGGGTCGCGGCAGTCAGCTGTACGTGGGCACCACGCGCAACTGCATCCTGCACGGAGACCTGCAGCTCGGCTTCTCGCCAGCCGTACTCGGTAATACGCATACCATTCCTCCATATTTACTATCTAAAAATCCAATCGCCATCTTAGTGTTTTTTACAATGTAATAAATTTTGTGTCAGGTCATGTGGAGGAGCTGTGGGGTCTGGCGGCGCACCCCTCGCTGCCGCAGTTCGTGACGGCGGGGTGGGACCGCCTGCTGCAGCTGTGGGACGGTCTCAGCCATTCCACTGTCTGGAGCAAGGACATCGAGGTACACTAATGCATGCAAGATCGTCTTGTCAAAAAAAACTAACAGCGCCATCTATTGATTTGCAAACAAATAATGTAAACAGCGCCATCTTCCGAATTGCAAATAAATTACAGCGCCATCTAGCGGCACTTTTAAAATGAATTCATCAATGTATTGTTTCAGGAGCGCGCGCAGTGCTGCGCGTGGTCGCGTGACGGCGGTGCGGTGGCGGTGGGCTGCCTGTCGGGTCGCTGGCTGGTCTTCGACCCTCACTCCAGGGAGCTGCTCGCCAGCCATCACGATGGGTAAATATTACATTTCACATCATTATTCTACCAAAAAGTATCTCTAAAAATAACTAAAAAAAAAGCTACCTAAACTTTACCTCAATTTATAAAGATTTTAACAACGCATGTTGACAGCTGCGAGCCGATCCAGACGATCCAGTACTCGCCCAACAACGAGATGGTGGCGCTGGGCTCGCGCGACAACTTCATCTACGTGTACCAGGTGCAGGACTCCGGCGCTCGGTACTCCCGCCTCGGCAAGTGTCTGGTTAGTACAACTTATACCAAATTACACTGCCTACATCTTATTCTGAATTTTTTTATAAATTTAACCGTGTTATCGTGGGTTTTTGACACCAAAATCTCTCGTTAAATACTTATTTTTAACTCTGTTTTAATAAAGATGATAGGGATGACGATACAGAGATTTTGGTCTTAGAAACCAACGCTTAATCCATTTTATCATCCTAGTGGTTATCCACCAAACCAAGGTTTATATATTTAACCTCATGCATGGGTTTTGAATTTCTTATTGTCCATACTGTGTCATCTTTGAAATGTCTTTACACAATATTACTGTTTAATTTGTTAGTGATAAATATGAAACAATTTGACTACAACATGCACAATCATCAATTATATATTAGACAAAAGTTTTATGTGAATTTTATGACGATTTCATGCATTTCTAGTGCACGGAGAGAAAACGTAGACGGGTAACAATACATTATGTAGCATCGCAACCGCATTTATACTTTACAATATTTTGTTTAACATAAACTTGAGGCTTTTATAGTAGTTGTTTATGTGTTTTATTAAATTTTAATTATAGTAAAAAAAAATTTGTCCCACATAATTTTTATATGTTTTATAATTTCTGTAATTGAAAAAAAATATGTAGACACGCCAAAAATATATATCATATTGACATCAAAATATATAAGAAATTGAAAAAGCAGATTTTTACCCCCAAAAAAATTGTTAAAAATTTAATTTTTTTCGGCTTAGACTGAATTACTGAAGAAATAGTGATAGAATTACTGGATTAATAAAAAAGAAAATTGTTGGACTATTGATTAATTAATATTTATTCTCATACAAGTTTATTTATCTTTTATCTTAAATTGTAGTGTAATATTAGTAGTGTAGTTAAAACTAGCTTAGTAGTTAGTGTTTACGCCTTTGCTATGTAGTTAAACATATTGTTAAATGTATATACAAATATCTATGTAAAATACCTAACAATGAGATATATATTGTCAGGGTCACTCGAGTTACATAACACACTTGGACTGGTCGGAGGACAGCCAGTACATAAGGAGCAACTCCGGAGATTATGAACTGCTGTTCTGTGAGTATCTTCTCTCATCTTCTGGATTCTTCTAGATATATTACTTTTAGATTAAAGTTATATTAAACATCATTTTATTTTATTTTTCTGTTAAACAATCTGTTCGTAATATCTCGTAATAAAAAATGTATTTATATGTAGGGAACGCGACGACATGCCGTCAGATCACAAACCCGACTTCGATGCGTGACGTGGTGTGGTCCACCTCCAGCTGTCCCATCACCTTCCACACGCTGGGCGTCTGGCCGGAGAACGCTGACGGCACTGACATCAACTCCTGCACCAGGTACCTTGTACTACCTGACTTCACTACTTTTTGTAATTTACACATTTTCTTTGTTTTTATGTAATAAACACATAATGTAAATTTTTCCTCGTGACAAAAATGTCATAAACTGATTGCATTTTGATCCTAAATTTAGTGTAACGCTACTAATATATCTTGTATGAACAGATCCAACGACGGACGTCTGGTGGCGACGGGCGATGATTTCGGCAAGGTGAAGCTGTTCGCGTACCCTGTCACTCAGCCCAAGGTACGTGATGATCTATAACTCATAGTTACTACTGTTGTGTAACTCACTCAAGAGAGTGATGTTATTATACAATTGTGTATGCAATATAAAGTTAGAGTAATATTGGTATATTTCAGTCTCTGAGCCACGCGTACGGCGGACATTCCTCCCACGTGACCTGCGTGCGCTTCCTGTCTGACGACTCGCGTCTGCTCTCCGCCGGCGGACTCGACACCGCAGTGCTGCAGTGGATCCTCGACTGATCCTCACCACCTCACACTGCATGCCTCACCACCTCCCTGCTGTAGTGGATCCTCTACTGTGCTTCTCCACCTCACAACCTCACGACCTCTTTCTCGAGACATACTGCAAAGGTCGGCAGTCATGACGTCACACATGATAAGTTTCCGTCTCCGTATACGTGAAGAGGTCTACATTAAAACGGTCGTCGTTCAAAGGAAAAGAGTAACCAATTTATTGAGATCTGCGCACTAAAATCCAATTTCAAAACAGTCCAACTGGACTAGTTTTAGGGCGTATTTATTGCACAAATGTTTGCATTCTGTGTGAGATTTTAATCTATTTTCTCCTTAAATTACCTGTTTTAAAATGAGTGAAAGGAAAGTTAAATTGGATGAAATTTACCACTACGAGTATGTGTGCGTTTGGGATTTGATGAATGTGGTTTTTGAATTCTATATTATGCGTATTATAAATACAAATTCCAATTCTAATGTGATTTTTAATATTTCTATTGTATCCAGTATTTTAAATACGCGTTTCAATGTAATGTCAAAAAATGGCGGATTTAGGATTGGCGCGAAAAAATCGACTGCTTTTTATTTTTAATTTTAAAACATCAGAATAAAGGTTTTTCTTTTTTATAAATTCTGTGTTACATACAAATGAAAAAACAATAATTCAAATGGATTTTTTTTAAAAATTAACCCATTGTACAATATTTGCTGTGAAAATACAATATTTTGTATATAAGTTTGAGATCTAATGCAACACTTGTAGTTAAATCTCCCTTAGGGTTGATTTAGAATTAAAAATCAACGTTTAATTGACGACTATAAGTGTGGCATTAAAAATGGCCTTTTAATGTGTTAATGCATAATTTGTTTTATCTATAATTTTCTATCACAGCTTTTTATAACAATGTATAAAAGACACAAGATTTGATGAGCCAGAATAGTTCTGGTTATGTCTGATATGGATTCCGTCGAATTGTTGACACGTTTAGGTTATATTTAGCTTATTGCGTTGGCAACATTGAAATTATTTTTTTAAATATTTTTAAACTTGCAACACTGAGTAATGTAGTTGATAATGTGATTGAGCTTTTTAGCATAATTTTCAAATATTTTAAGCATAATATTAGGGAAGTTGGCACTGTTTTTAATCGTATAGTTTACAAATTAGATTAAGTTTTTTTTAACACTCAACGTTTTTTTAACTTATTTAATATGTAAATTTGACTAATTTTTGATTATAATTTTTATTGTTGCATATAATTGCAATAACGCACATTTTCCGGCTTAAACTGTACCTAATTCTTATCTATCGTAGAATTAAATGTTCAAATATCAGTACAAAAAGCTCGCATCGTATCAGTTCTTACTTCTCCGCATGTAACCTAGTCACCGTTTGAGATCGTTTCTTTGGGTTTCAGTCGACTCTCATTCCCTAGTTATAAGCACTATAATCTTTTAGGTACTTTGTGTATATATTATTGTACGATGGCTTTGTCCGTCTTTTTGAATGTGCCTCTAATAAGAAACATGTTTAATGAAATTTGTTTTTTTATTTTCCTAACACTAACATTGCTTGAAAGTTTGCTCTTTGCAACACAAGGTCTATTGAGAAATTTTAAGGAAAATAAGTATAGTTTCACAAATATATAAAGCATTTTATTAAAATCTCCATCGTATTATAAATAAATAAAAATGGACAAGATTACTATTAAATTTGTAAGTTACCTTAACCTCCATAGTTAAAACGCATTTGAAAAATATCACATGTCGTCAAAATGGAATCCTTAAGTTGTTAATTTGTACTAAGATTTCTACCTAAATTGGTTGAGGGTTTGATATAAAACCATATTAGAGCTCCAACGATTTTAATTCAACTATAAACAACAACTACTTAAATTAACTGCTCCACGCTGTTTGCTGAGAGCTCCAGCAGTCTCCAGGCCGCCTTGGGGTTCAGCTCCTGCGGGTCCCGGCACAGCACCCACACATAGTTCACCCTCATCACCTTGTCGGGGTCACCTTCGAGGACGTTGTTCTTAGCGTCTCTGACACACATGATCTGCTGCGACTGGAATGTGATCACGAGGACGGGGCCCTGGTCCATCATCTTGCCCATCACCAGCTCTATTTGTTCAATGTCCAATATCTTTGAGTCCAGTCGGTAGCCAAGTTGCTTGCACTGTTTGATTGGTGTGGCCAGGATGTTGAAAACCCCTTCGTAACACCAATCCTTCAGTATATCCAGGTCTCCTCGTACCATTGCCTCTAGGATATTAGGTATGATGTCATTGGCACAATCTTCTAGAAACTTCTGTGCGGTGAAGTTTGGGTCGATTTTGCAGATTTCGGTTAAGGTCTTTGAGAGTTCAGTTTTCTCGAATAAATTACCAAAGAGGCTGCCGACTTTCTCAGTGACGAATCTTGAAGCTTTAACAACTGCATTATCTGATTCTTCGTATCGTATTTTCCAATCGAGAACCTACAAAATAATTTTAATTAACATTTTATACATACATGGCTATTTGAATTTTTATTACACTTACAACACAAAATAAAAGAATAACAATATGTTCAATATTACATGACTACTGATTTCTAATAATACAAAACAAATAAGATGAAGTTGTATCATTTTTGAGAACATAACTAGAATCTTATTGAGACCAGAATAAACTAATAGATGTACTGACCTTGTTGACATACTGGTTATTGTTCTTGAAGTTCTCCCACTGCTGGTAAAATTTGGAGTCCTTGTGCAGCTCCAACCCCAGCGTCTCCGTGTCCGGCGCGAAGCTGCGCTCCTCGTCCGCCACCTGACACACACAAATATATTACGATATTAGTCAGCCATTATATGTAATATGAAGGGAAAATAAAAAATTAATTTACCATAGGCTAGGCTAGTATACATTATACTATATTCTAGTTAAAAGATTTAAAATAAAAATACAAAAATGTGCTCACCTCAACTCGCTTTCTTAGTGCAATAGGCGAGGTGTAGACGCGGCCCTCCAGCCCACGCGGCGACATCTCGTTCCTCACTACCTCGGTTGCCTGAAAACAAATTCATACCAATGGGGTGAATTTAGATATCACAACTGATAAGTTCTAAGTGATCCAGGGTTCAGGGTCGGCTCAGAATTCTTCCAACTCGATAGAGTTGGAAACCCTCCATGCAATTTGGCAGCCTGATCATGATGAAGTTTTATTTACATATCTTGGAAAGTCTTGTATGTGACTTCTGATCTAATCAGTTTACAATAATTATTTATTTCATACATAACATACAGCTCACAAGCAAAATATGGGCCTGTTGTTGAGTTGAGGAAATTGTGCACTCACAACTAACTACATAACATACTGTACTGGTACAGTGTCCCAAAATGCGTCTTGACTTCCGACACAAGATATACATGATATATTTCTAGTTTATTTGTAATTTTACCTGTGAAATGGTCCTGAAAGCTGATGTCTGTCCGAGCCTTTGGCCTTTATCAGCTATACTCTCCGCCGCGTCTTTAGCTGACTTAGATATATCTTCTGTAATTTTCCCTGAAATTTAAAAGTACAGTATGTCCTTTTATACATAGATATGTACAAATTTTATATCCACATAAGTTATTATCAACTAGCTATCGCTCGCCACATCATTCGCAAGGAATTAAAAAAAAAACTTAATTGGTAGCCTCTGCGTTCTTCCAGACTATGGTCTACTCGAGCTGTTCCGGAGAGTACCTTCTAAGAAATATCTATCCATCCATCTAAACATTTGCATTTATAATATTAGTAATATTTGCAATATCAATATATGTGTAAGAATTCATTTATTTTAATCACAACCTTGTAATATGAATATATTTCAATAATCAACAATTTATATAAATATAAGATAAAGAAAAAGCCAGGCTATCACAGTAGAATTTCCATATGTATTATGTATTATATAAGCCCAAATACATAAAAACAAACTTACATATGCACAAAAACATTACCCTCATTGTCAGTCAGATAATAAATAAAGAATTTATTTACAATTCTACTCACCAGCTTTTTTAGCAAATTCCGTTTTACTGGCCTCTTCTAAAACATGTTCAACCTTTCCTTTGATACCTTCTAATGTGTCTTTAAGAACTTCTGAGCTTTTTGATGCCTCAGATTCCACAGCCTGAAACTTTTTCCTCGCTGCTTGTAGTGCTTCTGAATTCTCTAATCTCTGTGCTTCTTCTCGGAATTTTTTGATATTTTCTTTCATCTCTTTGTTTTTCGCAATATCTTCTTTGATGTTTTCGATGATGGATGAAAAGAAACCTTTTCTTGCTGAGTAACTGCGACATACTTGAATTGCAAACTATAAGTGATAATAATAAGTTAATTGCTTGTTTGATGGTGTAATTGTTTTTACAAGTTAATTAAGAATACGAAAAGGCGCAAACAATGTATGTATTGAAATATTAAACTTCCTCTGACTTGTACAAAAAATACATTCTATATATTTAATAAAATTCCTATGAGAATACACCAAATTTTAAAAATTAAGTATGCAGTAGTTGCA
This sequence comes from Papilio xuthus, assembly GCF_000836235.2. Lineage (NCBI taxonomy): Eukaryota > Metazoa > Arthropoda > Insecta > Lepidoptera > Papilionidae > Papilio > Papilio xuthus. The sequence goes on along the minus strand of NW_013531711.1, from coordinate 416,351 downwards.
CATCATCTTTTCCTTTCGATTAAATTAAATTTAATGTTATAGTAGTTTGTATTTCCCTTTTTGGTCAAATTTAACCAATAATTTCATCATTTTATGATAATTGATGCTTACCTGATCCGATTGACATGAAGCAACTACAGAAGGTTTGAAATTGTTTGGAACGACACATTTCCAGCGCGCAGGGCTATTTAATATTAAACGACACGAATGCTGAAATAAAATATGATAATTGTAAGTTTTATAACCTTATCAATGAACTATGTAACAAGAAGGTTATACTGCATTTACCATAGTTGTAAATATTTACTGTCCTATACACACTAACTTTTATAGTTCAATTTAATATTCAAATAGTAACACAACCGATTTTTCGGTTTATGAGAGAAAATACCAAATAATGGTAAAAAATTAAATTAGTCTCGCATTTTAGTCGACTTTTGAGTTTGGATTAGATTTGACAGTTTGACAGTCTATGATCTATGTTTCATACAGTTGAGATAAAACTTAATTTTCCTCGCTGTAGATACAGAGTTTTTGAACAAACATTCTAAGTTAACAAATCATTTTTTACTTACGCCTAATCGACTAATATCTATAAAATAGAAAACTAACAACAAAAGCATTTTAAAAGGTATAATATCACTTAATATTTCGAAGAAATCGCGCAATTAACCAACAAACCTCTTTTTCGCATATCCGGAAAAAACAACTGTCATTGTCATTTCTCATAGACAATTTAATTCAAATATTATATTTCCTGTTCAGTATTTTGTTATAAAACGTTTTTTTCTATTTTACTATTAGTACAAATATCGTAAATTTTCGTTTTAGTAATAAGCATCTTAAGAAATAGAAATGAAATATTTTATCAAACAAAATTTAAACGTTTTCAAATGTAAGATGCTCGATGTTTTGAGTTTAAAAAAAATTCTCGCTTCCGGTGTGAACGTAGTTCCAGAAACATAAGAAAGTGTGCATTTTCATTTATTTTCTGTCGTCATTTTTGGCCACGGTTTCGTGTACGCGTTTAATGATATTTAATTTATTTTGCGTTCGATTGTAGTAGTGTGAATCAAGTTCTTTCGTGAAATTTTACCATATAACATAGAGAAAGAATTCGCGAGGCGCTTCGTCATACAGAGGAAGGTACTATCGAATATCTTCAATCCATATTTACTTATATAGGTATACGTATAGTGCACTAGACTAGACACCACGTTTTCGCCAGCTGGTGCGTTTCGGCTTGCAAATTTGGTTTTGCTATTGATTTATTTTTCCTTATAGCAATATGTATGTGTGTGTTATTTCCAGACCGTAGTGAAGTAATATTGTATTGTGGCAGGTTGGTTACCCCGGCTAGTCGCGTGTTTCGCTGGTGCCAGCTTCTTCGAAAGATCAACAATTCATCCCATCTGTGAACTCTCGTCCAGTGGGGCGCTACCATTTTATATGACTTTAGCAAGATATAAAGGTAAGTGTCCTTTTTGTATATTAAAAAAAAATCAAAACTCAATTCGGAAGTCAAATTGTTCATTTTATTATTGTGCTTATTGGATGGTACATTAATATTTTCCTTTATGAATGATATTATTGTGATATGATTTTATTATATTTATAATATAATCATAATTTCATAGCCACATACTGTTGATAATTTCTCCCTTCTTTCTATTAACTCTGTCCAATAAGACAATATCTTTAGTCAACCTTAACACTACAGTTTAGTTCTCCAATAATAGATCTGAAACCTTATATCACCACAATATCTTGGTATTTCATGAAATTAAAAATGAAATCATTAATGTTGTAATACAGTTCACATTGCTTCACATATTTAGCAATCAATCATTTTATAGCAGAATGTAACAGTTTATAACTTATTAAAAGCATGTACCCGAAGATGTAAATCAAATTTTATGTGTCACAAGAAACTTACAATATATACTTAAAGTGGGATATATATGAAAAGAAACATATAGAAGCCATATATTTATTTAACACCAATCTCACAATTCTTCATGTACATTTGATCAGTAAGTTCTATATGTATATTTTATCTGAAATTTTGTAACCCTGTACATTCAAACCATTGAACCAAGAATGCATTGAATTGTGTGAGAATTTTATATATTACCTTGGAGAATGTGATATTGGTTATTATAAAAAGTAAATATTCATTCATTATTTATATCTATTGCCTGCAACCAGTGCAATGAAAAGTGCTAAATCTTGAGAGAACCCATCGTTTAACTCTTTTCTTTGGCTGACATAATAAACAGTTCTTTTTAGAATAGAATTTGTTTTTAAATTCTATGTACATATCAAGTTCAAGTATATAAGAAATGCATGTAACCACTGATATGATGGGAAATAAAATTAGCGACAGTCTACAGCTTTATACTGCTGCACATAAACTGCTTATCAAAGTGCAAATTAAAATTAATGGTGTATGAGTTTTAATTAATTTTATTTATACAAGTTGATAGTATATGGGTTTTGTTACTACCTGTAATAAATCTTTGTAAGAAATAGGATTCTTGGCATAATCAATCTGTTTGAGAATGTAATTTTTTACAAACAGTATAATACTACATGAAAAGGAGGAATGTTAATCGACATGACTGTTTACATCATCTTATTGCTAACATAAAATTATACTTTTGAAACATGACCTGATGTCCATGGATGTCGTTGAACACCTCGGTGTTCCTGCTGCTTGTTTGCCCCCTTCTGTTGTAACAAAAAAAAACAGTTTCTGAATAGTTTGCTTTAGAATATCAAAATTTTAATACTAACTTTCTTGGACAGTTTTTACAGTATATGATGTATATTTTAGTGCCGTCGTTACTTAGTCAATTTCATGCAGGCGGTAAATTTTTACTCAATATTTTGATGTCATGATAATTTTAATAGATATAAAAGCGTGGCGATAACATGCTAATGTGATAAGCGAACTCGTGCCTTGCCAGTGACACTTGATTTTGTGTAATAACTATACTGGTTATGTCAAAAAAGTAATGTACATTTTTTTAATGATGACGCTTTTTTTTAATTCGATCGATTAAATCTTATTATCGAATCACTTCATTGATATTGAAGTTTAAACAACATAATGTTGTAAATGTATGTAATAGAAAATATTACGAGACTCATTGATAAGTTTTGCGATGTTTCGCTACAGTTACTATGACAATTGTTAACCCCCTCCCCAACCCCTAGCATATTGCGCCATCCGCAGGAAGAAATATCTATGTTGGTATTCCATGAGCGGAATTCAATCTTATATCCATTTCCTTTCGATGTTTTAACTATTATAAAAGTAGCATGTCATCCCGCGACTCCGTTTGCGTGGATTTAAAATAAAAACTTTATTAGCAGTCTACGTGTTATTCAAGTTGAGTTCAGATTGAAGTTTTTAAAGAAACACCACTAGCGAGATTAAATTGTTTTCGAAATAAGCTTAAATGTCGAAACTAAAGCTTAATAAAAATTAACATTAAATTTCACATTGTTCGAATGATATATGTATAATTTTCCGTGTATTACATTAGCGTGGGTGGTAGGTACAACCCCGGGGCTGTTAGTTGCGCACCGGCGCAGCCTCCGCGATCGTTACGAGCCTCTCCCTCTACAGCCCCCTACACCCCCCTCACACAGGCTACACGCTCGTTCACACTAAATTGAATTTAGGATGCCTGGAATACTAAAGGCCAACCCAATATTATACCCAATATAATACATTAAACGTTTTGTTACGCTTTCATAAATAATGCACAAGAAAATGTGTGTTTTATGCTAATTAGGACAGAGGTCATAATCGTATGATTATTGATTTTGATTCGTAGTTAGGGTAATATCGTAGATTTATAAAATTTGAGTGTTGCATGTTATTACGACTTAAAGAAAGTTCAACAATAGCTCCTATACAAAGTGAGAACATTGAACATCCCTTTGTTGATAGATGTGACGGTAGCAACACCAACATCTATTGCACGACTTGGCCGGTTCTCTCGGTGAAATACCACGACCACACAGAAGTTTGGCGTCTAAGTATCATGAGCCGCGCGATGAGCGTGTCAGAGGCATAAAGTATTCTTTTTCTGTGGGTCTCCTCCTTTGTTAAAGGTAGGCAAACGCATCTGCAATTGCGATGTCTATGTGCAGCGGTCGCTTTGCTATTTCGACGAATGCAGATGGCCGCTTACTCGTTTGCCACCTATTAATTAAAAGTCTACTTGGTATTATGTCAACCTGTGATTTTAATGAACGAGACGGTCGTACACTAAATCAGTAGTATTACGGTATATTACGTTAGTATGCCGTCACTGTAAACGTGTACGCTTACGGTCGTAGTGTGGTGGGGGGTGGCTGTGTGGGGGCGCAATGGCGGAGGGTGCAAGGCGCAGTCTGCGATCGATGCAGCCTACGCGCTGACCTGGTAGGGTCTGGATATACATACATTGTCAACAGGCGTCAATTAAGTTAAGATTATACAGGATGCGACTAAAGCTTTTTATAATTATTGCTCCTTCACGCCCTTCTCTTGCTTTCTGCTCGAAGTCCAAAGTGAATCGGAGCGAATAATTTATTTTTCACACGCTGTATCTAGTTTTCACTTTCAAGATGAGTCGCGTGATGGTTTTAGCATAGGTACTTTTTACTCGACTCGCATTTGACAAGTTTTACATAAGAGTGTTATAGCATCGGCTGCCGGAAGCCGTCTCGGCGAGCGCGCGGTGCTGGTTCGTGCCTCGTTATGTCAGAGGTTAACGCACTCGCCTTTTGCATTCACACGGCCAAAAGTGCAAGTACCCATAGCCTAGGTAACGATTTAAATGAAAACATTGGTGCCAACCAGTTGGCATATAGTCCGCCTTAACCTGTCTAGAAGATTTGATCGCTGATAGATTGTTGTCTTGGAATTAGTTTTATTTACAACAATATAAAGACCGTCATTGTAACTTGAATAGATTTTTTCGAAATAAATAGATAAGTTTAGAAGAGACATTGCTCATCTTCAGGTCAGAGTTATAGAGTTTTTGGTATAAAATCGATGATAAACATGTCAAGGATATGAAACAACCATATATTTGCTCAGTTCACATCTATCAAAATTATACCGAAAATATTATGATAAATCAAAATGTCATCTTTGACCGGGCAGAGAAAGTTCCAGTGTTTATAACTACGTCAACCTGATGTAAATTTTAGCTTCTTAACGAAGAACTCCACTGCACTAAAACTTAAATACATTGTCCCTTTGAAATGCCTGTGTGAATAGAAGGATCACTACAGTCAAACACCACAGCAACAGGGATATATCTATCATTCGATTTAGATTGCCACAAGTTTGCCTTTTGTTATAAAAGGTGATTCATCATGTAATCATATGTGGTCTACTAGTTGCACATTATGATATTAATACAAACATACAGGTTGTTGTTTTTGTCGTTGCATTCCGTACTTATCTCGAATGCAGGCCAATACGAGTTATGTCGTCGATGCACTATACTGTGCGACCTTACATTTGTTTAGTTCAATGGCCCTAGAGCCGCGAAACGTGAGCGCGTTAGGTTCACCAAACTGTTTACCGTCTAGGTCTAAGAATGTCAGTCTGTATTGACAACGATATGTTTACATGTTTCTTTGGTTACTCATTTTCTTACTATAATAGTAATTACTATAAAAGATTTTCGTAGAGACATTTTATTTTAATAAGTTATATAGGAATTGAAAGCTATAAGAAAGTCCTGCAAATATTTAATTGCTTGGTTAACATCATTGCGAAGTATTAGTAATGCGGCCTTATCGTGCCATCGAGAGACGATTTGTCGTGTCACTTGCCAGTATCGTGTCTTCCCCGTGTCGTGCGCCGAGATGGTGCCCGCACGTGGGAACGCTGCCCACCGCAATGACTCACCGGGGATCTCGGAGGATGACTCGATCGCAACGGACGCTGACTTGTCTTGAACATTTGAACGCACAGATTAGAGTTATTACTAAAGTATATGAGACAAAGGCTTGTGGTACAGGATGAAGTAATGATTAAGTTTAAATGTAGTGAAAAAGAGTCGTACTCGCTTTGGAAGCAATTATAAAATAATCTTTACGAATTTAATCCACCATTTAAATTATTTCAGAACTTTGCTTCATTATCAGTTGTTACAAAGTCACTGATAAAGTTTGTAATTTTAAATAATATTAAGTAAGTAGTTCAAACAGTATCCTGCTTTATGCGTCAGTGATCTCGTATAACAATAGAGTTGATAGGACATCCATTTGTTTGCGTCATCCGTTCACGCTCCATTCGTACACGCCCGCGTATTATCAATATGCTAAAAATTCTTTTATCGACTATCTCCCACTTTCAAAATGTTACATACATGTGCGTATTTAATATCAGCAGCTTTCGCGTGGGTGTGTATTTTACAAACTGCTTTAGGCTTTCCAGGAGGCAGACAACGCTCAATCGATAGCACGGCACATGCGTACGGCTGCTCGAGCCCCGCGCAATCTAACCCCCTCCTCCATCCCCCATCCCCCAGCTAACCTAACCCTTCACTCCCCGCGCCGTGTCCTGCGAAGCCTTCTCTGCCACCCCATGCCTCATAAGGACGCCGAATTGCAGTCCTACACAATGATAAATTGCATCCGACGACGCAATCTGTACCAAACTGCGCTGCAATGGCGGCTGCCATAGACGAGTGATTATTTTTTTAAATCTTAAGAGCTGCTCGCACTACTGGCCACGCTACTTCCGGTAATTGAGTTTTTGATTTTTAATTTAGCAACTTTTGAAAGTTTTACTTGTTCATTGATATTAATTACTTTTACTACGTCGGCCTTTTTGACGGCTACAATTTTCTCGATTTTACTTAGATTACTTAGGAATCATATCAACATTTACAACAGCTAAAAAGGTACTGAAGAAGGAAAGATGTAAAGTTTAAAATCTGTAGTCTTTTTTATTAAAATTATTTTCATTTCTAGCCTTCATTGTTTAGGAAAAATATATGACTACTACTCTATTTGACATACTCTATGTAAGTAGAGTATATATAAAAAGGCGCAGTTTCCACTGCACATACGTGTCAATTAGCATCCTGGCTGCTAATTGGTGATACGTCCGGCCGAAGACTGTGACGTCATCGGTTTGCGATATCTGGATATTGAAGGACGGAAAGTTTAAATTTGCACCGTAGTAATGGACCTATATTTTTTATAATATTTAAGGTACGCGTTCATTGGCCCGCGCCGGACACACCGTACTCAAGGCTCGCAACGGATTTTAATTTTCTTTCTATGATTTTACGCAGCGCTGCGTACATAATCCGCGCCGCCCGCATCGCATCAATCCTGTTAATACGTGCATGCGGTTCGTCCGGCGCGGGCCTATATAATTCTACTTGTGAAAATCTTACGATGAAGTTTGCTCTAATGGCACAGTGAATTGTCGATGTGAAGGAGTCACATCACTAGCGATAATTTGCACTTTATCGATCAGCAACCTTGACTCGTGCTACGGTTTCTGCGTAGTGTCATGTAGCGGGTGCAACTCTTGTAGGGTTGCCAGCCTATTTGTTCATTGTTGCTATAAATAAATGATTATTGCTTAACATCTTATCGAATACTATGATAGTATAGGTTACTACATATCTCCGCCACGTTGGTATGTTTCTGTTTATAATGGAAATCAAAATACTATTTTATATTCCATCAGAAATTATTTGTTATAGAAAATATTTTCATTATTAAAAAATAATTAAATGTATTACCGTTTGAAGCAAACATGACAACCCTGCATGGTTAGACTATATGTAAACAGGATACAGTTCAGGCACTAAGAGATGACTAGGGTACGGTCGCGCGGCCCGTGGGACTGAAGTGCGCGCCTTTAACAAGATTTCTGTTGACATTTGTAATTTCATTGTCATTGCTGCGTTTCTGTATTATCTTTACAAATGTCGATAATTGGTTACAGTTAAATATAAGAAATCTAAATTTAAAGTCTCATTTCGTGACCAATTAAAGATTTTGTAGGAGAAATATTTTCTTGGACGTTAGCATTTCGTCAGCGCGTGAGTTATGCAATCAAAGTGAATGTGATTAAAAAGCTATTTCACTTTTGGTTAGTTCGCGTCGCGGCTGTAGTAATTTTATTGCGATAAACAAAAAGTTGTGAAGCAAGCGCCCACTATTTGAACCATATCCTTATTTCTTGAAACGAGATTGCCAAGTTTTTACATTAAGAGAGATACTACGATTAATAAGTCAATTATCTTTGTCAATCTTTGTCAATTAAATTTTAGTTCAATTGATTATTTGTATTACTTTATACTAGTCACGATAATTCATTTTATAAAGACGTGTGAGGACTTTATAAACTTTATATCAATAGATTTGAAGTCTCTGTGAAGTGATTACATCCCGCGCTCGGGTGCCCTCTGATTGACATCTAGTGAACACCGCATCACACAAGATGAAGCGGTTATAAATAATGATGGTTTATGATTTGTGGGTAGTCATTTCATCATATCCCATATCACAGTCTTTGTAATCACACGTGACATTTCAGTAAACACATTAGATTGACGATATTTTCAAATATATATACTGCAAATATGATTTAATAACTTAAGGTTATACGTTTATATTTAAATAAAAACATTGTACAAATTAACCGACATTTGAATATGCTGAACAATGCATCGTACCGCTACAGCTGTGCACTAGAGAACGAATCATGTCGGTCTGTCGATTAAATGTTTGTCTAATGATTGTCGTGTAAATGACAACATTGTCGTAGGTTGCGCACAACTAGCGTAGCAACTAATACGACCAAAATTCAAATTTAACCATTACCACCAAGGAGATAAGGAACATTTTGCCCAAGTTGCACAAGTATGCATACGGTGGTGTGCTTGTGTTTATAAAGATTTCCCGTGTTGTGTTATTATGACACTATGATACTGTGGAATGCAAGCAACACGATCTCTGTGTCGAGTTGTAAACTGAGCGCTCTGTGATTTGCCGAAGCTATGCGCAAAATGATCCGCAACGCATTAATCCATTTGAAAGCAAGCTTACATTCTTTAATTATGCATTCTTTTAGCGAATTCCACCAGCACCGTGGAAAGCTTGTACGACATATTAGAGTTTTTTTTCAAACCTTATTATGTATTTAAGTAAATGAGCATCAACAACACAGCATTGTGTACAGCCAGATGCGTCTTAACATATAACTTCTCACAATTAAACACAATGTCTCATTCATTACATTTCCCACAGACATTTTGTAGTACGATTTTATTGTCGTATATCTCGACATACGACTAATCTTTCTCAGGGATACGCCAAAAATGTTATACAGATGCGGCTAGTTTTTCTCTTGCCCGTTAATTGAATAATTGTCCCAAATGTAACGACGTGTATGCATGTGCAAGTGTCAATCATTTTGTCCTTGGCCGTGGCTGTGGGCGTGAGGCGGCTACGAATGCGATCCAGTGTCGGCCGGGTCTCTATCTACTAGTGCTATTGCTAAGCAACTGAATGATGCAGTTTGTATCATAGTTCATAGTATATACAAAATAACTTTGTTATCTCATGAAGATTCACCTCTTAGTTTGTGATAGGTATTATGGATAAGGGTATTAGATGGTGGTCCTATGGCGTACGTGATAATAAATGCAATGCATATGTTTTCGCTGCGAAATAACCTGAAAAAAGGTATCTCAAAAACAATGAAAAAGTGTTGGTTGTAGTAGTAGTAAACGGCAATATGTCGTCTTGTGTCGCAACTCCACGTGTACTCATGGCCGCATTGCGGATGGCGTAGATTGGCGTGCCCGACCCCGGCTTTTAGTTTTTGTAGCGACACCTACCTTGAGCACCCCCTGAACAGCTCTCTAGTAGTGTTCGCTGAGAGCATACCACGAGTTGAAGCTTTGTTATTCTTGTTAAAAAAAACCAACTAAAGCATATTATAGAGAGATGAATATTAGTATAACTATTATATAGAGACGTAGCGATAGAACTATGCTTATTTTTTTGCGTTCCTACATATCGATTTTCATATTCTACGTATGCGGAATTTTATTGCGAATTTTGCTGCGTTACGTGCGTGGTCCGTAAACCGCCGGCCAATCGCTGACCATCGCTCAAGGACATAGGTGTACTATAACGACTAGTTAAATTGTCACAGGCATTACTGCTCAAAGGAATTTGGTCGTTACTACAATGTAATAAAGTCACGAGTCGTCTGGAAGCAAACTAGTAGAGCTGTTATCGTTCAGTACACGTGAATTTATACGATGTTTGGAGTTCGCGAATCTGTTGCATAGGGTTGTCTATGTAGTGGTTTTTTCAATTGTTGATTGTGCGAAAAGGGAAAACAAATGATTATACTTAATATTCTATAATTAGGTTAAGTTGAAAATAATTTGACATAAACAAAGGAAATAAAAACAAAACAGTAAGATCTGCCTAAGTGATTAAACTTCTTGCGGGCAGTGTGGCATTTATATATAAATTAAGTAATGTTTTGCAGTTTTCATAATACCGTAATATATTGTATGACATTTCTAACCTACATGGCAACGTTTTTGCAACGAAACCGCGTGGTGCGGCTTCCACCGTTACAAGTCGCATAGATTTTTACTACAAAACGATTAGTAAATTTGTTTTTGCCGCTGTGACGTCAGCATGGTAATTTGTCACTGGCACGGAACTGGTTCGTGTTGCGATACACGCGCTCAAGTTTTTTTATTGCCCCTTATAAGCTCTGGATGGTTAAAATATTATTACACAATATGTGTTAATATTATAGCAGTGTTCAGACGTCAAATAAGTGATAGCCGCCTTGTTTGATATTGTCGCACGTCACACGTGTGATATGACGATTAATGGAATATAAAATTAACCAAATTATCGCACAACGCTTGCTTGTTTGACGTTTTCACCTCTTAAAGACGTATTTACTCTTTTCTTTTTCTATAAAGCGCGCAATAAAGAAAGCTATTACCGTCTATTTAATGAATAAAAATAGATATAATATGTATGTTGGTACAGGGCATTGTATTGAGTCGTGTCTTACAAGATGTTTGCATTTTATCTTTATACGATAAAAGAAAGAGGTCCCTTTATTTGAACAGATTTCCAGTGATGATCTTGTGTAACTAATCCTGCTATTCAACAAATTATCCCTTCCTTCACTTTGAAGGTATTCAAATTATTTGAACCATTTGATGTCAACCAGTCTCCGTTTTGCTCCAGTATTCGTTGTTCAACCATAAGCAAATTTATATGTATTACACATTATTTTAGGTTAAGGGATTCGGAATTCAAAATGTACTATTTTTTTTACGAATCATGTTTTAACGCATACTTATGCCTTTTAAATTAATCTTTTTGTAATGTGTTGTCGTACAACAGATGGTTTGATGTATGTGTGCGTGTTGTTGCAGAGGCATCAGTACAGAGCGCGGAGAGCGGGCGGACTGTCGCGTCGGGAGCGCGCCGCTGCCGACGAGCGTGCATGACGCTACACAACCCGAGCACCACTGCCCGCAGGTGACCACCCCAACAGCACCCCAACACAACGCAACTCACTACATGTCCCCACCTCAACAATATACTAAAGTATACTGTGGTGTGTCGCAGAGCATCCAAGCTAAGCAGCAGTAGGCACCGGAAGCTGCTGCCGCTGCGGCAGACGTGACTGGCGCGCGCGCGGGTCCCCGCCCCGCCCGCTCCCCTGCCGCCCCCGCGCACCACGCGCACCACGCGCACCTCGCGCCTCTCGCTCTCTACTGCAGGTACTCCACTCTCCAACCCCTGCAGCTGGCAACTAGACTTTACTAGTGTTCCGGTTACCTAACAATATATTTGTTGTTTCAGATTCAGTGTCGCCATCCAACCGTCTCGAGGACAATTAGTTAGTTTTGTAGCATAGCGTAGTGTAGCATAAGGCCGTCGCCATGGGGTCGGTCAACGTTAACCGGAATGTGGCGGACGCATTTTACCGCTACAAGATGCCGCGCATCTGCGCGAAGGTGGAGGGCAAGGGCAACGGCATCAAAACTGTCATCGTCAACATGCCCGAAGTGGCCAAGGCGCTCGGCAGACCCGCCACTTGTGAGTGCAATTACACTTTCACACATTCTCAAGGTTAAGTACACACGAGTACATTGTTCTAAACTTCTCCCTACTAAATTTACAGACCCCACCAAGTACTTCGGGTGCGAGCTGGGCGCGCAGACCCAGTTCGATTTCAAGAACGAGCGCTTCATTGTCAACGGCAGTCACGACTCTGCCAAACTTCAGGACCTGCTGGACGGGTCAGTATAATTATACTCTCTATGTTTCTAACATTGAAAAATCTCAAATAGTTTGCACGTGTCGGATGCTTTTTGAGTTTAAAGTAATAGCGTGTTTGTTTTTTGGTCAGGTTCATTCGCAAGTTCGTGCTGTGCCCGGAGTGCGACAATCCGGAGACGGAGCTGATCGTGTCGACGAAGAAGAACAGCATCTCGCAGGGTTGCAAGGCGTGCGGCTACCACGGCGCCCTCGAGTTCAACCACAAGCTCAATACGTTCATATTGAAGAACCCGCCCGCCGCTGACCCCAGCGTACAGGTACATTATCACTCACTTATGTCGAATTAAAGTCATCTTCAATATACTGACTGCATTTTAAATATTTGCAGGGCTCGTCGCTGACAGAGGGCAACCGGGGAAAACGCTCCAAGCGCTCCGGCCCACCCGCCAACGGCAACCACGACGGCCAGGAGAACCATGATGCCAAAAATGTATGTACAACCTTACAAATACACACCTTGGTTAAAGTAGTATTAAAATAGTATTATTTTGTTCTAGAGTTAAATATGTATAAAATAAACAATTTGTACAATGATTTATTGCAGGAGGGCGACGCACCAATAACCCCGACTACACCCAATCCCAGCAGCAAGAAGGACAAGAAAGACAAGTCGAAACATGGTGACGATGACGACGATGGCACTTGGACTGTTGACGTCAGCGAGGAGGCCGTGCGTGCGCGCATGCAAGGTGCACTATCTTCCATTTCACAACAATATTTTTTTCACATAGATAAACTTTTAAACGAACGTCATGTGAATATTAACTTATCTCAAACCGCGTATCATTACTAAGTTAGCCTGTACGTGTTTATACGAATGTTCCAGATCTGACGGAGGGCGCTAAGAGCATGACGCTGTCCGAGGACACGGAGAAGAACGAGAAGCAGCGCATGGATCTGTTCTACGCGTTCGTGAAGCAGCGCGCCGACAGTGCCGCCGCCGAGGGCAGCAAGGCCGTCTCCGACATCGTGCACGAGGCCGAGCGGTGAGACATGCTACATACAGCGACATCTATCGCACGCGACAACTAGCTTGCATTACATTACAGCGACATCTATTGTACTATTGTGATAATTTGCACGTATATTACATTGCAAGTTTAAACAATGTGTGATATGTGTGGGTTGCAGGCTGGAGGTGCGTGAGAAGGCGCCGCTGGTGGTGTTCGAGGTGCTGGTGCGGCCGAACTCGCTGGCGGCGGACGTGAAGAAGCAGCGTCCTCTGCTGCTGCGTCTGACGCGCGGCGAGCCCCGCGCCCAGCGCGCCGTGCTCAATGCGCTCACCGCACTCTGCGCGCTGCATCAGAACCTGCTGCCCAAGGTGACGCTCATCATGTCGCTTACTACTTTTAAATTTACCATTGTTTTAAGTTAAAAAAAAAGTTATTATATTTCAATGCTCCAATTCGTCAGTTTGTTAATATTGTTATTGAACGTGTGCAGGTGCCGGCGATACTAAAGCTGCTGTACGACACGGACATAATAGAGGAGCGCGCGGTGCTGGACTGGGCGGCCAAGCCGTCGCGCAAGTACGCGCCCAAGGAGGTGGTGACGGAGGTGCGCCGCCGCGCTCAGCCCTTCATCGAGTGGCTCACCGAGGCCGAGGAGGACAGCGACGACGCGCAAGACGCCCAGCCCGACGACCTCGACGTCGAGTACGACGACCGCGCGCCGCTGCGACCCGCCGCCGCGACCGTCGCGCCCACCGCACCCACCGCCGCACCCCCCGCCGACGACGGCGAGGATGACGTCGACATCGACGCCATCTAAGTCTGTGATGCAGCACCGCCCCCCGCGCCGGTCACGTCACTGTTACACTCCGATACCTACTATATATATTATCAGCTGCTAATTAATCACTAGAGTCGGGTCAAAAATAAATTTGAAGTCACTGTAAGGACGTAGCGCTGTCGTGACGTCATCGGCGGCCGCCTCCGCAAAACATCTTGCGCATCAATGTTAAATTGTACCCATAATGAATTCCAAAAGTTTTGTAAACAATATCGTATATTTACTCATGATTTGACTACGGTAATAAGCTAGTGGAATATTTAATCTACGTGGTCTGGCCGAGTAGCGGCGGACATCTTGATGTAACTGTCCTGCGTACAGACATTTGTATGTATTTAATGGGGAAAATTATTATATCTCAATGTTATATGTAACCTGGAAACCTTGGAATATGCCCTTTGTTGCTCAAATGTGTTTTATCAACTTTAAATTTGTGTCTCAAAACTGTATTGTACGAGAAATTTTTCATGGGAAACCTGCTGTTTGTCGGTAGACACATCATTGTGATAGACGAATATTTGTTTGGATTTAATTAAATTCATTTTTCTTAACACACGAATGCTGCTGTTTCTTATATATTTTAACAATTGTATTTTGTACATTCTCATTGTGTCTATCGAACAGACGGATCGAAATAAAATTCAACTTGATTTACGTCTAAAAATAAAATGTGTAATCAATTATTACTAGACATTAGGTGTATTCAACTTATATATTCAATGTCCTCAATAAAAACTTTGTCTGTCTGTCTGTATGTATATTTGTATCTACGTGTATCCGTAATCGCTTAGAGAACTAGCCTCTAGCAATTTTCTATCTCTAATAATTGTTCCTATACATACAAGTATTGTTTATTTAATCAGGCAAAACTAGACTTGCAAGCGAAAATATCGCCTAGGAAACCTTGTCTTTTATTCATGAAATATTGAATTTTAAGAATTTGCAATAATGATTCGTAATATGAAAGGTTTAATAAAGTTTTTTGTTTGCAAAGTCAGATGTTTTGTCTAGGTTTTAATATTTTTTTGGGATGAAAACAAAACAACGCTTGACATCAAGTCGGAGAGCGCACTGACTGAGAATGGCGGCTGGAATTGTGTTGAATGAAATTTGTTTAATTTAGCGAGCGCTCAATACTTTCTGTTGCGGCTGTATTTGTCACAAACACGAGGACACCACCATTTTAATGCTCCAATCAGATGTTTATATTTAAATGATTTTAGTATTAAATAGTAAATTGGCAATAGCGCGAGCTCGGCTGGGAGATGCCCCCCCACGTCCGTGCACGCGTATAGGTTAGTTCGCGCCTCTGCGTTTCCTCTATTATAAAACTATTATGTATAGAATATTTTGAAATTGCCATCTGACAATTTTATTAGATTTGTTTTGTATTCAATACATTTGGATTATGAAAATTATGTCGTTTTATTTCGTACCTCTCCAGATTTTAGGGACGGGAAAATATTTAACCAAAAAAATACTTAGATTTATTTTTTTATTTGGATTGTTTAGTACATTTACACAATTTCGGATGTAGATAAACATTTGGAAATGTAAAATAATACAAAAGATATATTTTGTTCTTTAGAAGCCTAAAATATTTCGCTATTAGTTATAAAAACGTAACATTCATTTCACCCTGACTGTACATTGGGTCACAAAACCCGCCTTAACTAATACTAAATGCGTACATAAACATTATTACATACAATTATTTAATTAACGGTTAATTTTACATAATCGGTCGATTAACATAACTTTATCAAAATTGTTAAAGACGTTATGCCTTGCATTTAGTAAACTTATATGCTAATGTAGTAAAGCGCCATCTATCGGCCTAATAGTGCGACCGCCGGTTCTTGTTCCGCGCGTGATTAGCCAGGCACAAGCCGAACACTACCGCCACAAGCTGCAAAACAAAAGGTAAAAAATTAACAAACGCAAACGGTTGTAACTTGCGGATTAAAAAAAATAGTCTATGTGTTCCTTCGGACTATTTTCTATTTAAAATATTTGTAAGATTGAATGTCTGCTTAATACTTAACATCACAGGTGACCTAACTTCGAATGGGTCACATTACAGTAAAACTCAAACATAAACCTCGAAACTGACCTCAATAGCAACAACAACGATGCAGACGACGCCGATGGCGAGTCCGAAGGTCTCGAGTAGACCCTGGACTTGCTTGTCGCAGCCGGAGTACGCGTTAAGTGGAGTGCAAGGCTGAGACGCGCAGCAAGTCTCCGGCAGAGCGATATTCATATACGACAACGGACCCGTCGGACCACAGCACGTGAACTGTGAACACACCCCAGTTTATTTGCCGTCCCTCTCATTTCCCTGTTTTTTAAATTAACGATAATGCTAAAATCTCGGTTGCCTCTTCAACGCTTGCCTAAAAAGGATTCTCACATGCTCTTTAAAAACAGAGTATAACAAAGATCGTGCCTCTAGAAACGCATTGTTACAAAGTGTTTTATTCATCACGAAGCATAAATGAAGTATTCACTAACGAAAAACATATTCGGAAATGTGTTTTTATCTCTGTCTCATCAAAATATGTGACAGAGATGAAAATACATTTTTATTCATGTGTTTTTATGGTGAATTCACGATAATCGCATCCGCAGCGTTATCGCTACGACTGATAATATTGTTTCGTGTGAAACGGGCACATCATAGCAATCATAGGATATGTTATCCGTTTATCAATGTATATGATGTCAAACACTATGATTAAACAACAAATTAGAACATTAAAAACCTATATTATACAATTTAATTCAAAAGTTCTTTCCATCTTTTCATACCATTAAAATATTGCCGAAAAACTTTTCGATTTGTCAATTTTATATAATGGTTAACGTGTTAAATAATTAAGAAATAACATATTGAATGCGTTGTACTCACAGCTCTTTCAATCTCCTGGAAGGCGACCCTATCTCTATTGAAAGCGTCATTCAGCACGTTAGGCACGCCCTGCACCAGACTGTCCAGGTTCACGAAGATCAGACTCGCCAGCGTTATTTTCAAGATCATCAGGATAATCATAAACAACGAGTACTGCAATAAAAATATGTAGGAACTTGTTACTATGTTGTTGTGTTGATTAACTTTCCCCGTTAACTCTTAATTCATTATTATGATACAATGAAATATAACATATGTGCATCAAATAATAAAAATAAAACGACAGACAATTGTTTGCTTACTTCCTTTTGGATTACGTCATATGATAATTCACGTTTGGTACATTACCCGACATTTCATTTGGCACGCCGGGAACTTATTGTAGGTTAAGGGACAATTCTTACAGTGATGAGCATGCAGTTGCTTTCCCTGATTGCGCCGCAGCATCCGAAAAAGGCGATGAGAAAGACGACGCCGCCGACTACCATGGAAGCGATGGGCGCCACCTGATAACTGCTGTCGGCGATGTCGATGACCGCAGTGCCCTGCAGCTGCACCGCCACGCCCAGGCCCAGCAGTGCCAGACCTGCGAGCTACAAACAATATATTATGTTAAAGTATGTATCAAAACATGCTCTCTCTCTCTCAACACACGTCGACACATATCGACGTCTTGTTTTTCGACAGTGGAACATGTTAATTGAGCTCCAAGTTGTCGTCTCGCTCAAAGTCAAAGCTCCTGCGCATGTTGCATTCAAGTGTTATTTAACACTTTTAATGCTCGAGATATTTCATTCATCAATCTTTCTGCTTTTTTTATATACTTATCCTTTAAAAATATATGTCGTATATTTTAAGGATAATGGTAAAAAGGTGTTTAGGTTATGTTCAAGGAATTGTTTTCTAGGTGTGGTTTATCTTTCAATAGCGTCACTAGCTCATATCTTTGTTCATATATCTGGTCCATACACCATTAAAAATCTAGTGTAGTTAGAATGTTATAATAACAGAATGAAATTTTAAAATCTATGTCACAGTGTTCTCAAGGCGCTACATTTTCTTCTACGACCAAAGATTCTTATCTACTATATATTTATATTGTTTGTGTTTTTAAATTAAAGTGTAAAGAAGTTCCTTCCGACATGAACAATCAGACTTTAAGAAGGAAACATTTAATAGTTGCGCATGAGTGAATATGATACAAATTGTGTCGTTTAAATTTGAACTTTGATCAAAAGTTATTATAATATTAAAAAATAGTAATCCTCACCGCAAATAATAAGTTCGAAATGAACAGGATATATCGTACAAGTACTTCACCACACCCCATTTTAATTTTTTTATGCAAAAAAATGCGTAAACGTGTCGCCGGATCGATAGCCAACTGATATCACAAGATGGCCGCCGCCGTTATCAGTACTGATAAGTTGATAGCGAGCCACGGGAAAAGAGGTTAACTCTTTAATACAACGTTCACGAAATTATAATGTAAACAAGATACGTGACTGGACATTAAGGATTTTTTCATATATGAATTAAATTAACTCGTGTATCCTTTGTTTCGAGAACACATTTTTTAATTTATGTTAATGGTAGGGGCATTATCTATTTGCAATAGATTCTCTATTAAAAAGAATAGAGAAGATTAATATAATATATCTACTCTTTAGTGAAATTTCCAGAGAAGAATTCGTAAATCACTTCTGCGATCTTTTACGAATGGTGCTAGTATAGTTGGAGTTCATTTTCATAATGCGTATAAAAATTAAAAAAAAGTCATAGAAAAAATTGTTACATTTAGGCTATTTACTTCTTAAAAATATGTAAGACTAAGCGCTATGAATATTCATGTGATATACATAAACATTTATCAATTTACTTGTAATGTTAAATCTTTTTCGCGGTAAATTGATTTTCTACAAGTACTTGAACGATAATATAATCACGATTAGATTCGTACCACGATAATGACAAGAGTATGTGTTAAAGTTTATTTATAACATCAGTAGTATAATATTCCTTACATCTTTCTCCTATATTTTAAATTATTTTATAGAACATAGTAGTTGCCCGCAATGTCGTCCGCGCGGAATTAAAAAAAATGTCGTAAAAATATCTATATTTTATTGGATAGTGTAGCATTCCAACAGTAAAAGAACTTCTCAAATCGGTTCAATATTTTCATAGCCTATTCAATACAAACAAACAAATCTTTTATCTACAATATTAGTATAGATAACAATATGTTAAAAGAAAATGCCAGCGCAATAATTTTTGCGTTTGAAATATTCACATTCTTTTATGCGTAAAATCAAGCAATTTAATTCAGAAACGGACGATGCGCGTGCTTTGTAATCAGTTACAATAAGTAATATAGTTCTTTATATTTCCATATTTTATACACTTGTGTAAACTTAAAATGTTCCTCGTATTAATCATTTCAACGTCTGGTAACATCACATCATAACCTCTAATACATTATGTGATGCATTCATTCCGTACCTCGAAAAGAAAAAAAAACTAACCCTTAAAGGATCACTTTGTTGTCCGTCCGTCTATCTGTCTGTCAATACCCTTTTTTATGATTCATTACTGTAAATATAAGCTACGTTATTGCATATTAATCCTTAATATGATACGTCATACGCAAAATACGTTGAAAAATGTATTACTAATCGATTTATTACAACGCATAGTACCTACACTTTACTATTGTTACTGCAATTTGAACAGATCTTATAAACAATATTTAGGGTCTTATTAATATAAGATAGAGTATAGTTCCCAGCATATTAAATGGAAAATAAATTAGAAATAGAAAAATCTAAGTTATGTCACTTTTCTATAGGAAATGCTTACGATAACAATACTATTTTAAGTATCAATTTGAGTGACTAGATTATAAGGAAAAGTACTCAAGAGCATGTCTTACTAATATTGAAAATACGAATGTATGGATAGATTTGTGTATGAATGGATAAATGTTTATTAGAAGGTATCTCCGGGACGGCTGCAAGGTTTTGGCTAAAATTTGGCATAGACGTAGAACATAGTCTACTTGTAAATTCATTTTAATTCTACGAGTACGGAGTCGTGGGCGACAGCTAGTATGTAATAATGCAATGGATATGACAAGAACAAAAGAGGTGTGTCAGGAAATATTACTCATTGAAAATGAACACGCTTAGGACCACTTTTAAAAAAAATCTGATTGATGAAAAAAAAATATACTTACCGCGAAAAATAAGTTCGTAAAGAACAAAATGTATTTAACTAAGAATTCACCACAACCCATTTTGATTGTTTTTTTTTCAATAAAAAAAAAATTACAACAATGTGCGCACGCGTCCTCACTTGCAAGTCCACTGACACAACAAAATGGCTGTCATCAAACATAAAGAGTTATCAACGTTGATAAGCTGATGACTATACGAGTATATTTTTCTAGTGAATCGGTTTTTAATGATTTCCCCACGACTGATAGCTGAATTCAAATGAAATTTTATGGTGCTATAAATATATATTATCATACGGTAATTATACATATAAATTTAAAAGAACAATGTTGTGAAACGAAAAGCTATAATTTGGCAAAGCATTTGGCGCCTTTTTCTGTTATACTTTAGAAGGTAAATGTAGTTCCTAAGTGTTAGTTTTAGGATACATAGGGTTTAATTTCTTCTGTTTCTACTTTAAAAATATGCCACTTAGATTGTATAAAAACGACAATTTAAACTTTTTTGATAATCTACTTTTTAAATTTACGATTTTTAGGGTTCTGGTATTTTGCTATTTATTTTTTACAGGCGTACTGGAAATTAATTAAAAGATATATCTTCCTTTTGTACAAAATCTGACACACACTGTGTGTATTTATATTTAAACAAACTGTGTAAATATAAGTATCGTTTGACTTACATTTTCAAATTTAATTTTCATATTGAATAAAGGCTTGAAATTCTGTTCACATCGAATAGAAGTTGTACCAGATACGATTGTAAGGGAATTATAACGAGTCACTTCTAACCTAGATTTATCTAATTCGACTACATAACTTATCAATCATGTCCTTTAATTGTCATAAATCTGTATTGTTCTCTCTGTTATGGTGTTTATTGACAATTTTCTTATTCTGGTCTATATATTATCACTTAAAACTATATTTAGTAACACTATAATCCTTTATAACCTTGCTTATATGTTAGGAATATATTATTACTTTACATATATTTTACAATAAACGTAGTTAACCTCCAAAAATGTACAACCGGTGTGTTTATGACGACAATGCGCAGCTGGTTATTGATACTGACGGAAGTTGTCTGCAATGAAAAATGATGAATACTAAAATGGTTACCGCCTTTATATGTTTGAAACGTCAACAGGTTTCAGTCAATTTTATTGAAATACAGAAAATAAGACATTATACATGATAGAACCTAGATTATAAAGAGATACGGAGAGTCTAACTTTTTGAATGATTCCCCACCTTAAACCTGTTGCTTCTTCTTAATGCATTATTAGGAATTAGTCCTTTAGCACTTTATTCGAAGTTTAAACGAAGGAGACTTTTTGTTGCCTGTGTTAAAATCGTATTATATGTTAAACGCTATGGTTGGTCACCTACTTCTTCTTTGCTCTGTTGATGTGGTATTATTTTGGGTGCCATTTTTTTATAAAAGGCAAAAGGCGTTGTACGTTCTAGATTTCAGTATAAAAATTCTTGATTATAAATGTTATAGGATAATCCTTAGGCGTTAATTAACTTTAAAATTTCAATTTAGTAATTCCCGGCTTATGATGAATTCAAATATTGTTGAACTGTTATAAGTATAATAACGGGAAAAACTTTGCTATTGTCGCTCTGTAGTCGCAGCATCGTTTCCTTTTGTTTTATCATCGAGCGAATGATTCAGAGGACTCTAAGTCATCGTCCAGCAACAATATTAGTATGTCTTGAAGAACATGAATCACAAGAAGAACTTTAGACATTTTGGAACTTTAAAAAACACCATAAACTCAAGCATATTCCGGTATAAGTATCAAAGGGTCTAAAGTCGTACAAGTTTAGCGATTCATTAATAAATTTCTGAATCGCTTAAGAAGTTTCAATAAAAAAAGTTTATGTTAGATTCTGCTATAAGTGATGTGATGTAGGAAAAACGTAAACGTAGGAAAAAAGGATTTTTTTATACATAAGAAATTTTCGCCACACGTCACATTCCGTCTTTCGAATAGGCGAAAAGTGGTATGCACGGTTTCTTTTGGCCATACTGAATGGAGGTCCGTGGCCTCCGACTACCCCTTTGGGTTACAGGCCTAAATCGTTTGTAAATGTAAATACTTAATTATGTACTTTATATAAAACCTGACATAATTATCGGCGTTAGTTCGTCGCGTGTCTGATGACAATTATAAACTAGTCCTGACCGACACTAGCGCCCGCGCACTTTGAAATTATGTTTTAATTGTCAATTATTTCCTGTGACTAAGGATTAGGGTTTTTTCTGCCATTACAGGATAATTTCGCGGGTTTCTGTGACCAGAATCCCAGTTTGAAACATACTGTTATGTCTGTTTTGTCAAAGATAATGACAGGGATGACGATATGTTAATACAAAGATTTGACAGCAAAACGCAACGGTGAGTACAAGCTGATCATTTAATGTAAGGAAAAATGTATTTAGGATTCCTATGAATGGAATTAAAGAGTAACAAGTTTAAATATTTTGGGGGGCTTTGAAAACATGCAAGCTGATGCAAAACTAGATGCAAGATGCTTGATTAGAATCATAATTTCCTTGTACAACTTGTATTATAGAAATAATTAATAATTCTAAACAAAAAGTTGGCTCATGTCAGCTTCCTCATTCCTAACAAGTTGGGTATAGGTGTATATTACGATTCGCAACCAACCAGTTTTAATATATACTTATTTTTATTTTTAAATTACGGAAATAATTTAAATGCTAGCATTAAACCGATATGAAGAACTTTCAAGATTATTTTTCAACATACTTAGGTATTAATAATTAACCTATTAAAAAAAACCTTCAAGAATTTCATACCGCAAACATGCGTAAGTAATGTCAGCATTGATAGTAAAAAATGTACCGCAAGTTTATAATATTGGTCATGATGTTACAATCATGAGAGATAAAGCGCGGGAAACCTAAACCACATGCTCGCGTAAATTCAAAGAAAATAAATATAATTGAGGTAGGTCAATGGTCAATTTCTTATAAACACTGTCTAGTTAAGTCTACTCGACCCTGACAATTGCAAATTGAATCAGGAATTTTATCTCATCTAAATGGCTTTATCCCACACAATTGGGGTCGGAGCACATAGTTTTTGGTTTAATTTTTACAGACGCCGACAGCCTGACGCCATCCCTATTTAGAATAATTAATTTTTGTACCTACTTACTCTCAATTTGTATGAAATGTAAATAAAATTTTACTAATATTAACATTTCGAATGTTTAGATGGATGGATGGATGGATGTTTGTTTGAAGGTATCTCAAAAACGGATTAACAGAACTAGCTGAAATTTGGCATAGATGTAGAACATAGTCTGGAAGAACACATAAGCTACTCATTAAGTTTTTTTTTAATTCGCGCGTACGTAGACGCTAGTACATCATAATTCTTAAAAATCTGTTACTTCTCGTAGTTCGGGTCGGAGTTGTTATAAACAAGTCAGTGGATTTTTTATCCACAGTTCAGAACGAAAGTAACGTGGTTTTTCTAGATTACATTTTTCTACATTGAAAGTTATTAAAAGCTCTATTGACGACAAAGTGACGTGAGTGAGGTGTGATTCTGCGGCGGTTTTCCCCCTCGCGTCGACACAAGATAAACTGGTCCATTCGCGGGCTTCCGTTGCTTGTCGTCAGATCAGTACGTGGGCGATACAAAATTAACTGAACTGGATGATTTCGTATATTTTAGTTTTTTATAAACGTATATTCAAAAAACAGTCGTTAGATATGTGCGCTATGGCCATGTTAATCATCATTTCCTATGTTAGTATAACATTTTCTTGTTCAAAATTGTGTCAAAATTCGTAATACCGTGAGGGGTACCGTAAGGTCGGCAACGCATCTGCGGTTCCTCTGGCGTTGCGGATGTCTATGGGCGTCGGATCAAATAATATTAGGCGATTCGTTGCTCGTTTGCCCCCTTCTCCTATTAATCTTAAAAAATCTTAGAATATAAATAGATACTCATTTTTATATTATAAGGTGGCAAACGAGCGAGCGGCCACCTTAAAACGCTGAAATAAGGAAGCGACCGTTGCCCATAGACATACGGAATTGCGTATGCGTTGCCTAACCTTTAATCGACGGAGGAGGGGATGCACAAAAGGAAAATATTTCTTGCATTCGGTGCGCTAATAAAATGTAAGTATTAGTAACTCTATTTAGATGGACTACTGTTTAACAATAAAAATACTTGGCTTAAAATATGCGATTTAAGATTATTAATCAAAAAATGACCTTCACAAGACCGTTATTTATCTCTTAATTTTTCTATTTAGCTGCTATTTATATATTTTCAATACGATATAAAAATGGGTAATTCCGAATTAGAAAAGCATATGTTAATTCAAAAACCCAAAGCAACATAATTTTATATGAGTTAAAAAAAGATATAATACATTAAATGATACACAGACGAGGACATCACATATTTAAACCAGTCCAAAATAACTCGTTTGTGCGCAAAAAGTATGAAAAATATTTGACATAGAACTTGCGTGCTTAGTTTTAGGACTCCGTTAAAAAAATCTCCAAATCAAAATGTCTTACAAAAACTTAAATAAAATATAATTAACTTAAAAATAATATTAAAACAGTAATTACGTTATGTACGGCTACGGTAGTAAAATAGAGCTAAATTAATCCTGTTTTAAAACATTTAATTTCCAAATTTATCCATGACAATTTATGGTCCACGGCCAGCGGGAGTGTACTTTATTGATAAGTAAAGTTTAACGTTTACAAGTTAAAAATTAAATGTAGTTTAAGAGGGTTTATCGATACCTTTTGAAAGGTGTATGGAAAAATAAATTTATGCCTATCTGATTTATGAACCCCCAGCACACATTTTTTAGACTCGCAGATAACTGAGTCATAATGACAAAGACAAGCATAACTATGTCATCAAATGGGAACACAAATTATTGTGTGGCATAATTTGTGTCATGAACACACAATCAGATATTGTTTTGTGAACATGGACACACACACACAGGGACAATATAGTACAGATAATGA
>NW_013531711.1:370081-389673 GCF_000836235.2 Papilio xuthus | reverse complement strand
CGAACAAAGGATGGCGGCACCTTTTACGGCGCGCGCAGGTGCGGATTGCTCAACGAATTGTTGGGCGGTGCGACAGAAGTGAGGCGAGCGGACACGTCCTTTCACCTCAGCGGTCTGTAGCGGAGTACTGACGTCCCCTCTCTCCGGCATGTACTTATGGCGTGTACGCTCGAGACAAACAACACTACGTTTATGCATACACTACAGGGGGCTTTAAAACATGCAAGCTGATGCAAAACTAGATGTAAGATTCTTGATTAGAATCATAATTTCCTTGTACAGCTTGTATTATAGAAATAATTAATAATTCTAAACAAAAAGTTGGCTCATGTCAGCTTCCTCATTCCTAACAAGTTTGGTATAGGTGTATATTACGATTCGCAACCATCCAGTTTTTATATATACTTATTTTTATTTTTAAATTACGGAAATAATTTTAAAAATTTATTTTTCAACAAACTTAAGTAGGAATAAATAGCCTATTTAAAAAAAAAACCTTTAAGAATTTCATACCGCAAACATACGTAAGTAATGTCAGCATTGATAATAAAAATGTACCGCAAGTTTACAATATTGGTCATGATGTTACAATCATGAGAGATAAAGCGCGGGAAACCTAAACCACATGCTCGCGTAAATTCAAAGAAAATAAATATAATTGAGGTAGGTCAATGGTCAATTTCTTATAAACACTGTCTAGTTAAGTCTACTCGACCCTGACAATTGCAAATTGAATCAGGAATTTTATCTCATCTAAATGGCTTTATCCCACACAATTGGGGTCGGGGCACATAGTTTTTGGTTTAATTTTTACAGACGCCGACAGCCTGACGCCATCCCTATTTAGAATAATTAATTTTTGTACCTACTTACTCTCAATTTGTAAAATAATATGAAATGTAAATAAAATTTTACTAATATTAAAATTTCGAATGTTTAGATGGATGGATGGATGTTTGTTTGAAGGTATCTCAAAAACGGATTAACAGAACTAGCTGAAATTTGGCATAGATGTAGAACATAGTCTGGAAGAACACATAAGCTACTCATTAAGTTGTTTTTTTTAAATACGCGCGTACGTAGACGCTAGTACATCATAATTCTTAAAAAACTGTTACTTCTCGTAGTTCGGGTCGGAGTTGTTATAAACAAGTCAGTGGATTTTTTATCCACAGTTCAGAACGAAAGTAACGTGGTTTTTCTACATTTATTGAAAGTTATTAAAAGCTCTATTGACGACAAAGTGACGTGAGTGAAGTGTGATTCTGCGGCGGTTTTCCCCCTCGCGTGGACACAAGATAAACTGGTCCACTCGCTGACTTCCGTTGGTTGTCGTCAGATCAGTACGTGGGCGATACAAAATGAACTGAACTGGATGATTTCGTATATTTTAGTTTTTTATATAAACGTATATTCAAAAAACAGTCGTTAGATATGTGCGCTATGGCCATGTTAATCATCATTTCCTATGTTAGTATAACATTTTCTTGTTCAAAATTGTGTCAAGATCCGCAATACCGTGATCTTAGAATATAAATAGATACTCACTTTTATACCATAAGGTGGCAAACGAGCGAGCGGCCACCTGAAAACGCTGAAATAGAGAAGCGACCGTTGCCCATAGACATACGGAATTGCGTATGCGTTGCCTAACCTTTAATCGACGGAGGAGAGGATGCACAAAAGGAAAATATTTCTTGCATTCGGTGCGCTAATAAAATGTAAGTATTAGTAACTCTATTTAGATGGACGACTGTTTAACAATAAAAATACTCGGCTTAAAATATGCGATTTAAAATTATTATTCAAAAAATGACCTTCACATGACCGTTATTTATCTATTAATTTTTCTATTTAGCTGCTATTTATATATTTTCAATACGATATAAAAATGGGTAATTCCGAATTAGAATAGCATATTTGAATATATTTAAAAATCCAAAGCAACATAATTTTATATGAGTTAAAAAAAGATATAATACATTAAATGATACACAGATGAGGACATCACATATTTAAACCAGTCCAAAATAACTCGTTTGTGCGCAAAAAGTATGAAAAATATTTGACATAGAACTTGCGTGCTTAGTTTTAGGACTCCGATAAAAAATTCTCCAAATCAAAACTTATATAAAATAAACTTAAAAATTAAAGCAGTAATTACGTTATGTACGGCTACGGTAGTAAGATAGAGCTAAATTTATCCTGTTTTAAAACCTTTAATTTCCAAAGTGATCCATAACAATTTACGGTCCACGGCCGGCGGGAGTGTACTTTGTTGATAAGTAAAGTTTAACGTTTACAAGTTAAAAATTATATGTAGTTTAAGAGGTATTATCGATACCTTTTGAAAGGTGTCTATGGAAAAATAAGTTTATGCCTATCTGATTGATGAACCCCCATCACCCATTTTTTAGACTCGCAGATAACTGAGTCATAATGACAAAGACATGCATAACTATGTCATCAAATGGGAACACAAATTATTGTGTGGCATAATTTGTGTCATGAACACACAATCAGATATTGTTTTGTGAACATGGACACACACACACAGGGACAATATAGTACAGATAATGACCCCGTACTAAATAATATCTGTGTTAGTTTTGTACCATCATTTAATTACTTCGCTTTTGGAACGTGATTACTCTACTTATGCACACTTCCTGTATTTCATCATCATCAGCTCACTATACGTCCCCACCGAGGGTCTCGGAGCCTACCCTAAGTTAAGGGTGATTAGGCCATATTCAAACACGCTGGCCAAGTCGGGTTGGTTGACTTCACACATATCTTTGAATTTCTTCTCAGATATGTGCAGGTTGCATCACGATGTTTTCCTTCGCCGTAAGAACGTCGGATAAATGTACATATGTAAATCGGAAATCGAAAAATACATTGGTACATGGCGGGATTCGAACCTAGGACCTGCAGATTGCAAATCAAGAGCTTGACCACTAAGCCACCGATGCTCGTCTCTTCCTGTATTTATGCAGTTTGCATTTGGAATATTACACACTTAGTAATAGTATTAAATCGCGTGGTAATATGTTTACTTTGTCTATAGAAAATCGCCGTCAAAAGAAATATAAACAATTAAATGTAGAGCAAGTTCACATTATATAACGTCCTTATTTCTTTAATTACATATATTCTTAAATCTATGATATAAAATAAAATATTTAAAAAAAACGAATAATTCACTAAAATATGTTATTAAAAGGAGTCCCTTTAGGCAAGGTCCCGAAGATACTGGCAGCGTTCCCTCTTTGTACAGCTAAACTAATATAACGTTATATAATCCATTTTAGAACCAGTTTATTAAACGTTAAGTTTAATTCCTCGTGGATCATATAATTACAAAGTATAATCCTAGGTTACCGACATGTACTCTAATCAACCTAAAATAACTTAGGATTACATCGATACTGTTTCTGTTCTAATATTTGATCATTATCAACTTTATTTTTCATAAAACACACATACTTGTAGCCGTGTTAAAAATTGATGAACTTTCTACACAAGTCGTCATTGTATGATTTAAAAAGTTTAATTAATTTGATTTTTCATTTGACAAAGAAATTCAACTTTTTCTAATGTTCTATCTACTCAGCCATGAGACTCCCACTGCTGGGCATAGGCCTCCCCCAAAGATCGCCACGATGACCGATCTTGTGCCACCCGCATCCAGGACGCTCCCGCAACCTTGACCAGGTCATCGGTCATTTTTTCTAATGTTAAACACTGTATATTCACTATAACCTGTTCCTAATTATTTTCTCACAGACAAATATATCTTCTATGTGTAGGCAATCGTGATAAACTTATATGCGTATTCATTTCCAATACGATTTAGGTCCCGAGTCGTTAAACTCGCTGTCAGTTTACAAAGTTATGAACGCAAAGAAAGTATTAATATTTTGACGTTAAACAGATGTGTTCTTGTGAACTTCGGGGAATCCACTGTATATTTCACAAAGTATCGTCTAGTTACTCTGTTTGTGTTGGAACTATGGTATTTTTAGAGATCAAGTCATTAAGTCACACGCTGTGTGTGAGTTGTCAGTGAACATTGCGACCGGCGCGAAGAGCGGACGTGTTATTGTGCTGCGCTCTATCGAACGCTTCACTGAAAACTTTCTTTGCAATTAAAAAAAAACTGTTAAAAGTAAACGAATAGCTAAAGATAATAATTGTTAGTTTTGTTGTTTATAACATTAAGTGTTATAATGTCGTCGAGTCATTCGGGTTTAAGCAAAGTGGACTCTCCCAAGGTTCACGGGACGAAACCTTTGGATCTGAATGACGTGGAAATGGTCTTCGGCACACCTACCTCTCCTAGGGGTGTTGTTAAACCGGATGTACATCAAATAAACGAAAGGACCCACGGCAAGGACACTGTAAGTTAGCTAATTAACTTGACAATATCATGACTTAAGTAAATTGAGAAAACTTCTTGCTTATACTGATTATATCATGTTTAAAATTTTAAAATCCATCTCATCTTATAACATTGTTAATTAAGTAACGATAATTTAACTTACTGTATTTACCTGAAATATTTAAAATCATCAGACAAAAGTTTTTAAACATGAAATATGTTTTAGCTATGTCATCAATGACTAACCTTGGCCGATGATCTTAAAATGAGGTACTCGTTCAATAACCTATCACATAATATTAAATTCATTTACATATTTTCAAATGTAATAGTTTTTAAGGACATTTATTTCGAAGACAAATATAATGTTTGAGTCTGAAAAAAACTAAAAAATAAGTTTTGTTTTAAAAATTTTATCGTATGAAATTTGTGAAAGTCATGATGCACTTTGACTGATAGTAGTCAGTTTTTTTTTGGTTAATTTGTGAGTTCAGTATAATATGTAATAACAATTTGACATTATTCATTATCGAGTCGTGCATAATACCTTGCAATGACCCGAGGAGAACGTTCATCTGATAATGATAAGACCATGCTCAAATCAGTAATTATAACTGTTGCTAAGTATAATTGTTTTGAAAACAAATTGTATTTATCACAACATATTTCTGCGAAGAAATTCAAAGATATGTGTGAAGTCAACCACGAATTTTGACATCATGGTTGACTATGGTAGTCACACCTGACTTAGGGTATGCTCTGAGCCTCTCAGTGGGGACAAAGAGCTGACGACGATGATAACAGATACGGGGTCTATCTTTTTAACCAACTGACCCTAGAGGGTAATGTTTGCCGCATTTATTTATTTATATTTTGTTTACATTTAAATATCACTGTTAGTTTTTCTGAAGTGCGCGTATAAGAATTAATTAATTGATTAATATGCGTTGTGGTCCGTGCAAAAATGCAATGTTTTTATTCACATTATGATGCTGTGAATTATTCATGTTAGTGTGGCATTCAGGGAGAAAGTTTCAGATTATTGCTGCGAAGTGCGATTTGATTTATTGGTTTGTACTTGCTTCGTACTGTCTACTAGAAATCTTTATCTTCATAATGTCGTACACAGAGTTACTAAGTGGCCGAGGGAGATCTTTAGTATACATCAAATTGTAGATATAGGAAACTATAGAACTGTTTAAGTTACTAAAAAGTAATCGTCAGTGCGGTGAGCAGATTAAACAAAGACAATTTGACGCTCATTTCTAATATCCTCTGTAAAATTATAAACTAAATTTTACTATTGTATATACAGATTCGCCTGGAATACAAAGCCTAGGTAAAGAACCTAATTTAAATGTAACTACTAAAGCATTGCGGCGCCAAACTTCTACCAAAAATGTATAACAATATAACTATTGTGTTAAATGTGGAGCGGCCTTTATACGTCTAACCGTGGGTTTCTGAGACCAGAAACCCCGTTTATAACATATTATTATCTTTGTATTGTCAAAGATAATGATAGAGATTACGATATATTTTATACAGAGATGTTGATCTTAGAAACCATCCGTTAGTTATGTATAGGATCGTGTATTAAACTGATTTTAACTAAAGTTAATTTATGGCCTTAAAATTTATTTAACAATATAAATATTGTTTTCTATGCAACGGATTCGGTCGAAGATATGTTAATATTTTTTAAACGTACTAAGCTACGTCAAATACTATGAAAACAGTATTTCGTCTGTGCATTCCAACTTTCGCGAGCAAATGAAATAATCGCGTAATTATTTTTAACCTACAAAAAAGTGAGCTGCATATATTATTTAAGAATGCAATAAAACAGATTGAATTTCACACGAATACAAATCTCATTTCCTATTATCTGGATCAAAGCCAATGTAATAATAGTGTTTAAGATCTACAAAACAGTTTCTCGTATAAGTTGCAATAGAACAAAACAACATTTTCTTTATCACGTTTAATAAAATTCGATTGTAACTGCGAATTATATCATTTAAAAAAAAATAAAAAACTATTTTATGTAACATACGAGCAAAATAAACGGTTCATTAAAACTAAGCTCTGACTTGTTTTTTCCGCGTTGTGACGTCATTAACGTATCAATCAATTCAAACTTTATGCCAGTTATATAGAACAGCATTTGGCGCGACGTAAAGGCACACAAGAGTCACACCATGTGTGCTTGCGTCTACACACATAAGCACTTGCAGAGACACCCATACGAGTAGTAAACATAAAAAATTTCCCGAGATTACTCGGAGGCTGCGGTTAATGACCCCGAGTGAACGATGACTACTCACACACTATATACAGCCTTCAAATAATTAACAACTATATACTATATATCAGTCATGTTCACAGTTCATAAAGTTCTTGATTGTGCAATAAACAATAATTTCAATGACACATCTAACTCTTAAAATAGTACGTCAATTGTTAACTCGTTTCCTTCAATTTTCCCTTGACAAAAGATCCAATAGTTTTAGTTTTGGATTTAAAGTTCTAAATTTAAATTTCAATCTTTATCGTCGTCTTATTTATATGCCTTGTAAATGTCCAGACTCTCTGAACACGTCTGTTTTCTCTGCTGATAAATGAAAAAATATTTTTGTCTCATTATGTTTAAATTGAATGAAAGAGATGAACATATGTTTCTATAGGAATTTCCCAAATGAGAAAATCCATCTGACTAATAAATCTTTCTACCGTTTCGTTAGTAACGTAATATTATTAAAAATATTTTCTGAAACAACCATATAATAAAGCTACTTACATGTTTATATTATTTTTTTTAAATCCAGACCTTTATAGAGTATGTATGTATTTAATGTCAATAATACATATATTTGGGAAATGAATTATAAGCGATCGTCAAAAAGTCTTTATTCTGAAATTAAATTCTCAGAACGATGTGTCACTGAAATAATTATTTTGACATAAATTTTTTAGAAACGCCATCTCATTTACGTACGCTTCGCGGTAAAATTGTTCAAATGAGTACAAATAAACTTATTGCTACGTCAATATAAAATAATTTGGGAAACCACACTGTAATATAGTCATGTCAGTATTTACGGATTTACGGACGAACCATTCGTTCGTAGCTTCATTGTAAGTAATAGTCGATTAGATTACTCATAATTCAATGTTCCTAACAACGCCAACGTTTCAATACTTTAGTTTGTAGTGCCATGTCACTTAAAGGTACTAATAACAAATAAACTCAAAAACTACTGGTCAAATATCAAAAATTCATACGCTATAATTATTACTCGATTTTTTTTAATTACGCATAGTCGCGGGAAAATCTAGTTCGTATAAATATGAATATATATATATTTATTGCTGTCTCTTTATTTGGCATGTAAATATGATGTTTCCTGATGATTTCCCTTGTCTCAAAACGTATGTCACAATCCAATTGAGGAATATCAAACCAGTAGAGTCAAAAAGCAGTGTTTCATAAACCTTGGTTTTCGGATATTTTACATTTTTTATTGTACATACATTTGGCAGGTGTCTCTAATACGTTGCATACGTATTAGAGGTATTTTAAAATTATTTAGCGTAGTCTGTCGCAACACGACTGTGTGTCGCGCGACAAAAACTACGTCTTTATTAATAGAATGCATGCAAGAAACTTACCATTGTAATTTTACTACATTGCAGACGTAAATAAATTCAGGGAAAAACGTCTGAAAATTATCATCGTCCCGGAGGCCTAATTTAGTCCTCTTTTCTTTCCCACCCTTTTCTTATAAGGAAAGGATGGGAAGTCGAAGTGGACTTTCCGGATGAGAGGATGCATGGAAAGGGAAAATATTTTCTTTCTGTGCATCCTCTCCTCCGTCGATTTAAGGTTGGCAACGCATATGCAATTGCGTATGTCTATGGTCAACGGTCACTTCGCTACTTTAGCGATTTCACGTGGCCGCTCGCTCGTTTGCCACCTTATGATATAAAAAAAAAACATTTTCAGTATCACATACCCGAGATTGCAATTTAATTGAAGTTACGTAGCAGAAGTAAAGTCGGCTACATAATTTTATATTACTGTACTGTGGAGCTAGAAAAAGTGCTTTCGCTCCGTAGTGATTCCTTAACGAATTTGAAAAATGCATGAAAGTGACACATTCACGTGACTTATCGAAAGTTATTGTCAATTCTATACATTTTTGAAGTTCTATATGGAATCGCTACAGAGCGACTGAACTTTGTCTAGTCCCCTTCTTCGGTTAAATCGTACGTGTTCTGGCAAAATTTGAGCTGTCAGTTTAACTTTAAAGTTCTCAGTTTTGTCTACACACTTTCAGTTAAAACTGTGCAGTTCAACTGTACAGTTAACATTGTGCATTTACTGGAGATGTGTAGCGGGATGAGGAAAATCCTAACTTCTAAAGCGGTCTTTAAAGTGACTCTAATTGTCTAAAGTGGGATATCTCTTAGCTAAAAATGTTTTCATGCATTTAACCTCGGTGACCTTGAAATTTATAACAATTTAAAAAAAATTGTGCATTTTTAATTGGTTATAAATTTGAGAATTACTTAATGTTAATTTGTTGAACAATAAAACAAAAAGAAAATGCTGTATTTCAGTAACTTTTCAGTGATTATTTTCTTTGTTCTTTCTATTGAATAGGTACATTTGTCGTTTTCTTGTTTTATGTGTGCGGTTTCTTATTTCATTACAATTTATTTTAAGTGTCAGTCAATTTTAAAACATTTGATACGATATAAAAATTCTAATTTTGATTTTTAGAAATCCGAATTCGTATTTAGAAACCAGGTACTCATTAACATAAAAACAATTAGATTCAAATTGGCGGGTAAACAACCGTGCATTATACACACTAACATGTGTTATCTAGATCGTGTGTGTTCGTAACTAAAATAGATCATTCACCGAACGATCCGGTGTCGTATCAAGCCAAATATAATTATTTAAATTTGACTAAACAACAAAAATCAGTGGCATAGCCCTGTGCCCTTGAAACTAACCTACAGATATTATTTAAAGCCGATCCGAACAACGCCCACACGTGCGACCGCTGCCAAACCTGTGGAAAACATTTATTTGTTCTCAGAATACCTAATTACTTTCCTGTTCAAATATATTACGTTTATCAATTTTACATACCTTTAATAAGTTTTTCCTAATAATTCATTCATTATAAAATACTACGTATAGCCCGCGTCTTCGTATGTGCGAAATTAAGTAGCCTAAGAGTTCTTCCAAACTAGTTCTTTTGACAGAGTTCTTTTGTTCCGTTTTGGAGATGACTTCTATAAGTATTGTTAGAAAGAAACTCCGACCCTGTGCAGGTGTACTGGCACAACACTAGCCTTACTAATATGTCGACGTTTATGTCCCCGCACTATTCATTCTGACACTGGATTTTGTTACGAAAGCACGTCATTCGCGCCAAATTATTCTAACTAATAAAGTCTTAAAGTATTTATAATATTAGTAAGAGCAACATAAGATATGAAATTTAAAAAAAAGAAACTTTCAACGTACAAAAGACAAGTATAAATATTGATACACTGAAATAATTCAGTTACATCTGTGCAATGAAACCATTTTGCTTATAAATTCAAATTTACTGCAGACCGATCAAAATGCATGCACAAATATCCCACGATGCAACCTTGGCACTGATAATGCGTTATGACGAGTGTAATTACTACAGTCTGCAATACAAGACATTGTAATGAGTAATCAGTGAACAGGAAAACCCTACATACACAAACGGCCAATCTTACGTTGTTAATAATGGTTTAGAAAAAACATTGCATTCGGTTTTACCCGTAGAACGGTAACAACTTTCACTAGAAATACATACGAATTGAGAAACTTCTGCTTTTTGAAATCGGTTAAAAATTAAACAATGTTTAATGCAAAACAACATTTAATAGTGAGCTTCATTAACACTCGACAATTCTGTTATTTGTTAAATAAAGTTATAAAAACGTTTTCCAAAACTAATGGGGATATTATTTAGTATTATTTAAAGTGAGTTTCCACTGTAAACTATATTTATTTGTATGCATTTTAGCAGTAAAAATGAAGTGGTCAACTAACCCAATTTTTATTGGATATAAATAAATCTGAATAGAACCTCATTATAAAGTTAGAATGACGTACGTTAAAGCAAGTTTTAAAAAGGTGTGTTATTACGCACTTAGAAGGAAACTTGTTCATGAAACGCCAAATAATATGTAATTTACATAAGCAGTTCGTATTTAAATAACACGTTTAATTCATCGTGTCTCATTACATTAATACAATGCTTACTTAGTTTATGTTTTATAAAACGTATGAAAAAGATATTATTAAATTTTAGTAACTAAATACTTTATTTTATCTTGTCTATGAGCATCACTGAGCTATTTTAGCGATACCAGATGTTTGTTTAGTAATTTGCCACTTTACACTATAAAAAAATTTACAAGTGTGTTTTAGATTTAATATTAAAAATAATTAATTTATGTTTCCAGCTCAACACACATATCGGCGGCCACGAGGCAGAGGCCGGACACCCATCGCAGCCACTACTGGAGCCCGAAAAGGAGAGACCGAAGCCTCCGCTAGCGGGTAAAATATTTTACATTTATTTAATTAAATACACAGTAAATACATGTGTAGATATACTCTGTTGAAAATCGAGATCAAAACATTGTCCACAAACATGTAAATTGCATTCGCTATTTCTGTTTGTTCGGGTGCTTTTCCTGCCATTTTAACATAATTGATTTTAATCAACTTGTTCCAGGTCCCGAGGTAGACGACCTGGACGAGGAGAAGCCTTCAGACGCAAATCCCTTCCCTGGCATCGACGACGGCCTACTCGAGCACGGGGATAAGAAACATGACGGACCACACGAAGGTAAACAAAGGACCACTATTTTATACCATGTCACCGTCAAATCGGGATTGCCGGGATTGTCAAGACCAACCGCAGTGCAGTTGACGCAACATTGATTTCATTGTCATATTTACGCGAAAACTCCGCAAGGCTTCTACTTATCAAATTGAAATTTAACACAGATATAGAACATATTCTCGAGTACCACACGAAATTTCGCCCTTTTTTCTTATTTCTGCGAAGTCGCGAGCAAAAACTAATTATAATAAAAGATGGACATGTAAATGCTTAATTACTGTACGCAACTTTCCTTAGCAACAATCGTATAGTTAAAGAAATATTTTGTTTATATACTACACTATTTATGTATATAATATATATTTTATATAAAGAGAAACGTCCTCTAAACGTCTGCTGTACGGTCTCTTATCAACGTGCGAATAACAAACAATGTCTTCGTTAACAACTTGCTTGCATTGTTTAATTATAATTAAATTTATTTAAAAATATCAAGACTGTTTTTTAAACTCGTCCTACAAAATAGTTTGCTTGAATTAAATTTTGTTATCATCAATTTAAACACTATAACTATTCAAAATATATCCAGTGACATGAAGTAATTTATAATTTTGGAGATTGTTTTTTTCTTTTTATATATTTTTTATTTCATAACAAATTTTATTTTCTGGTAATTGTATGTTAGGTTATTAAAAAGAAGCGTATCTATATTTTCAATGCGTATGTCAAAAGTTCATAATTATTTTATTTCAGTTTCGATAATATTTGAATACAGTATAAGTTTCTAACAGCATGAG
This sequence comes from Papilio xuthus, assembly GCF_000836235.2. Lineage (NCBI taxonomy): Eukaryota > Metazoa > Arthropoda > Insecta > Lepidoptera > Papilionidae > Papilio > Papilio xuthus. The sequence goes on along the minus strand of NW_013531711.1, from coordinate 377,581 downwards.
ATTACAAGTTATAAAGAAAACGTCAGGTTTTCCCCACTATATTATCTTTAATTATTGCTAAATTTCCTTACATATCAGTACATTTTCGTGTAGCATTACATTTGTTCCTATCATCAGGCCAGTAACAACTGGGTTATCTCACCACCGAAACGATATGCGGTCAGTCGATAATATTTTATAAATATATTATAAATTATGAACAATTAATTACAATTATAATTGCAAGAAAAGTTATTGTTTTCTAAAAACTTTTTTTATACAAAAAATCTTGGTTTTAATATGTTCCTAAATATTATAAAAGCAACACTGTTTAGTTCAGATGAATGCTAACACAAGAATTTCTAAGAAGCCTGTACATTATTATTTAATGTAGATTGATATTTGTCTTTCCAGGGAGCGAGGAGAAAAGCGGCGATGGATCAACTCATCCGACACACGACGACGGCATCGGCACAGACGAGGGTAAATGGCCGTGGCCTGCCACCGACGAGACTGACTATCCTTACGGTGACTGGATGCATGATTACACACCGTACACCCCTCACCTAACCTTACATCTCCCTACCTCACCTCACACCCCGACACCTCACACTATTGCCTCACTTATCTTCACATACCATCTCCTCATTTCATGAAAGGGCCGAGGATGTGAAAACATACCATTTGTTATAAGAACACATTTTCACTTGCACCAATGGGTTAGCTCGGTTATGGTTAGACATAAAGAGAAAAAAGTATTTGATGCTAGTTGTGATGATACCAAACTATGGGATTTTTATCGCAATTTATGCATTAATCCCTAATCTTATCATTGATTTTTCTCAATCCCATCACCATAATAATTATTATACTCTCGATGATGTAAATACAATCACAGATCAAAGCAAGTTTTGTATATTTTTCTTTTCACATCAGAATAATTAATAAAACTAATTTGACATTATAAAAATGCATTACGAAGGTCATACATATGTCTGCGTTGTGAAGCCAGTTTGCTGAGTGCTATAATGACTGAGTCACCAAGCTTCGGCCACGTCATACACAAAACTAGCGTGCACAATTATTTGGCAGAGTTTTTGTCCAAAAGCGCCCTCTACATTGTTATATAAAAGGAACTGTCAACAAACATGTTTCAATTAGTACAATATGCTAAAGAGTAAAATACAAAATACTAATGAGATCCAGGTGCCCTTGGGATGCACGGAAGAGCCGGAGGGAATGTACGTTAGCGGGAAAAATTTGAGGGCCCACTGATTGTAAAAGAAATGTGGCAACACTTTCACCGAAGGATATAAAATTATACCGAAGGATATATAAAGGAGCCTAAGAAAAAAGTTAAAAAAACTTATCTAAACTAGGTCAACGCTAACAAAGATGTTAAGTCATAAGATCTATTAAACAGATTAACTGTTTCCTAGAAACGTCAGATCAAATAACATCTCGTGTACAATTCAACGCTGTCTTATGATTTATACGGATTCCACTGTATAAGGAAGTTATGACCATTTAATTTGTGGACATGTATGAGGAAACTAGATTATTGTAGACAATTAAATTACTATACTCTTAATTTAATTTATTAAATACGAAACGTGATCGACTAACAAAAGTCTTAGATCTAACTAAACTCCTAAATTAATTATTTTAAAAGGAAAAAGATATTTTTTTTTCTTAAATAATGGTTTTTAATGTACAAAAATATTTGTTAATTCCTCTTTGTAAAAGTTTCGTCTATTTTGTATTCGAAAAAAAATCTTCTATCTACGATTTAAGAAAAAAATATGTTAATTAAAGGCACACTTGCCATGGAACAAAAGAACAAAAGAATCATAGTGTACATAATATGCAAGACATCGCATGCGAGTGGCACGCAACATGGCGGATATTATAATACTTATGTAGTTACGTTGTACACAACCTGTTCCATTAAATGCTTAACGGGAAACAGCTTGCATGACTTATTTAAAATAAATATGTTACGATTGATAGAGTTAATTTCTTCATATTAGATCTGAAATGTAGATACTTTTCTTTACAATGGGCAAATGTAAATCTAAAACGTTTTAGAAAGCTTGTTATTAGCAACAATAAAATACAAGTCGCAGCTGGTATCTGTTCCGTGAGTGTTGTAATTGTATATTTAATATGAATATAAATTCTTATTTGCAGATGGTATGAACGGATTCGACAATAGATTCGGCATCAACGATCCACCCGGCTCACCTTACCCGCCCCCAGGCGTAAGTTTTATTGCATTTTTAATTTAATTACTGAACTTTTAGTCAGACCTTTATACTTATAATCTCAAAGATAGCTAAAAAATATTACAGAATTATTATAATTTGGAAAAAAAACATGTAAATATAGACTCTTATTGTAGAATGATTGTTGACTTATGAGTTATGACCTCCTCAGTCTATCCCGGACGTGAACACGTACCAGCAGAAGAAGAACCTGGCGCAGGGTATGATGGACCTCGCGCTGCTCTCCGCCAATGCCAACCAGATGCGCTACGTGCTCGAATCTTCGACCGCACATCCTTACTTCTACCCGAGCCTCGTCTTCATCTCGCTTAGCGTTATCTTCCAGGTAAACCCATTGCACCAACACGTTATCATAGATCAGAGTTCAGTTACAAATTTCAACATAAAATGTATCCTATGTTATTTAGTATTAATATAGCTTTCCAACGTTAAGAATTTTTGAAAACGGCTTAGTAGGTTTTGAATTTATTTGTTACAAACTTACAAATGTTTCTTCTTTATAATATTAGTGTACATGTAGGTTGCATATTATGGCGTCTTAACGCGTTCTGTTCCATCGAACGTCTAGGTCAATATTTCTATAGGCAAAATTAGGTAAAAATTACAGCTTTGGACGGATACATATTGTTAATTAGAAGACTAACTGTGGGTTTCTTAGACCAAACGCTCTGTACAAAACATACAGTCATCCCTGTCATTATCTTTGTCAAAACAGAGGCAACAATATGTTTTAAACGAAGATTTTGATCTCATAAAGCAACGAGAAAGAGATAAATTATCCACTAAAGTGTAACAAGTCAAAACAATCAAACACCCTTAACATTCTTTCTTTAATTAACGTTACAGATTGCTGTTGGCATTGGCCTTATCATGAACAGTCGGTACGACGTCAAAGACGAGAAGGAGATCTGCAAAGCTGACAAGATCAACAACATGACAGTCCTCGGCATCTTCCTCATCACCATAGTCAATGTATTCATCACCTCGTTCAGCGTAGCAACTCCCACCGCAGTGGCGGCGGTCGGCGCGGCCGTGGTGCAACAGGCAGGCTGATAACTCACATACAGATAGACTGAAAACATATAACCCACGCGAATAATATTATATAGAAATGCTAACTACGCGACCACAATAACATGATAGGACAGTGTTGTGTTGTAAACACAAACACATATGTGGGAAATTTATATACCATGTTATTGTGCATTTCTACTATTCTTACCGTAGGTTTCTCAGACCAATTTTTTTTGTATAAAACATATTGACATCCCTATCATTATTTTTAACAGAACTGAGATATGTTTTAAACGGAGATTTTGATTTCAGAAACCAACGATTAGTGAATTTCGTCTGCAGTTTGACTTGTATTGAAAAATATTGTCATCCCTTACATTTGCTTTCAAAAAATTGAAACAACAATATGTGCAGTAACACATATATGTTATTTCAATATTTTTATTTTAACGAAACAATGCAGAGTTGTGTTTTAATAGACAAGACATAAAGCTACGTAAATCTATTATTTGGTTTTAACTCATTACAAATAAGAACTATTTTTTAAACTTTACATTTACTTACATACAAAATGTATTGGACCGGTGATTAAACATATTGGTGCTATTATTCCAGTATATTGATAGATCTAAGACACATTTTTAGTATTTAAGTTTTGAAAATATAAGAAATTAAGAAAAATCTTTCTCTATTTAATTTTAATGTCGTTAGATTTAAAAACATAACAGTACATAAGTTATTTTTTAGCAATATCAGTTGCATGCGTTATGTACTGTCAATATCATAGCAAAATATCTATATTCTGGTAGATTTTCATACATTTACATGCATAATATGTTTAGTATATTAAAAAAACAGTTGTATATCTTTTATGAGTTGTTTTTCTTGTATTGCGCAAATATTTATAATACAAATCGATTTTTTATATAATGGACGTAATTTTTGCTTTATCAATGTTATATGGTTAGATTTTAAAACGATTTTTACTTAAAGATCTATAAAATTTTTCATTAATGTTTATTTCTGACATCAAAATCTCTGTATAAGACATATCGTCATCCCTGTCATTTTTGTCAACAGAGATAGGTATGTTTTAAATGGAAATTTTAGTTTAGAAACTAAGTAAGTGGATACTCAAATTTTATTTTCGTACTTTATTAAATATTATTTCAACAGTCCACTGGTATAAAAAAGACATGTTTATTATTGTAAATTAAAATTTCTAAAGTTCTGTATTAAAATGTCTAGTCTAAATAAATTTGTAAATACTTAGTTAGGCTGGAAAGATTTATTACGCAATTAATTGCAAAACAGGAATACTGGCGATCGAAATAACTTTGAGCTTACTTATCGGATATTAAAATATTTATTAAAGTTCCGTACCTCATAGGAAAAAAACGGAACCCTTAGAGGATCACTTTGTTGTCCGTCCGTCTATCTATCAAGACCCTTTTTTATATATTAAGAACTAAAAGGCAAGATATTTTGTTGAGCAATATAAACCGTTATTATTTAATTTTTTATGAGCTTTTTAATAAAACGTCACCTAAAAGTTTCATGCATTTATTAGTTATGATCTGTGTTATATTAGAAGCCATCTTGACTAGATCTGAACTTTGATCTTATATTTTTATACACATAAGTACCACCTATTTAAGATTTTATCGTTTGTTATGTATTAGCACTTATTTTTGTAAACGCTTTTAATATAAATTTATAAGTTTAATTAATAAAATTATAAATAGAACTGATGACTCAATGTTTTATTAATTACTACATTTTAAGAATCGAAGCTTGATAATGTTTTCTCACTCAAAATACTATTGACGTAGAAATCCATCTTGACCCTGACTTTATTTGATATTGGAACAAGTGTTCATCTTCCAAATCAAACTATCACTGAAGACGTTACTCCCTTCTTGATCATGTCACTCTTCCATACAATCCATTCTTTGGCCTACATCCCGATATACCTGTTGAGAAATGAATGGTCGACGAATAAACGAAGGTTAAATAAGTAGATTTGTATCGTCCATGGTATCCAATTACACTACGATTTATTTTCATTCTCTTTTAGGAAAACATTTTGACATACGATTCAAACTTAAAAATATAAAAGGTTTCGAATATTTGAACATAAGAAGTTGACATAGTTTTCTAGTGAACCTAATTTCTTAACAATACCCTTGTCTAAGCATAATTAGCGACATTAGTTAGAGGGCGCCACTAAAAAAGTAAAAAGTTACTGGCACATAGTGGCGCCGTCAGATTTTACTTCTTTCTTTTATCGAGTAGTTTTTTTTATTTTTCAGTGTAAAAAGAGTGAGTTGTAACAATGAGCAGAGATTACTGTTGTTTTTAATTACTTTTATTTGTTATATCGTAGTGTTTTGTATATATTTTGTGTTAAGTTATAATTATAATTCTATAATAAACATTTAATCGAAGAGTGTGTTGCTTTTATTTTGAAGAACCCTTGATAAAAAAGAAATACAGGATAAGAAAGAGAACAAACACGCGATGCCATTTATCAGATAAAAAGAAGTTTAAATTCTCTCTTTGAATAATTATTATGCGTATAAAAAGGTTCCCTAGAATATGTTTGTATGGATAGATGTGTTTTGTTCTATTACGTTTACGTTTAACTGTAAACAGTCTGCAAAAGAAAGCAAAAAGTGAAAGTTAAATATTGTTATTGTACATCATTCCTAAACGTTTTTACAAATATTTAAGTTTGGTGTAATTTAATTTACACGTGTTGCTTAATGTAATATAAGGAAACTTTCCTTGCGTACAATGATAATTATTCAATTCTCATTTTTTACTTATTTTTTTTTATATCATAAGGTGGCAAACGCACGTGCGGCTACCTGAAATCGCTAATATAGCGAAGTGACCGTTGCCCATAGACATACGCAGTTGCATATGCGTTGCCCACCTTTCATCGACGGAGGAGAGGATGCACAGAAAGAAAATATATTCCCTTTCCATGCATCCTCTCATCCGGAAAGAGGACTAAATTAGGCCTCCGGGACGCACACTCAACAGACGAAACGCGGAATTGCTTCCACTTGACGCCTGTCTTCTGTGTGGTCGTGGTATTTCACCGGGCGACCCGGGCCAATTCGTGCGAAGATGTTAAAGCGGACTCTACCACTGTTAAAATTTCGGCAAATATTCTGACGAGGAAAATTTACTTCTCAAAGTATCTGAAACTGTTTTGATTAAATACAATATATGAGACATAGAATTATAATGACACTAATTACATGGATGTGGGACAAATATTGCCGTCTCTGTTTTGTCAAAGAGAAAATAAGGGATGTCAATATGTTAATACAAATGTAACTGCAGTGTAAACCCACAGTAAAGACAAACAAAATGCAATAGCTATTAATTGAGAACACGTCCCAGTGAAGTGCGGTGCTGACCTCTGTCGGACGGCTGGTGTTCCAGCGATCCGCTGTCGGCTAACGGCGTCGTGACTCGCGACCGGTCTCACCGCATCCGACATCAAACCTCTGAGCGGTTGCAGCGCTGCACACTTCCAATTGTAAATCACGGGCTTTCGCCCGCGACTTCTTCCACGCGGAATTAAAAAAATGCTAGTAATGAATATATCCTACGCAACTTATTCATGTAGCTTTCTAAAGACGAAAGATTTTCTAAATCGATCCTGTAGTTTTTGAATTTATTTGTAACACAGAAAAATACAAATTTTTCCTTTTTATAACATTAGTGTACTGCCGCAATCAATAACGTGAAGCGACCACAAAAGAAAGTTATATGACGTAAAGATTATGCCATTTTTTTTCTTTATTTCTTTCAATAGATCAAAGGACGCAGTTACGGAATAAATTGTAATCAAATTCAATGACAATTTAAAACAATTTAAAAAATAAAAAGCGCTTTAAGCGTTAGAGTATACATTTTGTATTTTTTCGTGTTAGTTTAGAGTAATTTGTGATAGAAAAGTGGCTTTAATTGATTAATTTCTAGTAAAGTTAAATCACGATAACGGTTTTCGTGTCTTAATAGACATGCGATGATCGACTTTCTCAAATCTTAAATTAATTAAGGTCACTTGCTCTTGTTTAGAATATGTAGTTCAAATCACAACTTAAGTGTAGGCGTTACTGATCGATACATATTAAACAAATTGGAATGTCAGTATGTAGTATTGAAGAAAATCATATTTCGTACCGCCATGTACCAATGTGTT
>NW_013531711.1:350739-369649 GCF_000836235.2 Papilio xuthus | reverse complement strand
ATATACAATCAGCTATACGCGGCCATAAAACACTCATTTAGTCACGTCCAGCATGGGTTTCTTCGAGGTCGGTCGACCACCTCCAATCTCGTTATGCTTAACGACTTCATAACTGACGCGATGGACAATGGGAAGCAAGTCGATGTCGTTTACACAGATTATAGCAAGTGCTTCGATCGAATTGACCATGGGGTGTTGCTGTACAAGCTACAACTGATGGGCATACGGGGAGACCTCCTTAGATGGTTTTCCTCGTACATATCCAATCGATCGCAGGCCGTTGTCATAAATAACTATATATCTAGTTGGATACCATTGCCTAGCGGAATAGCGCAGGGCTCCTTGCTCGGGCCTCTGTTGTTCCTTATCGTTGTAAACGACATAGATAAATGTTTCCATCATTCACAGGTACTATGCTTTGCAGACGATATGAAGATATTTACTAATATTTCTAATTCTGATGACGCTGTCGCGCTGCAGTCAGACTTAAATCGTCTCAGCAACTACTGCATTCAAAATAAATTAGACTTAAACCCCTCGAAGTGTTTGGTTGTAACATACGGCAGGAAAACTAACCCGATCGCATTCGATTATACAATTAAACAGACGAGGCTGGAAAGATGTCTCCAGGTCAGAGATTTGGGTGTTATCCACGACCACAAATTATTGTTTGATAATCATATCGATACCATTATATCTAAAGCATATAAGGCACTAGGATTCGTAATGCGTGCGTCACATAGCTTCAAGGAAGCGAAAACCTACAAAATATTGTACTGTAGTTACGTGCGCAGTATACTCGAGTACGCCAGTCAAGTGTGGAACCCGCGATATAACATATACATCTCTAGGATTGAAAACATACAGAAAAAATTTATTAAGTATTTATGCTTCCGGCTAAATTATAATTTTCGCTCTCAAGATTACCTAAATTTATGCGGTAAATTTCATATTCTCCCTCTTGTTGTTCGACGCGAAGTGGCAGACATAATATTTATGTTAAATATTATAAACGGTAGTATTGACTGTCCCTCTCTTCTCTCTAAAATATCGTTTAATGTACCAAAGAAATCAGCACGCCATCACACTCCTATTCATCTTCCTATGGCATTTTCTAATTATCGACAAAATTCATTTATGTTACGAGCTGGCTTCTTTGTTAACAATCACTCTAAAAGTTCCACCTTAGATATATTTAATTCTACAAGTAATTCTATTAAGCAGGCTTTTTATCGGAAATTTTTCGTCAAGAACAAAGTAATAAACTAAAGAACAAACATAATTAAACTAATAAGCTTTTCTTTTTGTAATCTTGTAATTCTTTTTGTGCTTTTTGACTCTTGTTAATGTATAATATCTGTTCGCGCTAAAACATTTGTGTAAAATGCCACTATCGGCGAGGACCTATAATTGGCTATATGTTTACTAACTATTGTTGTACTTAATTTGTAAAAATGGCTGTTGGTCTTCCAATAAATAAATAAATAAATAAATAAATAAATAAATAATTTAGCCAACTCCGAATTTTGATGAAATTTCAACCCTGTTTTAATTACGTTTGTTAAGAAGCAAAAATTAATAAATCCGGTTCCAATGTTAAGTAGAAATTAACTCCATGATCAAATAAACATATTACAAAATATTTGGAGAACAAGTTACCGTTATTTTTTAATTAAATATACATATTTAAATGAATTCGTTTAACCAGTTTTTATAAACCAATAATAAATATAGCGGCTTTATGTAAACACGGTCGATGAACCCGACCTTTGTGAGAGGAAATAAGTTACTTCTAACTTATGTTTTCCTGTTGACGTCCAACTTATAGTAAAAGTTGCCATACGCAGCCCACCAACAATTAGTGTTTAGATCGATGTTTATGTTAATAGAACTGCTACACTAAGTGTCGTTTAATTGATAGTTTAGTTCCTTTTATGTAAAATTAATAATTGGCAGTAAATATGATCCTAACAAGTTAACAACAAAGCATAATTAAATTAAACTTATATAATACTTTCAGCGTAAATCAAACGACTTGTTAAGGACTCTATCAGAGATATCAATCAATTAAGTTTATACATAAAATGTTTGTATAGGACTAATGTATACATGAATATATGAAATCTATAAACAAAATTCTTATATATTTATGATGGAGCTCCAATAAACTGATATTATTTAACATTTTTTTTTTAAGAATTCTGGTCTTTGTTGAATTGATTTTTTTTCAGGTCGTTAACCTGTACAAAAATGTAATAGGGTTCTTTCGAGAGCGATGCAGCCAAAACCCTAAAGTGACAATAAATTTAGCATGAAAATCAAGATAATTTATGTCTACACAACTGTAGGAAATACTAAGAACTGTACAATTCAATGAACAGTAACAAAATTGTGTAGCTAAAAGTAAAGATATGTAGGCGGCTTAAATAGCTAAGTTAATTATCTTAGTGGATTTAACCACTCTGATGCGTTACTCTATACCTAATATAGTAGTCTTTTAGTGGAATTCTCAGTCAAATCGTATGGTCACACTACTTTTTAATTCAGTACAATTATTATTGAAATTAACCCAAATATAAAATGTATAAAATACAACGATCAAAAGCTATAAAGTACCTTAAAATATCTCAAATTTACATTATATTTTCTTACAACATTTTTTTATTTTTAAATTTTTCTTTATTACCCGAACAATCTTTGAACAAGAATTCTAATTATAAATTCCATATGAGTATGTGGTAACTATTGCTATTATTTTGTAGTTATAGCTAAAAACAATTAAATATGGTTGAAAAATAATCACAGAGACGCGGCCGTACCATCTCAATGCGAACTGGGTTGGTATGCAGCGCACGCGCAGTTTGTACTAACTCACTGACCCACAACACAAACATCTCCTAGAACAATGTACAGTATTTTGCGAATATAAATATAGCTTTGCACTAAGTACATAGTTATTTCTTCACTATATTGTTCATATTGTTGATATGAACAATATAAAATCGCTTAGTGGATTGAAAATACATTTAAACCTGAAACTAAATCGAAAAAGCTTCATTTTAGCAGATAATTGATATTTGAAATCACCGCATATTCTGTACACATAAAAGTTTATTTTGAAGTTTTATATCATAAAATTTAATAACTTATTCAAGAGATAAGTTAACAAACTGGCTCTTAACATTGTTCAGTTTATCTCCGAAGGTACAGGCTAACGAGTGGCGATTTGATCTGACCATTATAACTGTGTCTCTCCCAACACACGAGGATGTTAATTTCGTGTTTTTGTCGACGTTACGACCCGAGGGGCCGGCAGGGGGCGCGCGGGGACACGGTGATTGACCCGACAACTGACCATACCATTTTTATACCATCTCGTATGATTCCTGATTAAAGAAATCAAAAGAGAAAGAATAACTTTAATCAGTGGTTTTTTATTTACTTTGTACATTTAAAATCGGAAACTTTGGTATTTTATTTTTATTTTTATTCCGTTTTAAATTGTAATAAATTATATACAAGTCCGATTTCTTTCTACGTACAAAGTAGATTTGGAGTAGAAAGGAATAGGAATATTCCTAGAGTCAACATCAGTTGCTAGTTGAGCTAACCCGTTTGCTTTCATTATGTACGTATGTATGTACGAGTATTTACTACGTTAAAAACATGGAAAATAGAGCTTTATCTAGTAAAACATAGTTTCAAGCACCTTCATAGTTGCAGATAGGTATACTTTTCTTCATTGTGTATTTCTATTCTGTAGCGCTTTGACTGAATGGTTTTTTACAAAAAGAAGACATTAAACATCGTCTTAACCAAACAACACCACAGAGATCTCTTAAATTTAACAATAATTCTATTCAAGTTATTCAGTATGTTTCACTTTACAACTTGATAAAATAATTAAGTACTAGATTTTATTTTCTTAAGCGCAATAAGTACTAAGATCTTACTGTAATATTATAAAAGCGAATGTTTAGATGAATGGATGGATGTTTGAAGATATATTCAGAATGGCTCCACAGATCTCGCTGAAATTTGGGACAGATGTAGAAAATAGTCTGGAAGAACTCATAGGCCATTAATTAAGTTTTTTTGAAATTCCACGCGAAGGAAGTCGCGGGCGACAGCTAGAATTTTATAAAATGGCAATTTTAAGCACAAAATGAGGTTTTATTCAAATCTTTTTATGATTTTCCTGTAAAGAGACATTGACATTTTCCAAATGTAAAGTAAAAATCATTAAGAGTGTGTAAGACAGAAGTCTTGCCTCATAACAGATAACGAGATGCGAACAGGTTACCAAACTTCAGATAAAACATTCCGTGTTCTCCGCGGGATCGAATCCCAAACCGGTAAGTTCAAAGACCGCCTTCAAATGTATCAAAAGCTCTTATTTTATTATTTTCCTTTTTATTTTTACATTGTTGTTACCAAGGGAACAAGATATGTTTTTATTTCTTTTAATTTAAAAAAAGGAACGATTTCTCGTTTCGCCTTAAGTGATTTTAAGTGACCCGCAACTATCTAATAATCAAATTATGCATAACAGCGATACAACAGCGTCAATAAAACAACGAAAACGATTAACTTTTGCATCCCACTCTACTTTGATGATCACTACAATTTTGTATATACAAACAGTAGACATTTATGAAGAAAAGTGGTGGACAAATAAAGGAGAATCATAAAAATCTAAAAGACATAAAGACATAAATTAGAATAGCCAAACATAATTGCCGACTTAATAGAGATATTTTAAGTTAAATATGAAACAAGAGTTAAAAACCGTTGACACTTAAACATTTGTTAGAACAACTATTATTAACATGTCAAACTATGCAAATAGATTTACGACTTCGCGGAATATCTGAACTCAGCAAGGACTGCGGACTAAATGCCTTTCTCTTCGTTATTTTATATTTACAACCCCTCGATAACTAATACTTCGGAACTTTTTAAAACTGTAGGTTACATGTTTTAAAATTGTGTGTATGTTTTCATCTTTGTATTTTGGTATTGTATTTACGACCAAACCTTTTGTAAGTTTATGTTTTTCATTTCTGAAAACAACAATGATTAATGTGCTACAAATAGTTTTAGTTCTGTCATTTTGAAATACAAAGGTAACTATTACTTATATATAATAAGCATAAACAAAGAGTACTCTCTTTGTTTATGTTTGTTTAAAATGCTTAATTTTTACTATAAAGTATTTTTGTTAATTGTAATAACAATACATAATAAATAACAGATACATTTCCTAACCTTAAAGTCAATGTCAAAGAAAATAATTACAAAGGAGGTGTTTGCGCAATAAAGAGAAAACTTTTCTTCGTATTTAGTTCAGTGCATAAGTCTATACGAGAGAGTGAAGCCGCGAGCTTCCGATAGTGTAAAATACAAATAGTGACAGAAACATTTAGCGAGACGCGCGCTCGGAGGGCCGGCGGCACCGTTAGGCCCCTCTTATAAATGTGGAGCCTCCGCCGGCCCGGTTAGTCCGCCGCCCGCAATGAGATTATACGCACTGATATTGGTCCTGGCCGCGAGCCGCGCTGGCGCCCTCCCGCTCGACTCGGCGCCCGCGCACGGTGCCCAACCTGCGCAGGTGGCACCACTCGAAGACGCCGATGCTGAGAAATTACGCAACGTACCCGATGTCATCCCCGTCGCGATCGTAGAAGACACAGTTGTACCCGCTAAGATAGACGAAAACTCTAACGATTACATCCCCAGTGACGACAAACCCAGTCCGATCATTAAGCGCTTGGAGATTGATCTAAGCAACCCCGGACCACCGCAACGGCAGCAACACGAGACGCAAAATCCCGAATCGTACATTGAAAGAAACTGGTTCGTCGCCGACATTAAACAAAAGCTCTTAGACACTGAAAATGTTTTCAAGAAGAGCGTTTCGAATGTCAACGAAGGTTTTCAGAACTGGGTATCGAACAGCGCACATCTTAAGACGGTCCAAAGTGACATCAAAGATATGCAAAGTAAATTCATAGCTCAGCTCGATAAGCTGCAGCAATCGGTTCAAAGCTACCTCAACCCACAGAGCGCCAAGGCGGTCATCGTGGACCCCGAGGCCGCCGCCAATCTGAAGGAAGTCGAAAGTCGCCTAATAGTCTTAAAAAATAACTTTGAGGTTGGCGTGCAAACTCTCTCCGAAGGTGTTAAAGTTTTGGAAGCGAAGGCCGATGGCGACGCCAGCGCCGCCGCGAACCCCACCGGAACTGGCGCAACAAGCCCCAACCCTCCCGCCGAGCAATCATCTAATAACCCCCTCGGTCAGGTATTCCAATTTTTCTCAAACACAATGGGACAAGCGATTACTCAAATGCAGAATACATTCAATTCTCTCACCAATCCCTCAAACCAAAACGGCGGGAGCGACACCGGCAGTCAGCCATCGTGGAACCCACTTCCGGGATTATTTAACCAGCAAAGCTCAACAGCCGCCCCGGCCGGCACGCAGGCTGACGAGGCTACCACTCGCCCGCCCTCCGCCTGGGACAACTTCCAACAGCAGCTGAGTCAATTTTTTGGAAGTGAATCGAACCCGTTCAATCAAGCTAATCAATTCATTCAAAACATAATAAACCAGGTGAGACCTTCGTCTGCAACGCCTACCGACACCAATACAAAGCCTGAGAACGATCCAGTGCAGCAGAACAATGCGCCCGTGCCATCCAAACCCATCTCACCTCCACCGGCGCAGGTGCAACCTGCAGCCGCGGCCCAGCCACAACCCGAGCCTGTCCAGCCACAAGCCCCGGAACCCGCTAAAGAAAGCCAGGCGACATCCCAACCTGGCCCTATAAGACAAATTATACAGAACAATCCTATTGTGAAGGGAGTCGTACAGAGAATACAGAGCTTCTCCAACCCGGAGAAACCTAGAGACAAGCCCGAGATAGAATCTGAGCCTGCGAAGCCTGAGAAAGCTTTAGAGCCTGAGAATATTGAGGACGCTATCAAGGAAGAGACAGTCCCGGAAGCCATCAAGGAGGAGGCAGCCTCAGAGGTCATTAAAGAGGAGGTAGTTCCGGAGATTATTAAGGAGGAGGCAGTTCCCGCTACGAAAGGCCACGGCGGCGGCATTAACTCTGTTAACTCTGGTAAGTTAACCAAATAAACTAAACAACAACACATATTGTGCATGGGTCTCTCAACTCTTCAACTTTGTCTTCAATAAGTTTTAATAATAAACTTTTTATTATTTTATTTATAACACATATATATCTTATTTCATTTGCTTTTATTTCATAAAGTATCGTATTAGTCTAACAAAGGAAATTATTGTTTATTATAATTTATTTTCTATCAAATATAATATTCTCCCATGACTAAATCATTAAAGACGACTGGTATGTCATTCATATGATCGGTTATTTTATCATTTTAATCACAATTGTACAAGATGACAATTACTTATTATATTTTATTTGATTGTTTTTATTTTATAACAAAGAAAAGACAATTTAAAATCCTCTTTCAATTTAAAAAAGCATGTTTTTTCAAATTATTCTTTTACTTTTACTAATTATATTTATCTTCCAGCAAAAATAACAGTAAACTTTATGCATGTATCTTGGCTTGCGTAGTCGCGGCGTGGACAACTTTCGCCACAACACTTATAGGTACTATAGGGGCGCTCATCAATGGCACAACGGCGACAGTGTCCACGGCGGTCAATAGCGCCATAAACACTGTAGGCACAAATCTACAGGTACTCTCGCGACACCACCCAATCTCAATGTCTGTGATTGACAATATTGATGAACTGTCACTACCATGCCGTGCTAACTTTTTTTACTGTTTTATATAATTTGTGGTGATGGATAAATACAAAGAAATAATTAATTTGTTTTAATTTAATAAATTAATAAATAAATAATTCATATGGTTAAAAAGGTCAACGTATTCATTAAATTAGACATACGATCTAAAAGATAGGTCATATATGATCTCCGATTAAAGCAAAATTAAACATTTAAAATTAAATAATGATGGACTTGTCAACATAAAATATTCAACAACTAATAAATTATGTACACTCTGTGTCTGTAAATATACATACATGATGTATGTGGCCCGTTGACATTGTAACGGATGAACAGACTGCGCAGAATTCCGTTACAAGTTTGTTGATTTGTTTTCTTTAACAAATATCTGTCCCGCTTCGTGCTAACCCTTAATCCCACCTTAATTTTAACATTCTTTGTTAACTAACTCAAACGAGCTTCATTGTATTAAATTGTTAACTTTAAATGCAAAAACATAGTGCAAAAATATGCAACTTCCGTTTAGAAAAGAAGCCGCGATGTTCTTAATTTCTTATGTCATTTGTTATAAATTTTAATTCAGTGACTACATCCAGCTGTCTATCAATATTTGATTTCTTTCAATCAAAATTTTGTGCTTTTTCAGGGGATAATAACGACAGCGACGGGATAGCCGCTAAGAAGATAGCCCTCGACGAAAAAATCGAGGAAGTCCCGCACAAATGTCAGATGGAGAAGAAACAAGAACTTGCCAGTGACAAGGAGGAAAAAGAAACCGCTCTACTGCCCGATAAGACTGAATAGGTCCATAGTGTGATAGTAAAAAAAATAGTAATTTATTATTGACCTTATTATTTAAGACTTTAAAATGTAAAAAAATAAAGAAAAAATTCATACAATGTAGTATTATTTTCCTTGGCTAATAATCGACGTTATTTTGATCTATCACTGTCCATCGCCGAGATAATTTAGGTATCGGCAATCGGCAGTGATCAAGTTGGGAGCGCTCTGCTCCGCAGAAGACGACAATGTCGCATCAATAAAAAATGAAATTGCGATGAAAAATCAATCGATTGACGATATACTGGGAAACTAGAACTAATAAAACCTAGCTGTTGCATGCCATCGCATAATTTAAAAACCATAGGCCGTATTGCGAACTTCTTACTTTTTAAATTCGAATAAAATATTTTTAAACTAGTGATACTTATTAAACAACAACGACTAACCTATCCAACACTTTATTAAAATCCACTATTTAACCAATTTTGTATTGATTTTGGATTTTTGTAAAACTAGTAACCTTGGCAGAAAGGTTAGAAGACTAATGCAACATGACAACTTGACAGAAACAGAAAACTGTTATTGGTTTCGCACCTGTTATTGGTTTTATATACCCTTTGGTTTCGCGCTGTCAATGTTATTATGTGAACATCTAGGCTGTATGGCAAAGAGTATATGCTGTATGGCTTAGTTCCTTTGCCTGCTCTTTTGAGCGAATAATAAAAACAACAACATATTATGTCAACAACATGTGACTTATCAAAAGTCATTGTCAATATTATTTTTAAAATGTTAACAAGTGTACAAAACAAAGTTTTAACATAACTTTATTGAGTTATTAACGTTGACTTAAAATATATTGTTCAAGATGAATGGATTAACATTAAGGATAAGTGGAACAACCTCCAAAAAAATGAAGGGATCTTTAGCTTTTAATCCTGTGGTTTTACCACCACATTTAATAAATCAACTAGGTTATGATTATTTTTTAACAACTTAAAATTATGTATTAAATACTTATTGTGTTTTATTAAATTAAATCACATTTAAGAAAATTGTTGGCTGTTTATATTTTATTTTTGAGTCACAATAAATAAAAAAATTACATTTATATATTTTATATTAACATATGGCATGGCATAAATAAAAATTTGTAGTTTTTTTTTATTTTAAATAAAGCTGCAATGCCAGATTTAAATATGATAGTTTTAAACTTCAAATTCATTCACCCTATGAAACCCAATGAGACCAAAGTATCTCTAAGTCAATATTTTATAAATTATTATTTTTTTTTATTATAATAGATGGCCACATAATATTTGAAAAATTCAACCACAGCAACAGTGTAGACGAGCAGCTGCTTATTTTGAGAGACAATTTAAATAATCAGTACGATAAGAAAACATTCCATTTTCTTGTTTTAATTTTCCTTCACACTGAAATTAAACATCCGGTTAAATGTTTTGTTGTAAGGTAAGCAAAATAAACATGAACTATTAAAGTAAATGAATTTATAAAAAAATGTCAACACTTAAAATGCTGTCTACAGATATATAACGAAGAATGACCATCTCCAAGAACCATTTTCGAAAGCTTTAGCCGAGGAGATATCAAACCACTTCTCGGTTGATAATATTCAGTATAAAGTGTACAAAGATTCTGTACCAAAATTAGCAAGCTGCATTGAAAACTTTCCTGCTGGTGCTCATGCTATAAAACTGGTGGAAACTAGACTTGCAGAATATTTGTTACAGTGCTTATCCTGTTGTGTACACACACTTAGGTAAGGTGTTAACAAATACAATACAAAATTACTTCTGATAACATCAAATAGTAAAATAAATACCATTTAATCATGCTTAAGTTAATACAAAACAACCCTTAGTAATTTCACGGATAATATAATAAGAATCAAACGAAATCATTTTCAGTACTCAGAAGACTTTATCTCCGACAGAGAAAAATGAAATTTTTGACTTGGCTCACTTAACACTACGATTGCTGCTTCACATTATACAGAAAATTGGCAACAAAAACTATGCCGAGTTGACAAAACATTTTAATGCAATCAAATTAAATATAACAGAGTTATTATTTGATGATGATGTCCCAATGGACACAAAGTCAGTGTGTGGGATTCTATTTTTGACTATGTATGTTTTGGAAAATGGACCCAAGTCATGGTGTGAGGTAACTTTTACATTTACTTTTAATATACCTCGTTATTCATACAATTTATTTTAATATAAGTTAAAAAATAGTGCAGATTCCATAAAATCATAAATATAGCTCTTGTATAATGCACTTTACTATACTACTTTCATGTTGAACTAAACATATATTATTTATCCATTATGAATGTCCATCAGATCCTCACTCCAAGTGGCAACAAGGAGTTCTCAGAGCTATTGTGTAACAACAGTGCACGGCTAAGCTTGCACTCAGCACTGGCCACCGTGGTATCTGCGGAGGATCTCTGTACCACTACCGTTGGAGATCAGCATGCGCTGCTGCTTTTAACTAATAACATCTTGGCTATTGGAGAGAAGTTAGTACATACAGTTACATGAAATAAAAATTAGGTTGATTTAAGGAATTGTAGCTAACCATATTTTACTGTTCTACATCCAGCTGTGGGTGACTTTACACAATGATGGTATTTTAGTGGTGACTTTTATAACAATTATTTCTTAATCTATCCATGTTGTTTTTGTTTTTATCTTCGTTTAGCATTCCTTTTTTTAACAGCTCCAAAGGATTAAAGTTATACTAGATATTAACCTTTGTCTGTCCTTGCATACTAAAATATTTTTTTAAAATCAATAAACACAATACACTACAATTTATTATGGCAGGCTGTGATGTTTTCACCAGCTTTTTTGTATATTAGGAATAAAAAAATATTTCAGAACAAGTTCTGACTCAACATTCACACTTGCTGTGACAAGGACAATAGTTCAGATCAGTCGAACACTACCGAGCTGTCAGCCTCAGTTCGGTCTCCAGTTAGTAGACAGTCTGCTGGTGTTTGTGTGGACACATTTGGAACACTACATGGACAGCGTGCGTCACCTTAGCGCGCAGATCCTTGGACACATAGTCAAGTACTGTACTCATCTTAAAGATAAGGGTAAGGAAGGAACTTTAATTAGACCTTAGTAGTTAATTATTTTTAGGCTACAACTAATAGTTGCTCAGAAAGAAATAAATTAAAACATCTGAAGAAAATTTTGAAGTTTGAAACAGTGGCCGAACATGTTTTGATAAACAAAGTGTACACGGCGGTCCAAGGGTTAAGATATGTGAAAACTGACAACTTTGACCTTTTATAAAGTGAAAAAAGTTTTTATCTTAATAGTATGAAATTATTTGTTACAATTAAAAGTTATGCTAACTATATGAACTGAAATATAATCTGATTAGAAGGTGAAGAGAAAGCGTTAGAGAAGCTGTTCAAGGCTTTGTCGTCACTGGACAAGAGTCGCAAGAGTTACTACGTGTGTGTGACGTGTCTGTGCGGCGAGCTGGGCGCGGGGCGCGTGCTGCGCAGACTGCCCGGACCTCTGCACGACCTCATCGCCGCCCTGGACCTGCAGGCTGTGCAGGCCTGTGTTAGTATTCATGTCACAGGTAGCTTGGCCGCTCGGAACCTCGCACTAGACGCGAGAACAAAGAAGAAGGTTAGGAAAATGGAGGAGGAGTATAAGGTATCCCCAGAACGGCTGCATAGATCTCTATGGAAATTGCCATAGATAGCCAGGAAGAACACATAGGTTTTTAATTAGGTTTTTTTTAATTCTGCTCGGACGGAGTTGCGTCCGACAGCAAGTGTTGCATAAAACGGGGCGTTAAGGGATGAGGGAAGAGGAGACTTGAGCTGACCAGACATTTGAAAAGACATATACTTTGCTAACCTTACTTCTTCCTAATGAATGTATGGTACGTACGTATGGATAACGAATTTGGCTAAAATATAAACCAGGAGTAGAAAACAAGCAGGTAACGAAGTCGCGGGCGACAGCTAGTGCTAGTCTAGGAATATTTAATTTCAATTTACTCATGTTAATTTTGAACAATTAGGCGACAACAGCATTAGAGAGTCTCCTGCAGAGACATTCCCGCGAGTGCAGCAGCGCTGAGATGTACCACACCTGGGTGCAGCCCATACTGACACACGTCACTCACACCCACCTCCACTCCTCCGTACTCCACATCCTGGAGAACCTGCTCCTCCAGGCTGTCAAGTTAGATGCCAACATCTTAGATTTTCTGTAAGTTAAAACAAACTGGAATCAAAAACTGCAAATTTAATTATTTACTTTTAACATATTTTATGTTTTTTTTTTAAATTTTACTCTACATATTATCATTATTTCTTTTCAGATTACCGTATATAAAAGAACTACCTACTTCAAATGAGAATGGTCGTGAAAATCTAAAATGTGTCTTAATGCTATTGAGCGTGGTTCGAAAGTCCAATGCAGTCGGCAAAGTGAAGGAAAACGAGGGGGAGTGGAAAGGTCTCATTAGCTACGACGTACTCAAAATGGCCGCAGTTAATGCTGTCGATGAGGTTACGATTCAATTTTAATTGACATTAACATTCAGTATTACCATCGCTTTCTTTCTAGTTGAGCAAAATAGAGATAGCAATAGTCTATATATGTGTCATGACAGTTGACAACCTTAACATTTCTTTGACAGTCCAGAAAAAATTCTTTTCTAATTACTATTATTTCTTAGAACCGATCAACTTTTTTAATTTTATATGGGAAAGATGAGATGGGAAAGTGGGTTTGACGGAGGAGCGGATGCATAGCAAGGGAATATATTCTTTTTTTCTGTGAATCCTCTCCTCTGTCTATTTAAGGTAGGTAACGCATTTGCAATTGCGGTTGTCTATCGACAGTGGTAGCCTCGATATTTCAGCGATTTAATGTGGCCGCTTGTTTAAAAAAAGTCAGATATATTTTTTTGTTTAAAATGTGTATTTGACTAAATGTTCTGTTCCAGACTCGTATCCTGACTCTATCACTAGTAGTGGAATCTCCGAAGAGTACGGAGGTGTTCGCTGGCGAGGAGTTGCAGCTTGTGCTGTGGTACCTCAGGTACAATATCAACGCGCAGGCTCCCAACCTCCGCCAGCTCACACTCTCCCTCATGAAGAAGGTATGACAATTGACACACCGCCTTAAAATTGTATTTTTACACTTTTTTTTATTAAGTTCCTACTTTTAGTTCACACTATTTGTCGTTGTTATTTTTTTCTAAAAATAGTTTTTCTAGTAAAATATAAGATTTTTTACTACTAATTATTCCAGTTTATGAAACGTCTAGAAGACAGTTACAAGTTACTGAAAAGGCAAAATGCACCTAATGCTGATAGCAATAAGGGTGATTATTACTTAACCTTCCTGGAGGATCTGCGAGAGTTCTGCTACAGATGTCTGGTGTGTGGCGCCAATTACAGCCGGCGCTATGTCGCCCTGCAGCTGCTGGACTGGACTGAGGGCACTGGATACGAGGGATATCACAGGTATCATGGATATATCCTCATATTTTTACCATAGACAAAAACATTTTACGATAGAACTTGAATTTTTTTTTAGTAAAATAAATTAACCAACTGGTAAATCGGTGCTTTAAGATATTTTCCGAAACTTTCTGTCTCTCATTATTTGTCAAATATAAATTAAAAAAAACTATCTTTTATTAATGTGGTATGTTTTTATAATTTTCTAATAGATGGCGCTAAATATATATTTTTTTTTAAATCTTTTCACTCGCCCTGAATATACAATATCTCTTTATCTTATTTTGTTAAAATGTATATTTCTTCTACTATTGCAGAACATGGAAGCCGGAATACATAGACAACTTATTACAATGTCTGGAAGATAGCTACGAGTGTAACAAAGTGTTCGCATTGGAAATTCTACAGACCTGCCCGCAGGATGTGCTGGAGGTGAACAAATTAACTTTTATAATTCATTGCGTTTCAAAAATTACAAAAGTACAAGTACTGAGTACAAAAAAAACTGAATTCTCAATTTGATATGATTTATACTATTCGCAGTTTGAATTGGCACATCCTGTAAAGTAGAAGTCTCGTTGTCGACGTGCCAACTGAAATGCAGTGTACTATACCTAAGTTTATGTCAGAGTCAGAGAATGGCAGCAGGCATGGACATGGAGTCAATTCTGTGTCAGGCATCCTCCATGAAGCCCCCGGACTGCGTGTCTGCTGCATACAAGTTGCGCCTCTTCGTGGCGCGCTTCCCGCACATACTGACACAAGGATACCACACGTATGTCACACAATGTTGAACCCGCTACTGATTTCATTTACCAGCTATCTTACTAATATTAAAAATATGAATGAATGGATGGATGTTTGTTAGAAGGTATCTCCTAAACGGTTCAACGGATCTTGATGAAATTTGTCACAATTGTAAAACATGGTCTGGAAGAACAGATAGGTAAATCATTTAGGTATTTTTTTATTCCAAGCGGGCGGAGTCGTGAGCGACAGCTAGTCTTAAAAATATTATAAATACGAATGTTTGGATGTATGGTATTTCTAGAACGACTGAATATATCGGATATCGATGAAATTTTGCATACATATAGAATATAGTGTGGAAAAATATATAGGTTACTAATAAATTATTTTTGAGGCGGGCGGAGTGACGGACTACAGGTGGGTTATATTGTGTGCAGTGATGTGGCGGAGTGCGTGCAGTACGCAGCAGTGCGTCGCTTGCTGCAGGTGGTGGAGGGCGGGGTGCGTGCGTGCGCGCGCAGCGTGGTGCGTGCTGCACGACACGCCCACATGTACGGCGCGCTGCACTGCATGCTGCACATACTGCACCACCTCGATACACGGTCACACAACTTCTGCACCATTCTGTATCTCTCTCTCTCTCACCTTAGTCTAATCGATCATTGGTATTGTTGTCTGTAGAGCCATATCCGAGTCGCAGCAGTGGTCGCTCCTGGTAGCGGAGATAGTGCAGACGTGCTTCGCTGTGAACGCGGCGGTGGCCTGCGTCGTCAACAACTCCTCGCCCGAGGGACATCTGCCCATGGACATGTCTGGACCTCTACTCGCCGACACCGACGATACAAAGTATCAATATCCTTCTCTCTTCTAGCCGTTTACAGGCTCACAAAGATCTTATTATAGCTGCAATGTTTTTAGTCTGTGGTTCTAGACTGTGATCTATTTGTCAGGAACGAGGAGTTGGAGGACATGAGGCCGGTGACCGCGCAGATGGTGCTGCTGTGCGCGTGGAGGTCGGTAAAGGAGGTGTCGCTGGTGCTGGGCTGCATGGCGTCGCGGATGAGCATCGCGGGCGAGGAGGGGGAGCAGGGCACGCTGACGCAGCAGCAGGTGGTGGCCATGGGCGAGCACTTCACCAAGCTGCTGGCGGAGACCAAGCACCGCGGCGCCTTCGAGCAGGCGTACGTCGGCTTCACCCACCTCCTGGCGCGGTACGGTAACAATTACTGATGGCGCTGTGATAAAAGTGTCTGAGCGGCGTGTTGAGGTGGCGGGCACTTGCAGGCTGTGGAGATGTCGGAGCGGGATGCTGCACGCGCTGCCGGGCGGGTGGATGCGCGAGCTGATGTCCACGCTGGCGAGCGGGGCGGGCTCCACCTCGCTGTGCGCCACACGACGCTCCGCCGGGTTGCCCTTCATGATACAGGTTACTTCACTTTTAAATTACAGAATTAAAAAAGTAGCCCGTAAATGTTAGCGTTTATCAACTACTTTACTTGTTAAATTGGTCCAACTGTTTTTGAGATTACCAGGAACAACTGGTGTTTGGCAAAGCACATACATTATTTGTTCGAAATGTAATTTTTTTCAACACTACATGTTATAGACATTAATTTGTATATTATATAATATGTTGTCCAGGCGCTGGTGACAACAGAGCTGCAGGTGAGCGAGAAGCCGAAGTGTTTCCACGAGTGCATGAGGACGTTGATGCAGCTGTGCGAGGGTGGTGCGGGTGGTGAGGGTGGTGAGGGTGGTGCGGTGATGCGCGCGCACTGCAGCAACGTGCTGCGCGCGCTGGTGCGGTGCTCGGCGCTGCAGCAGGCGGTCGCGCCGTACGTGGGGGACGCGCTGCTGCTCGCGCTGAAAGGTTTCGATGGCCCCACCTGGGAGGTAAAATATAAAATGTATGAATGTGTCTGTTGTCGTACTTGTGAGAATGATTTGTCACAGATGCGTGTTGTTGCCATGTACAGGAGCGCAACTCCTCCACCCTGCTGCTGAGCGCGCTGGTGGTGCGCGTGTTCGGCGTGGCGCGGGGTGCTGGAGGTGCTGGAGGTGCTGGAGGTGCTGGTGGTGCTGGTGGTGCTGGGGGCGAGGTGCACGCACGTAACCGCATGACGGGTCGCATGTTCTTCCTGCGATATCCACAGCTATACGACTTCATGCTGGTCATTTATTTTTATTTGAATTAATCGTATTTCTAAATATTTCTGTTGATTAACTAAATATAGATATTCAACGTATGCAGGAGAAACTGACAGAGGCAAACGAGAGCGAGGGTCGCGACCTGCTGAGGCCATCTCTATTCCCGATCCTGCTGCTGCTGGCCAGGCTGTACCCCTCGGCGCTGGAGGGCACCGTGTCCAACCTCAAGGTGAAGGAAAGAGAGATGAGGTGTACGGTGAGAGTGCAGTGAGTGAGCGTGGTGTGTGCAGGTGTCGAGGTTCGTGTGGGTGGTGTCGGCGTGTGCTCGCAGCGGAGTGCTCAAGACGCGTCAGCTGGCTGCACAGGCTCTGCTGCCGCTCCTCTCACCTCACATGTTAGATATTCTTTATATACCTTTCTTTCTAGCCCTCTACTTACGTGACCATTATCGTCCTCAGGGAATGGAAAAAAACTTAACCTATGTGTTCTTCCATATATGTTTTTTTTTTTTTTTATAACAGAAGGGGGCAAACGAGCAGCGGGAACACCGAAGTGTTCAACGACGCCCATGGACATCAACAATACCAGAGGAACCGCAGATGCGTTGCCGGCCTTTGAGGTGGTGATAGGCTCGCTTCTTGAAGGACCCTAAGTCGTATTGGTTTGGAAATACCGCCGAGGACAGACCGTTCCACAACGCGGCTGTGCGAGGCAAGAAGTTGCGCGAGAATCGCACCGTTGTGGAATGCCAGCCATCCAGGTGGTGTGGATGGAACCTGGCGGTCTGTCGTGTCGTCCGATGACGGAACTCGGCGGCAGGAATCGTTCCAAACAATTCTTCAGAGCACTCCCCGTGGTATATGCGGTAGAAAATGCAGAGGGAACTAACGTCCCTCCGCAGCGCCAGAGTGTCGAGCCGATCAGTAAGAGCTCGGTCGTTGACGATTCGAATCGCTCTCCGTTGTATGCGGTCAAATGGAAGAAGCTGGTACTGGGGTGCTCCCGCCCAGAGATGCGAGCAGTATTCCATGTGGGGCCGAACTTGCGCCTTATACAGCTGAAGGCGGTGGCCCGGTTGGAAATACTGCTTCGCTCTGCTGAGCACACCCAGTTTTTTGGAGGCCAGCTTGGCCTTGTCTTCCAAATGACCGCGAAACTGAACGTCATTCGATATGTCAACGCCGAGAATACTGATACTGGCTGAGGCAACCAGGGGAGTGCCCTCGAAACGAAGATCCACGACAAAGGGTTGTTTTTTATTACATGTTCTACATTTATGCCAAATTTCATTGAACCGTTCTGGAGACGGTACAAATCTATCCATCCATCCAAACATAAGCTTTTATAATATTAGAAAGACATAGTAAGTATTAATAAACATAAGTTAGTTGAACCTATTTGATACACGGATGTACGAAACTTGAGTTTATGTATTAATTTATTACGTTACATGAAAGTAACAAAATATATACTGTATATATAACATTTCAGGTACATTCAACATGTTGAAGAATTGTTGACTTTAATAAGCGATCAAAATATCAAAAGGAATTACTGTCACGGTACACTTTTGCAGGTCGGTCATTAACATATTTTTACCATTTTTTAATTTATTTCAAAACTAACATTAACTATTTTCCATTTAATCGATCCAGTTTTAAAGATTACCTGGAACAAACGTGATATTGCAGACACATAGACAGACCAATATTTTTTAAAATTGTTTTTTCGTTATTAGTAACGTAAATATTCCATGTTCGCGAAATATCAATTTCTTTTTAATATTACATACAGACACACCAATTTTATTAATTATATAGATATAGATTATGCAATTTGCAGCTATAAATTAAGCTTAGATAGACGAGAAAATATGAAGATATAAGTAAGGAGTATGATGCAG